>NW_024962334.1:35850299-36196807 GCF_019238085.1 Lagopus leucura | reverse complement strand
GCTCAGCGGCCGCGGCAGCCGGGAGGCGCCCAGCCTGTGGCGCCCGCGACCCGCGCGGGGCGGAGCGGGGCGGGCCGGGGCGGGGCGGCCGCGGGCGGTTCCCGGGGCTCTCCCGGCCGCTGGCGCTGGGGCCGCTGGGGCCGAGTCCGCGGGAGGCGGCGGAGCCGAGGGGCGCGAACTCGTGTGCTTTATTTTTTCGGCTATTATTTTGGCTTGTTTTCTCGTTCCCCCGCTGTGCCCGCCGCATCTCGCGCGGCGCACGCCGTGGAGCTGCCGCACATCGTTCCCCCTCTGCCCGGTTGCTTCGGGACAGATTGGCGCTTCTCCCAAGTCCCATTTCTCCAGGTCGGGAGGAGCGCTGCTGTGCCCACAGCCAGCTCCAGGCGTCAGCCCCCACTGCCTTCTTGTGGGCTCATCCCGCATCCGCCGATCCGCGTTTAATCCGGCTCTGAAAACACCGCATCGCTGGGTTTGACATCCAGCTCCGGCAGGGAGACGGGCACGAGGCGGTGCCAGCCGAACACAGCGGGGCCCGGCAGGCCTGGGCAGCTTCGGTCACCACCGCCCGCCGCCACAGGCCTCCTCCTGGGCCGTGAGCCGTCAGAGACACGGCCCTTGGCGTTGTGTCTTTCTGGAAGGTGACACCTTAGAGCCTGACACTGGAGCTCCGCCAGGACCCTCCACGGGCACCCCCGCATCAAGGCCTGAGCACACAGCCCAGCTGATAAGAGAATATAAACTTTCCCCTCACAAGGAAAACCTCCACTGAGGAGGGAGAGGAACTGGAGCACGTCCTCCAAAGCCACTGCCTCTGCCAGCATAGGCTGGTGTGGGCCCAGGCCTCATCCTTTCCAGGGTTCACACTGTGAAATCCACTTTTGAAACATCCCCTACCTCTCTGGCTCCCATCATTGATTCAGCCTCAAGAAACAGGTGACTGATTTGGAAACCTATTTTAGCTTAATGACCTTCTAAGAAGGGTATGTTTGTGAATCATTTACCTCAGCAAATGCTCGGGCCTGCCAACTGCTCAACATCTCTTAGTTGATTTCTACCCTAGGCCATCACAGTGCTTATATGTGTGGGATGATCCTTCTGGATTTCCTGAAATCCAGACAAACCACCAGTTCTGACTGCTACATTGCAACTCTGACTAAGCTGAAAGCTTGAACTTGCAGTCAGGCAAGAGAAGACAACCTTTCTCTTGCAATACTAGAAGGCCAGGCTCCATACCAGTTTGAAGACTGTGGAGAACATAGCTGATCATGGCTGGACCGTCCTACCACACTCACCATATAGTCCAAATTTGGCACCTTCTGATTTCCATCTGTTCAGGCTGATGAAAACTGGACTCCATGGGCAACGTTTTCTTGAACAGTGAGACTGTTATAGCAGCTGTGAAACAGTGGTCACCTCAACCAGTGCAGATATTTACCAGGATGACATGCAGGCTCTTGTTCATCGCTGGTAGGAATGCATAGCAATGGTGTAGTCTGCGCTGAAAAGTAGTGTTTTATAGCTGAGAATTTGCTCTATATATAGTGTTACTGTGCCCCTTGTATCTTTTGAAGTTTCCATGGAAATAAATAGGAGGTACTACTTTTGGTGTGGCATACATAAACGTGGCTGCATTAGAGGTGTACAAACAGGGTCTGCAGAATAGAAACCTGTGCCTGCTGGAAGCACCAAGGCTCAGCCCTTCAGAAGTCACAAACAACACCTGCAAGTCAGGGCTAGTGGTTGTTATAGAGGGAAATAATGGAAAACAGGAACTCACAAGTATGGGAGAGGCAGGTCAGGTGGGGGAAATGCAGATGAATTAATGCTTAGGGAGGGGGAGAGGAAGAACATACATATGCTGCCCACCAGCCAGTTCTTCAGCCCCAGCACTGATGCTGGCCACTGCTGTTTGCTGAGTGAATGGGAAGTCCTGCTCTGCTCAGTGCAGGTGTGACTTTTTGTGTGTGATTTTAACTGCATAGGAATAGTTATTCACTGAAATACTGTAACAGCTTTGTTTTAGATCCAGTTGCTGGGGTTGTATTTAGGAACATATGCTGAAATCATCACATACCTGAAGTTTACTATAATTAACTAGCCACAGATGTGCTATTGAAACTCTTCTTATTCCTCTTGCCTGTCCTATATGGCATATTACAGCCACAATGTGTTTAACTTTTTTAGAACAGATGATATTCATAAACAAAGCAGCTGTTACTCGAGAAGCAAGAAAACATGTCACAATACCCCTCCTGTCAATAGTCACCTGCTTATAGAATTGGCACTTCTCTTCAGTTTGGAACAGGGGCTTCAGATGTTTTATAGCTTCATCAAGGGAAACATTGAACGTTACCATGGTGAGGAGATGTTTTAATTTTCTTTTTTCCCCCTGCTGCTTTACCTGTATTTTACCTGGTATTTGGGAATTCTGCTCCTTAACTACTTTCCCACTTCCTACACATCCCAAAGGAGTGGATGGAATAAGCATGAATTCGTATGGAATAGAGGGAAATAGTTCACAATACTGGGTGATGACCTCTCTGCAAGGATTATTTAATACACAGTTGTTGGTGTCTGCATGAGCTGTTGGACCAGAGGCTGAAGTAATTCATTGCCAAGCAAATAGAGCCTGGGGACAGCACTGAGGTCTCACAATCAGCTCTGATCCAGAGAGGTGGTGAAGGGAGAGAAGTGGCTTTGCCTCAGTCAGGCTTTGATGTCTGCTGCAGCTGTGGAACTCAGGTAATTGCTGGCCTTTGACACTCAGTTCTTCGGAGATATATATGAGGCAGTCACTGGTGCACTGCTATGGATGGTGCCAGAGAACAGTGGTTCTGTGCACTGACAGAATTCAATATTTTTGTGTAGATGTATGGATTCACTGACCATAGAAATACCTCAAATCTTGAAGTGTGACACCTGAACACGTGATGAACGGAGGAAAAATGGATAAAAAGCTAAAACAGTAATTAATGTGGAGGTATTGTACACACATACTGTGTAAGAAAAAGCCATTGTGAAGGCTGACAAAGAGGTTAAGAGGTGTGGCACACAAATTACCCTTTAAGTTTTAGCTGTTTTACATTTTGGAAAACTAGGTAGTGTTTCTAAAACGTTTGAAGTGCTAAGTACTGTTAAAATAATCCTTGCAACTCTTTCATTCAAGGACTTGGCTGGGGGTGCTCAGCGAATATTAATGAATTTCTCATCATAACACCCAGGAGAGGTGGGAAGCTCCAGCAGCAATTACCCACGTCACACAGATGAGAAACAGAACAGCTAGGCCTAATTTTTCAGAAGAGTTTCCTGACCAAAATATTTGTGCAGTCGTTCAGCCAGAAAGCTCTCAGGAAGGGTTGGGAGCTCCAGCAAGCCTCCCAGAAAGGTGCTGGATGTGGGGCTGGACAAGTCACTCCTAAAGCAAGGGAAGGTAGAAGGGAAATTGTTGTGAAGTAGTGAAGTATATTGGTGCTGGATCTGTCCTGTACTTCCTGGTTTAAAATGTGCATGCTTACTACTCTACAGAAGGCTGATGTTTGCTTTAGCTCAATGGAAAGAAGATGGATTTGGTGCATTAAGTACATGGGTACACAGATGTTCTCATAGAGACATTACAGCAGCTTGGCTGATGTCCACCGGTGTGAACGCCAAGGACTGTGATGGCCACATTGTCATTTCTGCCACTGACCTGACTGTTTACTCATTAGAGAGCAAAGTCTCTCAGACACTGTCAGGTGGGGTCATGGCTGAGAATGGGCATTTGAGATGTATGCAGCTAGGAAGCAGTGTTTTTTTGAGCATAGGTGAGGCTTTATTTCTGTAGTCAATAAGCAGTGGTTAGCAAGGGCTGTGATCCCACTGACATCGCTGTGGAATAGTCTGATGAAAGCATGCTTCAAAGAAAGTAAAAGAAGAGTGGACTCTGGTTGGAGCTCATGTATAATCACAAGATCTTGATGGTCTCTGTTAAATGCCCACTTCAGTGTTGAGCGACCCAACACCAAAATTCACAGCTCACAGCCAGCACTCGGCAGCCCGTGAGGTCCTGCCTGATTTCCAGTGTGACCCCAGATTTACAGTGGGGAGGTCAGACAGTGACCTTTTGACATTACAGTGAAGGCTGAGCAGAAATTCAGGTTGGCTACAGGTATCTGCTGAGGATTCTTTGCTTTTCATGAAGCTAGTTACAAAGCTACTTTGAAAAAAGCAACTTCATCATCAGAACAGCTGCAGACATATTCTTAGCAACATAAATAATTTAGCTTGCAAACACATTGTGTGTTTGCTGAGCAGCTCTTTATCTGGGAGAACAGAGGCTAAAATAGTGGGGTACCTGATGGAAGAGATGAACAGAGAAAGTATGCAAAGTAATATAGAAACAGGAAAGGCAGTAGAGGGATTCTTACTTATTTCTGCTGTATATAGTCAGTCACTGCTGCAAGATTCAACTAAAGGCCTGAGATTCATAAGGAACAAATTTAAAAAATGTGTACAGGCAGCAACAGAACCTGTAGTTGCAGCAGTAAATACCAAGAAATGAGTCTGGAGGGGTTGCACTCTGCAGCATGCCTGTCCCCAAGGACCGTGGGTTCACACTGGGGAGTAGAGGAGTAGCACTGAAATGGTGCATTTTAATACAGATCCACATACAGCATGCAGTAAAAAAGCTCTTTTTATGATTTTTGTAGCACGGTTCCTATTAGTTCCATAAGGGTTTAAATAACAGCTATTTAACTTTTTCTGACCAATTTCAGCCCGTAGCTGTGGCAGTATTAAATTTTAAAATCATCTATTTCAAAGGCAGCGTCTTTCTTCCGGAAATACCGCCTTCTTGCCACGGATTGACATGAGCTCATTTTGGGAGATGTCGAGGGCAGAAAACTACCTGTAATGGGCTGCTTTCTCCTTTGCTTTTCTGTAGATGTTGAGTTCTGTGGCAGGGGCAGGAGCAGGAGGCAGGGCTGTCTGCAGTGGGAGTACTCAAAGAGTTCAACAAGAGTTTGCGAGACCCCTTCATGCCAGGACGTTCCCACACAAAACCTCACCCAAAAAGCTGAAATTACACTTCTGTTACAGAAAAAAATGTGAGAATGGCATGCAGTTTTTGAATCAGAAGAGCTATGCTTATCTCCCACAGAACAGCCTCTTAAAGGTGGGAGCATCACCCGGGGTTGAAAGGAGGCCAGACTGCTCGTGGAGGGACGGATGCTGGGACACGGCGCACAGGGAGTGTCTCCTGGGGGGGATGCTCCAGTTATCTGGCTGATATACACCAGGACGGAGCGGCTTTCCATATCCAAACACATCTTGACACTGGAGATTGTGCAGATCCCCGGGCCCTGGAGGGAGGCCAGGGCAGCACTCCCACCCCACACAGCTCACCATGATGGAACAGGCGGGGTACGGCAGAGATCTGTTATCAGGGCAAGGACGTGTCGCTCTGATGTGCCGGGAAGGGTCAAAAGATTATAGCTTAAATCTATTCTTAACAGAAAAATCTTTTCAAAGTGCCTGACTTCAAGCTGTGAAATCACCCTAGGAGCATGCTGTTATCTGTGAGGGGAGTATGGGTGCACCTCTGCCTCAAGTGTGGGTCCAAAAAAAAAAGAAAACCTCAAGCTGCGAAAAGCATCTCTGTGGCACAACAACGTGCTTGCCAAGCTGCTTTCCTTCCCCCTCACACCCACTGGTGAACAGGTTCGGAGAAATGAGTGGGAGCTTTAGACCCAAAGCAATAAACTTGCACATGTATATTTTGGTCCTGAATTTAACTCTTATTCCCTCTCATATTATTTTGCAGCAGGAGTCGTACTTAACACAATACTGCTGTCATCCCTTTTCCTAACTAGTCTTCACTTCCAGTACTTCTGGAGAGACTGGAAAGGAGATACTTCTTTGAGAAAGTGCATGTGCCAAGAGCTATCTGAGAAACATTATGAAAACATGATTTTGCTCAGCAACATGTTAAATTGCTGAAACAGGGCCACAGCACCAACAACGGAACATAAGGTCTTCAGGTGTGTAGGGAGTAGTTTAGCATGAGAGTTGTTGAAGACTATCAATTTCTTAAGTAGTTCTGTGGCAGCTGATATTGATATTACAAATAAGCCTTGCTTGGAAGTTGAAGAACTCCCAGACTCGCACCAAAATGCTTCTCTGGTTAAGCTGAATTCTCCAATTTCCCTCCTTCTCTCCAACACCTGAAGGAAAATGGAACCAAGGACCAAAATAATAAAAAGCTTTTATTAAGCAAGACCTTGTTCAGATTAATCAGAAGGCATCCATATGCATTTTACTAGGCTGTTTAAGTCCAAAGCTGCCTCCTCTGCACACACAGCCCACTTGAATCACCAGAGGGCTTTCAGGCTCATCAGTGAAAATCAAACCTATACTTATGCTGTACTTTCTCTGCTTTGGATCAGAAACAACCACCACAGAACCCTAATTTATCACATCCTTTCTTTCCCTGGCTGAAGATTCATTCCCCATGTTTGGGGGCACTGCAGTGCAGTACAGTGTCACACACGCATCAAGAGGCAGGCTGTGTGATGTGATGTGTTTGTACCACGCGCTCTTTAATCCCATCACTGGATTTCCCAATCCCAGTCATCCCCACAGACGGGTCTTCACTCTGGGAATCCCATGTCCCCCTGCCCAGACAAGGGGGACCTCATGAGATCTCACTTCACCTAAAAGTATTGCAAAGACCTGAACCTAGGAGGTCCTTTGTACATGCTGTTTTAGGCTGTTTGTTCCTCCGGAAGCTCTGAGACAAAAGCAGCCAGTCAGCCTCTGAGTGAACTCCTGCCTGAAATGAGATTAAGCACTCCCATGCATGTGCAACTTGGAGCAGGGCAGACAACATCGGGGAGCTGAATTGCATCCACTCCAAGGAGAAAATTGAAATAGAAATGAGTCTTCTTCCTTCATCTCTGTCTTTTGTTGTGCCCAGCAGGCAGCATGCACCTGTGACCATGTGTCCTCCAAAGTCAGTGTACACTTGCCTGAAGAGAAAAAGGCAGGCTTTGCTATTTATTTCCAGTCTTTACCAGACGAGCCTCTCTTCTATTTAACTTGAACTCTGTGCTCATGAGTAGCATCACAAACAATGTAGCCACTTGACACACATCAGAAGGGAGGTTCAAGAATGAGTTGCTGACATCAGTTCCTCACAAGTGGTGACTCTATGGAAAGAGGCAAGCCATCACTGCAGAAACACTACTCTACAATGCTGTCCATTGCCTGCCAGGAGCCATCTTCCTCCTAGACCAGGCCAGAGGGATGGGTGGTGGGAGCTACTCATCCTTTTCAACACAAGGCAATGGCAGTTCTCTGGAGTGCCCTGGGCTGATGGTATTGCAGTAAGGCCAGTGAGGAAATCTCTGCTGAAGGGTGTTTCCATGTAGGAGTGATGAAGGAAACAGCCTGGGGCAATGACACCATAACCCAGTACAGCTGTTTCTGCAGTGATCATCTGTTTGCATCCTAGGATGCTGTAAAAGAGCAGCTTGGAGTATTTGTGTTGCTGCTTATGCTCTGTCTGGGCTGTTGTTAAAACTAATGCAATGCTCACTAAATTAAGTGTTTGGGATGAGGTCCAAAAAAGCACTTAGGTGCCTAAATCCAAGACAGCAATTCACAGCTGCCTAAGGACTTGGGTTCTCCCTTCTGTACACCCCTTCACAGAGCTTCTTTAGAAACCTGGACTCCTGTACCTTAGATGGGTCCAGCCACCAGAGCCTACCTCCTGCTTCTCTGCCAGGACCCCAGGTAAGGTGGTCAATCCCAGAGTCTCTCAGGTGCCCTGGGAGTGTTCCCTAGGCACTGGGTTCAGATTGTACTTGCTCAAGTTGTGGCCAGTGCTATCCTTCCCCATTGGTACATGCACCATGAGGGTGATGCTGCTTGCTGATGCTGTGGGCTGTCTCCAGCTGGAGAGTATGGTGAGTATGGAACAAGGTTTGGTTTCATGATGCCGAAGTAAGCAGCCAGAATGAGTCTGCTACTGGCCTGTGTGCATGGAAACTGGATGGGACATGAAGTGCCTGGCTAAGAGCTATTTGTACCATGTCTTGTCAATCATGCTGGATAGATATAGCTTAAAGTCATTTCTAAC
Source organism: Lagopus leucura (assembly GCF_019238085.1). Taxonomy (NCBI): domain Eukaryota; kingdom Metazoa; phylum Chordata; class Aves; order Galliformes; family Phasianidae; genus Lagopus; species Lagopus leucura. Next base: position 36,188,691 of record NW_024962334.1, on the reverse strand, counting down.
AGTATAAAATGTTTCCATTAACAACTTCTACAGCATTATAGGATATGTCGTTCCATGTGTGTCTTTCCTTAAGAAAAAACTCCAGTTGGAACAGAAACCCAGTTATTGAACCTCAGTGACTGGCTAGGAGCAAGAGAGAGGAGTGTAGCTGCTATTTGGCTACAGTTCATTGATTCTGCTCCTGAAAAAGTCTTTCAGGAAGCTCTTTGGAGAAGCAAAGAGCTGAGGTGCTTGTGCTGGGAACTCATGACCTGGGATGGCAGCACCCCGGCCTGCAGCCAGAGTAACTTTTTGGATGATCTGGCAGGCACCTCAGCCTTGTTCATGTTCTTTGCTGTGGGATCATTAAGTTTTGCAAGGTTTCTCCTCTCATCTGATAAAACAGTTATGGCCCATGTAACAGACACTTGCACATTTCAGATATACATCTCAGGTAGGCCTCTACAAGCACAGGCTGTTTTTCTCATTTAGCCCTTCAGCTAAAGCAGTTTACCTAAATCCTTGTTGGACTGTAAAAGGCATAATCGATCTAACACATACGCTCCTGATGATGTCAGGGAGTGGCTGTAACAATTCAGCAGATGAGCTGAACTGATAGCTAGTAAATGAGATGACAAGCATGGTTTATAATGTTAAACCAGATGCTGTCAGCACCCTTCGGTCCTGCAAAAATGCTCTAATTCTTCATGTAGCTATTACTAAAATATATCAAGAAAATGTGAGGTCTGAGCTTCTCCTGCTCCAGTCTGCTGCTTGCTCCTCGTGCTTGTACCTGGACAGCCCAAAGTGGTGGCATGTTTCTGAAAAGATTTTGAAGATCAGATTTTGTGTTTCCTCTGCCTACCAAGACCTTGGCAGAGTGAAGATGAGGGCTACTCTGGGAAGGAAAATGGACCACCCATGTGTATGCATCTAGCTGGGCCCCATGCTCCATTCACACTGCAATCCGTATTTCAAAGGGACCATCATTCCTACTCAAATCTGGTGCTGGCAGGGCAGTAGAGCTGGCAAGTGAGCTTTCGGGAATGTCTTGATCCTTCACAATCCATATGAATTGGGTCCAGGTAGTAATATTCTTGGAGAGCCAGATACACAGGTTTTGCAGTGGTTGGGAATGGCAAGGCATGCATATTAATAGAACAGTCACAGTGCTCTTGCATTTGTTCTGATTGTAATGATTGTAAGCAGAAGTTTTCTTTTATCTGGTTCGCATTCTCAAGGTTCAAGCTTGGAGCTGTCGTAGCAGCTGAGTAAGAGTGCTGCGATCAATGGACAGGAGTATTTGATCCAGGAAGAACCAGGAGTCTTTGGCAAGTGTAGTGGAAGTGTGAGGAGGAGAGATTATCTGAAGGCTCATTTCCCCATCACTGTTAACACAGTGAAGCTCAGAGTACATTGTCAAGGGTATCCTGGCTTACAGATAAAACTGAATTCCACTGGACATGTACAAGCAGATCCATAACTGTATATAACAGCAAAAGCAAGTATCACATCAACTGTCACATTTGTTGTTCTCTTATTAGAGGCTTACTTTGATGAGGTGCCATCAACAGGGACAAATACAGCACCCATTCTAGAAATACTGTGAACTAGATAAAAAACAAAGCTGCTTATAAGCATCTTTTTTACCCTCAGCCAAAAATAAGTGAATCAAAATTGTTTCTTTCTGATGATACAGGCTTTTTTAGCAGAGGAGAAATTGCTCTGAAAGTCAAAAAAATTTCCCTTTACATTTTCAAAAAGTTATAATAGCTGCCATTAAGAATCAAAGCCTTCGTGCTCCAGAGGCCAAAGCACCCCACATTTCACCTCATTTACAATTGCACAGGTTTATCATTTGCACAGTGTTGTCTCTTTTCTGGGAATTCCCAGTGAAAATGTATTAGATTTCAGGTGCAGAAGAAAAATGTATAGCAAAGCACATTTATTTTAGAGACGGACTTTTGTGCCTGGGTACACTGCAGTGGATTTTGCTGACATGGGCAACTTCTGCAAAGTTTTGTTAGATCCTTCTCAGCAGGAAACAATTATCTGTAATATCAATTTCCTTCAGAATTTCACAAATCCTTCCCTACAGGTATTTCACCTTTTGTTGTTTCCCCTGTACAGAACAGACAATCTAACTGTAGTACAGAATCTAAGCCACATTTTTCAGCCTCTGGCAGTTGAAAGGAATAATCTCATCTTGGAGTAGAGGGAGATGGACAACCAAGGTAGTGGCTGGTAACTGGAGTCCCAAGATAACCTCCAGCATGTATTTCTGTGCCTGGGTGTATCCAAAGGAAAAGGAGTGGAGGGCAGAGTGATGGGGTGGGTGGCAGACTGCTGGCATTTTGCTGTCTTACCGTGCTCTGTTTTTGTTCAGCTGTAGCAGTGAAGGGTTACCAGGCAGGATTACAGCCATGATAATCACAAATTGCATTTTTGGTGCGCTGTGTGCGTTTTTTGTCGTGTCCTAACCCCTTTTCCAGAACGAGATATCTACATGCATGGACACAACTGCACCTGTGCAGGCTGCCTAAGAAACAACCCCAGGCATTGGAAAGAAGCTTTGAGATTGCTGTACATATGTGCAGACCCTAAAGTGGCATGGCTGAGTGCCCAGGGAAAGAGAACTCATGGGGTACTGCTGGGGGCACACTGCTGGAGCAGGGACTTCTCTCTTGAAGCAGATTTGTGTGTGCAGAGCTATCATACACCAAAGTTTCCTTGCAGAATCTGCCTTTTTCCTCTTCCACAGACATTTCTAGAAGGACACCCTAATTTGGGCTGTGTGTAGGGTTACTTCATGGGCAACAGTGCAGGCAGTGCACCCTGGGGACACCATACCACCCTCAACTGCAACAAGACATGGCGGCCATGGCAGGTGCATTTTGCACCAAGAAGGCCCATGCTGCCTTTCTACCTGCCTGGGGCAACCAGTTTCATTCAGTCATGATAGAGGGGGCCCCCACAGGTTTGGGGCATGCATCAACCTATGAACATCCTCAGCACCAGGAACTGCTCAGCCAGCTGAGGTCTGGCCGTGGGGAGGATGGGAAGAGCCATAGGGAAGTGTGAAGGGCTGGGCCTGGCAGCAAGCCAGGCCTCTACCTGCACGGAGCAGTTCCTTCAGTGTTTGTCCACCTCCATCACAAGCTATTTATTAACTCCACCCACACGATTCCACATTCAAGTAAGCTGGATCCAATTTTCCAACTGAAGGAGCCCTCAGATCTTTACCACTCCCAACCTGATTTCATCATGAAAAGCAAATTAACCTCCAAAGCCTGATTTTCAATACCACTAGCAGCAAGCACAGAGTGTGCACAGCTGCTGGCAAGAGAAAACTCAAACCCTTGGTAAGCTCTTCAGTCTTTTTACTTGCTGCAGTTTTGATAGGACAAGAGGTAATGCGTTCAAGTTTCTCTAGGGGAGGTTCAAGTTGGATATTAGGACAGTATAGGAGAAAATTCTCAGAAGGAGTGGTGAGGCATTGGAATAGGCTACCCAGGATGGTGTTGGAGTTGCCATCCCTAGATGTGTTCAAGAAAAAGTAGATGACGCACTGAATGACCTGGTGCAGAGCAGTCACAAGCATGAATTGATGGCTAGAGTAGATCTTGTTGGTCTTTCCAAACTTATGATTCTATGATTTTAGCAACCTTCAATCCCCTCCAAAATTCATTTCCCACTGGAGATCTCAGAGGAACCGGGTAAAAATGTGGCTTACATGGTAATCAATTCTCCTCCAAGGAAAGCAGATGGTCTGGATAAATCTGCCGTGACCTGAAAGAGTGAGAATGTCCATCAAAAGTTCGTTTGCTTAGTTCCAAAGTTCCAAAAGAGTGATCCTAAAAATATTGTGTTTTAGAAACTAGGGGAACAACAGTGAAAGGAAAGTGGTTTGTTACGGTGAGGTTTGTATTCCAGAAACCTTTCTGAAGTGCCTGCGGATGACAAATGAGACATGCTCACAGACTGACCTGCTGTCCAGGGAGGGCAGGAGGTGGAGCACACCCAGCACTCACCCCAATGCTTTGTTCTTACCCAGCTGTGGTGTAGCTGTCCCGTGACATGCCACAAAGTCAACAGTGGGCAAACAGTGAGTTCACTGGCTGGGAGCACTGCTCTTATTTCCAAGTAGCGGGAGGAGCAGCAGCGTGGGATCCTGGCGCTGCTCTGAGAACATGCTCGAGCAGCATGTCATCACCAAGCTGCTCTTCTAGTCTTCTGCCTCACATTCCCTGACTGACAGCATGGGCCAACCCCTGCTTCTCTCATTCATCGCAAGGGAAGCTTATCTGACTGCTGTGCCAATAAAAATAAATCATCTACTGGCCTCGTGTTCTGTGTGGATGAAAACAGTCATCAGGGCTCTGTGTACTTCCACGTTAACTTTACGCCTACAGCATTTTTTTTCAAATAAAATTGCAGGATTTTGAAGAGACTTCTCTGTACTTGAGAGGAGCGGAGCTGGGGCTCAATATGTGGAAATGATGAGGTTACAATACTTGCATTGTTAAGTCTAAATAATGGTTTTTCAAATTAGATTTGCATGTACGAGTTTAATGTTCTCATTGACTACAGCAATGCACAATAGACCACCCACAATTTGGGAGAGCACTATGAATTTGTCCCTCTGTGTGCGGGAATCACTTGGTTGTTCATCCCCATTCTGTCAGCGTATCTTCAGCCTGGCCTTAGCCATTCATGCTACAAAAGTGAATCTGGATCACACAGTTTTCCACGGGAGCTTTGTACGCAGTTAAATGATGGTTTCAACTTGAGGGAACCCAAAGCCTGGAAGGGTAAGGCCTGTACCAATAGCCCCAAATCCAGCTTCAGCACTTTCCATCCATTCACTGTGGGAATGAATCAGGACTCATTCTGCTGAGGTCAGAGATTTACATCACTTTAAAGCAGGAACGAGTGAATGTGCCTCATCTGTTAAGGGAGAACCAGGGAGAAGGTTGCATGGGGAGTTGGACTGCATGACCTTTAAAGGTCCCTTCCAACCCAAATGATTCTGTGATTTTTCTACTATATTTTGAGAGTCTCGGCTGCTTTGCGGTAGTTTTGTCATTGTTCCTATTGTTTCTCCCATAATTTCATTAAAAAAGCAAGTGTGTAAGCAGTCAAATAGGATGCAGTTAGTGAAAGACTCCCTCCTACTCAGATCTTATCTGAGGTAAAATTAGATAAATTGAAGCTACTGTGGGAACAAACCCTGGCTGTGTTTCCATCTGGAACATGTGTCTTTTCCATTCCCCAGCACTGGTCAGGGGGATGCTAGGACAGGTTGTTATTTACGTCAGCACAAACTGGTGGTGCCAGGCATGTCTCGGTGGTAGTGGGGGGAAGTGTTAGTAATGGCATCTTTGCATAGCATGTGTACGTGATGAGATAATAGACATCTGGCACTGAGAGGCTACTGAAATTCTGTACATCCCTTGTTTAGTATTTTTTTTCAGAAAATCTACCTCCAGCACAGTATATGATTGTATAGTCTGCAGTAATGAATTAAAGATCACGTTGGTTCTTCTAAAGCACTGAACCATGTGATGTTCTTTTCAGATCTCAGCTGAGCACGTGTGCCTGGAAAGCCCCGAGGATGCTGGTGTCTGCAGAGGGGCTCAGGGAGCTCTCAGGTGTCCCAGGGCTTTGTGTGTGAGACTCTCAGGTGTGCTTCACTTACTGCATCCCATCATTTTGACTGGGTCAAGCAGCTCATTAGCAGCCCTGGGGCTGGATGCATCCCACGTCTCAGTGACACGTCACACAGGAGCCCCTGCAATCCCAGCCCTGCCAGTGCCTGGGGTGCAAGATGTGGGGTCTTCCTGCTCTGGGCCAGAACAGACATGGGTGCCACATTTCCCACTTTAGGAGCAGGGAACGCCCCTGGGCAAGGAGAGACAGGTATTGAGGTCCCTGCTGCAGGCGCACACCGCACGCAGCATCCAATTACTGTTTAGGATAAACACCCGAACACCCCTGTTATTATCTCAAGGCTAACACACAGCTAATCTTATTCCAAATCAAGGAAATTACAAATGCCATTAACATGCACTGCTGTTGAGAAACATAAGCGTAAACAATTCATTAGAGAATGCTGTGATTAGGGCGAGCCTGCTGCAGAACGCTCAGCATGTTCAGCTACATGATGAGGCAGTCCCAGCTCAAAATCCCTTGGGATGGGTACAAGACCAAATGCAGCTCCTGCTCCTATGGCTGGAGTGACTTCAGTTCGTTGGCAGTTTGCATCCTGTGGCTTTATGTGGTAAACTGATGGGGTATTTGATGTCCAGCACCAAGAATAGGAACAATTTCAGTGCATGATATTCTGCAAACATCTCTTGGAGTAGCCAGGTCTGAGTGAAAAAAGAAATCAAATAGAGGGATGTGGAAAAATCTCTTTATGCCTATAAAAGGATCACTTCAAAACCACAGGATTTTGTATAGGAACCTTTTTCCTTAAATAGTAGAAACAGTCGCCGGTTGCATTCCAGCAGTGTAAGAAATGGGGGTCAGCGGAGAGCCACAATGTCTGACGGCAGCTTCCCTTCCTTCGGCCTCCTCCTCTTCCCCTGCTGCACGTGTGCCTTGTGCTAGCCCAGAGCCTGAGCAAGTGGGGAGTGTGCAAGCAGTGCAACTGCAGCAGATCTGTGTTTATACACTCACATGTAATCAAACCCATACACGAATGCTGTAGAGTTAAAGATGAGCCACCTGGTGGGATCCCTCTGCATTCCTCCAGAAAAGCCTTTCTGTTGTGTTTTCCACAGAACAGCCACACCTTGGCAGTGAATGCTGCTGTCCCCTATCACAGGCTCTTGCCTGCTCCCTGCTCCCTGCCCACGGCCAGAAAGAAAGGAAATGAAAGCAAAGCTCTTGTGCTTCCCACAGGAGGGCGGTGGGCCAAATCCTGCCGTGCAAAGCCCCACTGACATCATAGGGATTAGGAGGGCTGCTAATCAGGGCAGCAGGATTTGTGTCAGCTGCTGACTTGGGATACGATGCTGAGTCTCCCAGTGTCAGAAACTCAGGGGAGATCCAAAGTTCCCCTTTGCAGCAGGCAGGGGTGAGGTGGGGAAAGGGGACAGCAGGTTTCCATCTTCCAGCTGGAAGGGCTCAGCCGAGTCTGATGCCTCTTGTGGAGGTTTGCAGACCAGAGTCGTGTTCTGTGTAAGAGGAGCCTCGCGTGTTCAGACTGATGCAGTGAAAGCACCATGCAGAAGGGCCCTCCCAGCTGCCTTCAGCCCATTCCTGTACTCTGTGCCTGACTCTGTGCTTGCGTACGTCTGGATAACCCATACTGAAGAATCTCTGATGGCAGAACCTCCACAGCCTCCTGAAGCAAAGCATTTCAGTGGTACTGCGCTTACTATTAGGAACAATTCCTAAATCCATCCTGAATCTTTCTCCCAGCCAGACTCAATGCACACCCTCACTGAAATTTTAGCACGTGGCTCTTATCTACAGCAGAGACAGAGAACAGTTATTTGTTTTCCCTTGGCTCAGTCTGTAATGTGAAAGACGTTATTTCACCCTCCATCCATCTCTCCTCTAATCTACTCTGGTTTATTCAGCCTACCTACCTGCCTGCGTCTGTGTGAAGCTGCTGAACAGAGGGAAGGGAGATGTCTTGCACTCTGCATTTCTGTTTACATAGTATCATTGAATCATACAGTCATTAAGGTTGGAAAAGACCACAAAGATAATCTAATCCAACCATCAACCCTTCACCACTATGCCCATGGAGGATTTGGGGTTTTTTCTTTTCCTACAGAATGACTTTATGGGAACACACTCGTAAACCCACTCCAGGGGTAGGTCCCTAAGCACACCTGTATACTGTTTCCAGGGGCAGAGGTGGGCCCTGAACTGCACTTTCCTTCTTTTTAATCCAGACTTTGTGATGCTCTTCCACAGATATCCAGTAAAATTGCTAGTGCTGTTAGCAAAGGATAAAAATTACTTCTGGTGTAGTTGCTCAACCTCCTTTCCATAGAGCAGCACATCATGCAGCTGGAGACACGCTGCCAGAGCAGGCTCACTCAATGTACTGGTCTAGCAAACACCTCCTGAACATTTTTTAATGTGACCTGGCAGCAGACCAGGATAAATGGCATGTTCTTTTTCCAGCGCTTTGGTCCAAAGTGTGTATTTCAGAGGCTTAAAAGAACAGTCAGTCAATTAAATGTGATAAACGAGACCATTTGTCACCAGCATTTCAGCTTTTCTTTTAAAGTATAAAAGGAGATAATGAGCAGGGCTTGAAGAAATCCTTTGTGGTGTTGGGAGCCAAGGGCACATGATATACAGAACGGATTTTCTGCATCTCCCATCATGCGAATGAGATCTGACAATACTCCCCCTCATGACACAGAAATCAGAGACGTTGTTCAGAGAAAAAAATCACTAATGGATGAAGAACCAGTGACATGCTGCAGTGAAGATAAGAAGAGAAATGCACTTAGTTAAGGGCAAGTCTACCCCCATTTGCATTCTTTACGTTCCTATTTTACAGGCTACTCAAGAGGAACAGAGAAACAGCTATGGAGCACTTTTAGCTTACAAAGAAGTCCCAGGTAGTGTAGTTATTTACCTGCCAACTGCTCATAAGCCAGCATGGTATGCATCCAGGGGCAGGCAGTGGCAGATGGAAAGGAGATATAGGTCATTGCTTTTCCCTGCTTTCCCACCTCACACTGGAGAGGGGACATAGCTGCAGTGAACTCTGACAGACAGGAATCCCACACAGTATGGGAGCTGAACCAAAGTGTTACCAGGTCTCTATTTAAAAACAGCACCTTCAATACAGGCAGGTTCCGAATGCATTTCAGTCTGTGTTGTCCCTTTCTGTCAGGTGTATCTAGGAATTAGAGAACATTTACTGCAGGAAGTAAAACCTCTCTGCTCCAGCAAGGTGTGAACATGTTCATAGAATCATAGAACGGTTTGGGTTGGAAGATCATCTAGTTCCAACCTCTCTACTATAGGCAGGGACACCTCCCTCTAGAGCAGGTTGCTCACAGCCCCATCCAGCCTGGCCTTGAATGCTTCCAGGTAGGGGGCATTTAGAACCTCGCTGGGCAACCTGTTCCGGTGTCTCACTGCCCTCTCAGTAAAGAATTTCCTCCTGATAGTCTAAATCTACCCTCTTCCAGTTTTAAACCATTTCCCCTTATCCTCTCACTACACACCATTCTAAAAAGCTTCTTCCCAGCTTTCCTGTAGGCCCCCTATATTGAGTGTGTTTCACATTGAAGTATGCACAAATGTGATGCTGCACACATTGGTCAATGTTGCTTCTGCATCCTTTTCCCATTTCCCCTCTGCTTTTACCAGCTTGTGCTGTCACGCTAAGGAATTACTCTTACTTGCTTTTGTATGCTGATCAGTTTATTCTGAGGGTGTTGAGGTTGGAATGCCAGTACATATGGCTGTGCACAACCATGAGAAGGCATTTAAGGGGAATGAAAACTGCTGACAGTTTGCAGAGGCAAACTATCTTTTATTTATGTCCATACCGTGCTGTCTTGGCAGTATTTGGTCTAGTCCTGAGATTAAAACCTACCTTCTTAGAAACTTGGGCAGCCTCATACACACCTCTGACACTAAATAAAAAATGCACACAAAACATGGAAACTTACACTTTTAGGAAAACTTCACAGCTGCACCAGCATAGTCAGGAGGTATGGAAGTAACTCAAGAGAAAGGATCAAAATATTTTTAAAGGGATTCAATGGAAGTAACTCCCAGACAAGTCCTAAAGGAGCAAGCACCAAACAGGTGGCTCAGCCAGTAGCTCAGTATCAGGTTCACGTTGAGTCAGTGAGTTTTCAGCTCAAAAGGATTTTTATCCATGGCCTCCATGGGGTTCTGCACGGAGGACTGTCCTCCTCAGCCACTGCTCGACACAGGGAGCTGCATGCTTTGGTTTCCACCAAAGCTCACTGTTGCTACCTTGTTAGTGAGACTTGTGCTGGAGGGGAGCTTCATGACGCTTCAAACAACAGTGCTAGAATCACAGAATCAGTCACAGAATGGCTTAGGTTGGAAGGGACCTTAAAGATCACGCAGTCCCACCCTGCTGCCGCATGTAGGGTTTCCACCCACCAGATCGGGCTGCCAAGGGTCCCATCTAACCTGGCCTTGAACACCACCAGGGATGGGAATCCAGGGTTAGAACCAGAACCTGTTCTGTGCCAGAGCCACCCTTAGCTGTAGGCTCTGTCCCTGCCTCTCTGGGAAGCCCCAGTCCATGATTTGCCCCTGCTGTGATTTGCTGTAAGTGTGGGATAATCCTGCCAAAGCCTTTGGTGGGCTGCCCATTTCCTCTCCTTCCGACTCGTTTGCTTCCAAAACAAATTCCTGCTACAAAGGCTCAGGCCTGCTTAACTTTGCATTCCTCCTTGTAACATGATGCCTGTTTGTGTATGGAGGTGAGCTGGTACAATTCGGTGAACTCAAAAGGAAAAAGATCCCAAGTAATTGTTGGAAGCAACTGGAAAGAAATACTCCTCGAAACAACATCCTAAACTGAATAAAAGGCTGTGTGCTTCAGAAGAGTTTGGCTGTGCAATGGTATGCGCTCAAAAGCATGGTGCCTTACCTGTGGGCAGACAACAATATTGGTCTGGGCTAAGCAAGGAAGATGTGGAAAAGGGGACCCTTTGAGTCTTAAAAATACAGATTTACAACTTCAAGAAGATAGCTGGTAAGAACTCGTCATGGTTTTCCTCCTCTTTTTAGCTCCATGGAAAGTTCAGCATCTTGAAAACTGCATTAGCCTCCCTGGGGGAGACTTGTTTTCACATCTCTTCTCAACACAATTTGGAGCAGGGATATCAAAGGCAAAGCAAATCTAGTCCCCTGCTAACTCAGATCCACTTGGAGCTGGTCTGAGCAGTTGGAGCTTGCAATGGTGTTCACAATCTTTTGAAATATTTACTTATCTGACTGACAAGAGTTATTTTGTAGTTATGATGTCTGCAGCTTTGTATAAACAATTTACAGTGCTGTGATCGATGCTGGATGCTGTCTGGAGAGCAGCAAACCCAACTGTATATACTACGCTTTGGTGTGGGAAATTCAGCACCAGGACTGGGCTGCATTAAGTCTAATAAATAGCAACAATTAATCATTCGGACTCACGCTGCTTTCGACACTTATAAAGCAATACCAACATGACTGAACTAACCCAATGCTTGTTGTGCAGCCCTTGGCCATACAAGAGTCAGGGACTTCTCAGAGGTGCCCAACATGATGGTCCCACACCACTGGCTCCAGCAACAGGACTGCAACAACCTCATCGCTGCCTCCACTCTTGGTTTGGATAACAGGGTCTTGAGTTGGTCCTGATCTTGAGTTGGTCCTGGCCTGGGTGCCTGCATCTCCACCATCAGAGCTTTGATCAGTCTTCCTCCAGCACTGCATTTTTCTGTGTCCTACCTCAGGTCTCTGAGACATCCTAGTGGGGTGGGACTTCTACTCCAATGCTTTGGGCCTCCTCATCAAAGACCTTTTTGTGGGTCTATTACGGGTGTGTGGGATTAAGCAGGATTGAAAATCATAGAATCATAGAATCATTAAGGTTGGAAAAGACCTCTAAGTTGGACCTCTAGTCCAACCACCAAATCATCTAGTTCAACCATCCCAAAATGTATTTTTTGATGTCAGAGGTGTTTCCAGCTCCACCAGAGCAACACAGAAGTGTAATTGCTTTGGCTCACAGATTTACACAGCCCAGCTGGTGAGACAGATACAGCTCCATGAGAAATCAGAGCACAAAAGAGGGGCATGGCCTAATGTCATTCCAAGAGGAAATGAGAGATTTTAGTTCAGTTCTAGCTGGAAACAAGTTGCTTCCTTTCTGAACTATCAACATTCTTAGTTTCTGGAACTTAAATAACATGGATGTTTCTGAATTAGAGAAGATCTCTGACCCTGGCACTGACAAAGATAACTTGGTGGATGTGGCAGTGGCTGCATAAAGGCTTCACGTACCCACCTTGGGAAATATGCTCTCAACAGAGGTATTTATTTAATAATAAATATTACATTTAAATATATTATTTAAATGTATTGAACTGTGATACTATGTTGCTGAAGATGCCTTGTGTGGTAGAGAGTAAAATACAAGGAGGTCTTTCCAGTTCAGATTGAAAAAAAAGAAAAGGATGTCTGAGACAGCCTTTCCACATATTGCACTCACCATGGGAGAAAAGTAATGCTCTATGCCATGCCGATGTTCAAATCTGTTTCTGAAATCATCCTCAGCCACAGAAAAAGACTAATTGATCCCCCAGCTTCACCAATAACACTCACTCTCTAAAGATGTATCTTTTTATTTAGTCTGTTGAAATTTCCACTCAGAACAAGAAGGACCTTGATGAAAACACAGCCTCCCAAGGGACCTTCCAGAGAAACACTGCTCTTAGAAAAGCAAGTGAAGGTGCCAAGGGGGACTGGAGGGACTGCAGGCTGATGGCACCACTCTCAGTCTCCATGGAAATATGTCGTGATGTAACTAGTGATAAAGAACCGGGACAAGAATAAAAATGATTCAGAGAAGCTGTGGTACTTCTCCCCTGTTCAGCTCCCCCGATTAAACCCACATAAAGCCTAGAATGGGAAGGTGGGCTTCAATTATACCTTAGAAACAGCATAATGAATTACCTCCTTTGCACTTGCTTATGTGGGTGAGTAATCCACTTCTTACTCAAGCCTACACTGGCTATGGAGATTTTGCCAATATCTGATTCATCAGGATGCTGGAATAATGTGGAACTAGAAACACAGAAGGACTGTAGGTCTCTACCACTTTGTCTTAAATACTGATAATGCCAGGCAAACTTCTTAACAGGTAACATTGAAGTTACCGAATACTTTGCTGAAAGTGTACCTTCAGCTAAAATTAAATATGAGCAAATGCCCTGGTTGGTGAATCCTCTTTTATAGTGCACAATATTAATTTTATATTGCTGTTAATGGTGAGCCCTTATCTAATTTGAGGACTTCTGAATAGTACAGAACATTTTGTGTGTCTCAAAAACCTTTTGCTCAGAAAATGCACAGAACTGCAGGTTTGGAAGTTATAATTTATGTGTTATTGAAAGGTTCCTTTTACTTGAGTAGGGAATCAGAAATTTAAAGAAATAAAAATACAGGACACTCTTCTGCAGAATTCCACCTGAAACACAAAGCCCCACTCACCTCCTTGGTGTCTCCAAATGTAGGTTTGGGGTTGCACTCCTGGGGACCATTCTCTGCACCCACCTGGGGACATCAGGCATTTAATCCACAGATGCTATTGACTACTTGAAATTTTAATCCACCTTGTATATGACAACAAACAAGTGACTGCATATGCATGTGCTTCCAGGCTCAACTGTTGTGTGTGAGTAATAGTAGGAAGAGAGGGCTACCAGAGAAGCTTTTCTGCCTCTGAAAGTAGCCTAATCCTGGAAGTTATAGAGTTGTTGAGTTCCTGGGACAGGAACAGTATGCGTGCCAAAGCACTACCCTGCAGCTCTGGCAGTCCTTGGTAGGTGCTGGAGATGAGCTCTGAAAGCCCCATGGAGCAGGCACCAGTGCCTAAGCTACGTGTGCTGCATCCTCAGCAGAAGGAGGTGCTGGTTCCCAGTATGGCCGTGGGATAGGAAAACAGATCAAGAAAATAAATAAAATCTGGAGTGTTTTATAACAGACAATTCTGTACAAGTTTTAAAGAGCTCAAGGGATGTTATTGTTTAAATAAATATTTAAGGGAGATTCCTCTCAACTTAAACAGAGAGCTGTAGCATACAGAAAGCAGCAACATTTGATTACAGACATGCAAGAGTCCAAAATCAAGCCACTGTGAACAAAGGCAGTGGTGGAAAAAGCAATTTTTTTTTTTTTTGGTTGTGTTTCTCCATGGCAGGTTATCCGCAACCCCATTTCTGCTTTGTGCCAAAAAGCAGCACGGGAGTACAAAGCAGTCGCAGCAGTGGGCACACTGTGTGAGTCCTTCTGGTGTTTCGCCTGATGGGATGGCTGGGGGAATGGGTAAGAGCGGGGTTTTAGCGTGGCGGGGCTGTGTGCAATGGGGCAAAGGTGGTTATGGATGGTCAGGCATAGCTCATAGAATCATAGAATCGGTCAGATCGGAAAAGACCTTCAAGATCACCAAGTCCAACCGCAATCTATCCATATTACCCTAACAACCCCCTGCTAAATCATGTCCCTGAGCACCACATCCTAATGGTTTTTGAACACATCCAGGGATGGTGACTCAACCTCCTCCCTGGGGAGCCTATTCCAGTGCTTAAACACCCTTTCTGTGAAGACGTTTTCCTGATCTCCAACCTAAATCTCCCCTGGCACAACTTGAGGCCATTTCCACTCATCCTATCACCTGTAATCAGTGAGAAGAGACCAGCCCCACTCTGTAAGCATCTTTCAGGAAGAGAGCAATAAGGTCTCCCCTCAGGCTTCTTTTCCCCAGACTAAACAGACCCAGTTGAAGGCCTCTGCAAGGGCCTTGTTGCCCTTCTTTGGATCTGCTCCAGCACTTCAATGTCCTTTCGGTACTGAGGTGCCCGAAACTGAACGCAGTACTCGAGGTGAGGCCTCACCAGTGCTGAGTACAGGTGCAGGATTACTTCCCTAGTACTGCTCACTACAACATTCCTGATACAAGCCGGGATGCCGTTGGCCCTCTTGGCCACCTGGGCATACTGCTGACTCGTATTCAGCCAACTGCCCATCATGAGGTAGGCTTTAGCCAAGACACGGTCACAGCCTTGGTGGTAGAGTGGTGCAAATCACCTTAAAATGCTGCTTTATTTGGCTGGGCTTGGGGATGGAAACATGGGTGGGAGTTTTTCTGTGGCTATAGAGCTCCTTGTGTGGTGAGTTTGGCACAGCCTAAGCTCAGTGCTGTGCTTGCTTTGATAGATGTGCCCTGCAGGTAGAAAATGCGAAGGGCATAAACATCCAACCAACAGCAGCAGAAAAGAGAGAAAAAATAAGAGAAACTCACTGCTGAGGGACAAGACATCCAAATAAAAGAGAAAACATGCTAAAAGATTGTAAGAGGTTAAAAAACAAAACAAACAAACAGCAACAACAAAAAAACACAACAACTTCAGAGAGTTTGAGATTATTAGGAACTTGTATATGTTGTAAGCCTATACATAGATTTTGGTTATGTTATTCACAGGGGCATTGTAAATAATAAAAAAGGACACACAGGAGCATCTGACACTTGCCTCAGAGTGGGAGACCTGAATTTAGGTCTGGGTGGGGCTTCCCAGATGATCTTTGCCAGTGCAAAAGGCTGAAACACTCATCTTCCTCACCCTATGCTGTAGCTCCTTCTTTTGGAAAAGATAAGGCCTCTCCTTATCCTTGCATCCGAAGTGAGGGAAGAGCCCCAAGTAGGACATGAACTACGTGGGAAAATACTGTTTGGATCATTAGGATGTTTGCTACAAGAATACTCAGCCACGGCTGTACCTTATTAGGAGACAAAATAGATGCAACTTTTCATGAACAATCTTTTTTTTCTCACCCTATCCCACCACTGGGTTACAGAACAACATAAAGACAAATTTATACCTGCAGCATAACTACAGGAAAGTTGCAGGCCTCCCTCAGGGTTGTGGTGAGCCTGAATCTTTCCAGACATGGGATCTGGAGATCTCAAAGGTGCTATACAACTGTCTTCCAAAACCCAAGCCTTGGTGTGGCTTAGGATAGGAGACCTGGCCTGTGCAGCCTGAGGAGACCAGGAGTCTGCAGAGTAGGGCAAAGCAGAATGTTTGGAAAGTAGCATTAACTTCTGAGACAAAATAGCACGTATTTCAATACTGTATGGAAACATAAGAAATAGGAATTGGACAAAAGCCTCACTTCATTCATTGAGAAACTGCAAAATGAATTTCATACACTTTAGCAAAGACTACATCCCAAGGCACAGTACTGTTGAACTAGTCATGTCACACAGGCCGGAGTAATTCAACCAAAACTGTAGGAAGAATGTGATGGGATAAAGCCAGATGCTAGCTGTGAATGTATCTGGGGTAAGAGCAGGTCTGAGTCTCAAGCAAGTTACAAGCAATGAAGGTTTGGGGTTTGTACCCATCAGGTGACCTCACTGTGAAAGAAGGTGTCTGAACCAGCAAGGGCTGCAGGTTAGGAGGCAGCAGCACTTCCAGAGTTGTGCAAGAGACCTTGCGTACAGCCACCCACTGGCTTCGTTAACGGTGTTAGTCTCTATGTGTGGTCAGTATATAGGAGCTGTAATAGCAATGTCTTCTGAGAGTTCTTCCCTTTGAAGTTCTTCCATGAGAATTTGATAGTTGCCACAAGGGCATGACCTATGAGCATCTCTGGTCCTTTGGCTATTCTGCTGACAGCTCCCGAGAGGCTGTGGCTGTTCATCTGGTCATTGCTCCCACACTGCCTTGTGCACCAAAGCCCTAATGTGAGCGTGGTCCTCCCAGGAGCTGATATTGATGAGGAAACACTGCTGCCTGTTTCTGTGAAAGGAGAGGCCATGCAAGATGTTCCATAGCTGGTATGTCTACAAGAAGTGAAAGAAATCAATGCTTCCTGCTGTTCTGGTGAGAAGGGAAGCGAGCAGACTGCAGCTCCCTACCTTCCAATGTAGGACTAACATCAAGTGGCAAAATGGAAACCCTGACATTTCACCATCTGCCTGCATATACTGCACAAGCATTACATACAGAAATAGGCTGTGAGAGCACTGTTAAGACTGAAAAACCCAGGAGATAAGAGATGCTAGAACAAGGACTCCCTTGTGCTATGTACATTATGATACATTTTAGAAGACCACCCATGAATTTGTCAGAGATCTCAGCTTTAATCCAGTTTACAAAGTGGACAGTCCTCATCGAGTAAGATGTTATACAGGATTGTGTGTTCTCCTCAGTGCTCAGGGTGGTCGTAGGCTTTAACTCAAGTCTCCCTCTATATAAAGAAGACCGATTTTTCACAACAGTGACAATCTCTGTATGGTCCCTGAATGCTTCACAGCATTTATCGTAGAACTGAATCATAGAATCATTAAGGTTGGAAAAGATCTCCAGGATCATCCAGCCATCCACTTGCCACCAATATTGCCCACTAAATCATATTCTTAAGTACCACATCTACACATTTCTTGATCATTTCCAGGAATGGTGACTCCACCACTTCCCTGGGCAACCTGTTCCAATGCCTCCCCATTCCTTCTGAAAAGAAATTCTTCCTGGTATCCAATCTGAACCTCTCCTGGCACAACTGAAGGCCATTCCCTCTTGTCCTATCACTGCTACCTGAGAGAAGAGGCCAACTCCCACCTCATCACAACCTCCTTTCAGGGACTTGTGGAGCGATAAGGTCTCCCATGAGTCTCCTCTAGACTGAACAATCCCACCTCCCTCAGTTGCTCTCCATCAGCATTGTGCTTCAGACTCCTCTCATCTTCATTGCCCTTCTTTCTCCACACATTCCAGGGCCTCAATATCTTTCTTGTAGTGAGGGACCCAAAACCGAACACAGTACTTGAGGTGTGGCCTTACCAGAGCTGAGTACAGAGAGATGATCACCTCCCTGATCCTGCTGGCAATACTATTTCTGATACAAGCCAGGATGCCGTTGGCTTTCCTGGCCATCTGAGCATACTGCTAGCTCATAGTTTGGCTGAGTGTTGACCATAACCCCCAGGTCTATTTCTTCCACACAGAAGGAGAGATGGGTGTTGAGGTCTGTCAACCAGGCTCTCTCCTCCAGGCCCATAGCATTGCCTGGGATTGCTGTGGCCAAAGTGCAGGACCCAGCATTTGGTCTTGTTGAACTTCATCTCATTGGCCTCAGCCCAGTATTCCAGCCTGTCCAGGTCTTTCCGTAGGGCCTTCCTACCCCCAAGCTCATGAACACTTCCCCACAATTTGGTTTCACCTGCAAACTTACTGAGTGTACACTCGGTTCCTTCATGCAGGTAAATAAACATATTATCACTCATGACTGGTTGCCAGCTGGATTTTGCTCCGTTCACCACCACTCCCTGGGTCTGGCCATCCAGCCAGTTTTTCACCCAGCAAAGGGTGAACCTGTCCAAGCCATGGGCTGCCAGATTCCCTAGGAGAATACTATGGGAGACTGTCAAAGGCTCTGCTGAAGTCTCCCTCATCCACCGGGCAGGCCACCCAGTCATAGAAGGAGATGAGGTTGATCAAAGAGGACCTGTCTTTCATGAACTCATGCTGGCGTGGCCTGATCCCCCAGTTATCCTGCACACGCTGTGTGGTTGCCCTCAAGATGATCTGTTCCATAACCTTCCCTGGCACCAAGGTCAGGCTGACAAGCCTGTAGTTCCCCAGACTATGCTACCAGCTGGGGTGTGATTGTGCTTCAGCCTCCTGAACCAAAACGTCACAGAGGAAAGGCATACAGGCAGACAGCTCAATCGCATTAAGCCCCATTTTGCCAGAGTCTGGCCAGGGGATAGGGCTGCTCAGTCCCTGCAGAGCTGTGGGAGTTGCAGAAGCTTGGTAGCACCCCTGGGTTGCACAGGAACTTTGGGGTCAGCTCTGGGATCTGCTGGGGCAGTGGGCTGGGCTCCCTTGCTGGGAGAAATCTCAGCAGATTTTGACTACTGAGCCCTAGCATGTCCTTAATAACTTGCTATTTTTTCCTTTCGAAGTCTATCACGAGGCCAAATTGGAGGAGATTTACAAAGTAAGAAAAAACAATAATAAAAGAAACCACAGTCCTGACACAAAGCTCAGAACCTGCCAAATTTCAGATCTCTACTCCAAAGCGCAGAGAAATAAGAGCTATCCAAAAGGATCACCAGGTTCTCCTCCTGTTTTTCCCTTCCTTTTTTTTTTTTTTTTCCAGTTGGACAACAATGCCTTTTTCCCCTATGTTCATTCTTGGAAATAGCTGGACAGTTTTGGCTGAAATTTTCCAGAAAAGAACTTAGCCTGAGGCAAACAATCAAGTAGGAAAAATTCAGTCTGAATGATTCTAGTCTGGCAAAGTTATAAGCAACTGTGAATGTGGTCTTATAGCAGGGCATGTTCGGGTAATCTTAATCATAGGAGTTAAACACATGGTCCCAACTTTGTCACATTCAAAGCTATAAAAGCGGATGATGCTGTTCCATTCAGGTGTGTCATATCATGATTCTGACTTGTCACCAGGATAAAAGCGTTAATGCAGTCATCCCACTGAGCCTTCCCACACCCTTCCCACTTGAACAGCTCTTTCCATCGAACAACTGGTCATACAGAAAACACACTTCCCTCGCCTCCAGTATTTGCGTTTGAGCTTCTGCTTCTTGGATGAGGCAGCTGATGCTAAAATGGGATTGCTCTCTGAACTAACATATTCAAAATTAATAGAAGAAGTAAAGCAACACACTCCTCTGGCAGTTTCCCATGCATATTTTCCATGAAAGTTCATTTTTCCACATGAACAAATTGTGAGTATGTGGGGGATTTTCACTGAATCTTGATATGGAGCTTAGAATTCTTGGCACCACTCTGGGAAGTTGAAATGACATCAGCTCAACTTTCTATATTGAAATTTTATAGTTGCTGCCTGACCACATTTCTTTGTTCTGCGCATATTCTCTCTCCTCCGAGCTGCCTCTGTGCCACGGCATGTGGTACACAACCACCGCAAAAAAGCCCCACGCCAGGCACTCACATGGTGAAGCCACATCATTTCCTCTAGGACTAAGCAGTGGTGCTGGCTTAGGGGAAGAGGTTACCTTTGCCAGCCAGGAGCTCCCTGCAGCACGGCAGCTCAGTGCTACAAGGGTCTTGGCACAGCATCCTCCTCCTCCTTCCTCTGGAGGGTGGCACAGGAATGGGACAGTGGGACTGGAGGGAACGGCTGTTGCAGGCACAGACACTGTGAGAAATCATCCCGCCTCAATCAAGGGAGGGAAAGAGGGGAAAAGAAAGAAGAGGATGGGAGATGAGGCTCCTGGAGACCAGTGAGCATAACCTGGAGCAGCACTGCCTTGCTGGAGGGAAGGAATTTGTGCCCTCCCCTCAGGGTGGGAAGCAGCAGCATGCTTTAAAATTAAGCAAAAATCTGAGTGTTGGTGTTCCTGTATTATCCCTCAGTGCAGGAGGTGCACTGTGTTCGGGGGTGCCCTGTGATTCCTGTTGGGACACTGAGAGTTAATAGAGTCAGTGTGGAGAGCACAGCACCACACAGACATCCTTCTGCCTGCCTGGATTTCAGCTAAGAGCAGATTTTAAGATAAAGATGATGCTTTCCTGCATCCTCTGGGACTCGGAAAGTCCTAAGAGCAAATAAAGGCAGATAATTATCTGGCACACTGTTATCCCAACATTCCTGAACGCACTGCGCTGTGTTAGTGTGAGGGTCGCACCGCCACGTCCCGCACACAGCCCTCACACAGCACATAGCCTGCACACAGCGCACAGCCCTCACATACAGCACACAGCCTGCACACAGCCCCCAGCCCAGAGCCCCCAGTGCCTGCAGGGCTGCAGCCCGCCTGTATCGCAGCAGTGCCCGGCACTGTCAGTGCTCCATCTCCTACACGCGTGGCGGGAGCTGCTGCCGTTGCCAGATTACCATTTCACCATTTCTCAGCTGTATGGGAGCAGCCACAGGAGAAGATTAACAGTTAAAGATTGTGAAGCCATTTGCCGAACGCTTCTCGCTATATAGGCAGCAACATTTGCACAGTCGCATTTGTAATGGTATTTTCACAGTCACATTGGTAGGCTCCTTTAGTATCCATGCAAACACACACAGAATGCAGCAAATCTTTACCTTCTGTGCAGGCAGGAGAGCCCCCGCTGTGCTCTCCTGGATCAGCAGCAGGGTGGGAAGCAGCACCACGAGAGCCCCTTGGGCACATCCATCAGCGGAGTTGTGTGACTCCCGCTCGCGTCTCTAAGTTTGCGCTCTGAATAGAGGCTGTGTTATTTTAACCACAGGATTTCTGGTCATGGGGGAGGAGAGATGGATTAGGTACGTTGCAGCCTAATGCTTCACATCTACCTCGGTTGCAACGAACTACTTTAAGCCCGATGTAAATAAGTGCTGTGAAAATATAAATTTCAAGAGCCCGCTCACCAATTATGCCTAAACTAACATGTTAAATAACTGCGGAAAATTCCAGAGGAATAAGATAACATACTTTTGTGTTCTTTCCTAAATAAAAGGCATGTGTGGAATTCCATGCTAGATACTGAGACAAGTGAGAGATAGCAGATGAACTGTGCAAAGCAGGCTCTGCAAGGTGCTGTGCCTCTGAAAGTGATATTCCCAACACCTGTTGGCATGGATTTCATCAGACATCAGTGCAAATTGCTTTTTCATGGCTTGTAAAAAGCATGGCTACGAGGAGTTTGTATATAGCATTTCAAAAAACATCACAAATAAAGCTCTTCAAGGAAAAAAACAGGCTGTAGAATAGGGGAGCACAGGTATTAGCATGCTGAGTGAGTGCCACCTCCAGCAAGGCTGCTGGCCTGATCGCCTCCTGTGGCTCACAGATTGCTGCGGAGATCGTCAGATGCAGGCAACACACTGTGCCCAGGGAGCTGGTGTGGCAGCTGTGATTTTTTTTTGGTCCAGCTCCAAATCCTCATCATTTCCTGCTCTGTGACACCTCTGTGCTTCAGCTGTCACTGCACAGCCCCAGCTCCCAGGTCCACCTCCAGCTGCCGGCTCAGGAGGACGGATCTGATGAGTGCTGGGGAGGAGTGTTGTGTAAACAAAGCGCTCCTTAATGTTTGAGCTGAACCGAGGGGAAGGATGAATGCAAAACGCTGGAGGAAAGAAGGACAAGTTCCCTTTTGTCTCTGACAACAGAGGCTTCACGAGCACAATTTTAATTCCATTTTGGATAAAACCTGGCTCTATAAATAACATTATTTTGCCCTTACATAATGCTTTTCATCCTGAGGCATTCCCAAGTGCTTTGCAGATGTAATCAGCCCATCCGAGAAGTGCCAGCAGGCATCCCTGCCTGTGGAGCTAGAAGCAGTCCGGCTGCCACCACAGCGTCCTGCTCCTGGCTGCTGTGTCCTGTGGTCCATGCGGGCTCTGGGAGAACCCAGACTGAGTTCTGGTCTAGTGCCTTGAACCACCAGTGTGGGCAGGAGTGTTCTGATCCATCACCCAGGGGGTCCTCAGGAAGGATGAAGGCCTCTGGTTCATGGAATAATAGAAACAGAAATGTTTGTTTTGAAAGGGACCCTCAAAAGCCATTTGGTCCAATCCCCTACAATGAACAGGGACACTTACACTAGATCAGGTGCTCAGAGGCCTGTCCAGCCTGACCTTGGGTGTCTCCAGGGTTGGGGGATCCACCACCTCTTTGGGTACCCTGTGCCAGTGCCTGACAACCCTTAATTTAGAAAACTTCTTCCTTTTGTCCAATCTAAATCTCCCTCTTTTCATTTGAAACCATTTCCTCTTGTTTGTAGTCATTTCCCCTTGGCAGGCTGGTTCTCCTGCTAAGGAACATGCTCTGGAGACTGAGCTGCCCACGTGCCCAGCCTGACTCAGCTGAGCTTGGTTTTGGCCTTGGGAGCAGGGACAGGACTGGGATCCTAGCATCTGTGCCAGCAATGGGCAGGGCTGGGCACCAAGCTGGAGTCTCCCAGTTAGAGATACTCTCTCTCCCAGGCACAGATACTGATGTGTCAGGCACCGGACCTGTGCACCAACGCTGCAAGCTGCTGGACAGCCCTGCAGGAAGAAAATGACACTTTTTTTCCTGTGCTTTTGTGCTCCATATGGAAAGAGGAGTTTTGCTTGCACAAAGGTTTCTGTGCTGCAGAGGGGTGTATTTTCAATTTTTGCTTAGCAGGCTAGATAGAAAACAGTAGGAGGAAGAGAGGACAACAGAAGTTCCTCTGCAGGTTGACCTGAGAAGATTCCATTTTTTCCAGAGAAACTCAAAGAAAACTCAAAAACAGTGGGGGTTAGAGAAAGCGAATCAAGTGAAAACATTTGATCCTAACGTATGGTTTCACTTTTCAATCTTTCTCTTAGGTCAGACTGAGACTACACTTAATTTACAAAGAAACAGCACTTTAAAAACAAACAAAAAGGAAATGAAGATTTTCATTTCTAAAATGGCAAGGCAAGGCGTTCCGCCTTCCTCACTGCCGCTGTGTCTTAGCAGTGAGATATGTTCAGAGTCCGTTTCCCTTCTCCCAGACAAGTCAGTGAACTGGACCCAGATTCACAGGCTGTTTTGTTCAAGTCTGTGTATTTTTGAAAAATAAATAAATAAAACAGTTCTGTCTGAAACCCTTGCCAGATTTATACCCTGACACAGCAGCCAGCATCTGGAGGCCAAACACCTGCCCAGGGATGAAGCTTGCCCAATAGCATGGAAATTAGTTGGAATGGCTGTTTCACAAGTGTAAATGGCAACAAGCTACTGCCAACCAGTGAGAGGAACCTTCCCTTTCAGTACCCTCTGCACCACACTGGTATTTCTGCACCACAACACCACCAGGCAGGTAGTAGTGCTCGCCCACCTTTTGCCAAAGCCTGCAAAAAATGCACAGCCCATGCCAGATTTATGTAGGAATTACGTTTTGCATCTCAAGCATTGCTCAGATGAATCAAGCCACAAAAGAAAGGAAATGTGAAGCCCAGTGAACGCTACAAAGGAGTCCAGTTTTGTAATAACGCCTGCAGTGGCCTCCTCTTCTGAGATAATGGGGTGAAGAATTCATACTAGGCATTCTTGGTAGAAAGCAACATGTTAAAGGAACCTGAATAGAGTTACAGAATCATAGAATTTATAGAATCATAGAGTGGTTTGTGTTGGAAGGGACCTTAATGATGATATAGACCAACCCCCTGTCATGGTTCTCGCCCAGAAGATGAGGCTGCCGAGGGCCCCATCCAGCCTGGCTTTGAGTACTTCCAGGGATGGGGCACCTGCATCTTGTCTAGGCAGCTCTGTCAGGGTCTCACTACCCCCTGAGTAATGATTTTTTTCCTAACAACAAAGCTAAATTTCCCCTTTTTTAGTTTAAAGTCGTTCACCCTCATTGCCTGTCTATTTTGCACATTTTCTCCCTCTTTTATAAAGTGAACTGAGGTTTAGGGATAAACTGTTTCTGCTCCTTTTGAATTAGGAAGCCATTTCTAGAAGTGACATTGCCAGTCTATGCTGCTAAAATGCCTTCAGATAGGATCCAAACAAACCTGTAAGACTGATCTAGGAAACACAAGCTTTTGGGAAGAAAGCCCACTGGGAATGGTAGCAGGCCATATTTTCACACTTCTGCTCTGTAGTTTTGACAGCTGGTACTTGCTTCTGTTGAAAAATAAAGCAAAAGTTTTCTTTAATCAAAGTACCAGGGAGCTGAGGCCCTGAACCAGCCCTTCCTGATATCAGATGCCATAAGGCACACAATCGCGATCGTTGTCAAAAAAGAAAAAAATAATGACAAGAAAAGTGAATTTAAGCTGATACCTCTTCAATTATTTTCTTTTGGAATTATGGTGCTTTTTTTGCTGTTCTATTTATTTCTAAAATTATGTCAATCACAACCGTCAGCGAGCACCAAACCCCAAACAATGTGACAAGTTGAACAAACACAACAGCTGCAGGTTAACCCACTGGATTCCACTCTGTGATGGATTTTCAGATACTTGGCACCAAAGCCAAGGTGCTGCAATAACTATATAAAGCAAGACCTCCAGAGACCTCATTTCCCCTTGTTCTTTGAAGGAGTCATCTCATTATTTCACTCATGAAAGGGGAGCTCAGCTCTTCTGAGTACCTGCCCTCACTTGGCAGGACCAGGTTCTGGAGAAACACTGTCCCTACACCTCTGCCTTCATCCCCATCTTCATGTTGAAAGGAACCATCTTTCCTTCATGTCCTCGGTCTGGCTTTTCAGTTCCAAGCATTAATTCCTGTGGTGAGACCTCACTCCCATGTAGGTGTCCCAGCCCCTCTGGCATGGTAGGGCACACCCCCAAGACTGCTGTTCACGAATATACACCATCACTAACAGGAAACAGGGCAGCACAGAGAAAGGGCACTGAAAATGGAAACAAAACATCACGCTAAATTCCTCTTTGACCCATTTCAGTCTGTTTTCTCTTGTAAGATGGTGGGTATTTGGGGCCTATTTCTGCTTTGTACACTTGGAGGATTAGAGGGCACTTTGCTGGGAAAGGCCCCGTAAATCCTCTTCAGGTTTTTAATGATGAAGATGAATAAGGATGAGCATGCTCTGTCTTGAGTGAACATCAGAAAGAGTAAAACACCAGGAAGTATAATGAAAAAGACCTTAAGGTCAGAGTAATCTGAACTTTCCTCAATTTTATGGCCACATTAATTCTGCTTGATTTTTTCTGAAACTGCATTTACCACATGATTTCTCAGAGGCTGGAACTGCTCCTTAGAGCTATGGAAACTCACTCACAAGCAGAGCTGTAAAGGGAGCTGCATTCAGATTGTAGATTTTTCCTAGGAGATCCACATTCATTCAAAGCCACCTGCTGCTGTACCAGGAAAACCAAAGCCTGCACCTGGTTTGAAAACCAAGTTTCTCTTCTGGTAGAGAAAAACAGGGCTCTTTATGGTAAAGTTCTGATAAGCAAACTCGAATCTATGCTCAGACCAAAGAGCTCACAGAAATCTTCCTGACCAAAAATCACAATAAAAGATTATAAAGGTAAGAAAAACAGTGGAGAGACTGGCAGGTGAGATCTGGGTTCTATCCTTCATGGACACAAGCAGCTGAAGGGGCAATATCTGGGGAATGCTGAGCACCTTATGGGACATGGCAGATGCCAGCATCCTCCTCTGAAGCCAGGGACACCTTATGGCTGGGCCACCAGGAAGTCTTAACTCATGGCCTGCCCTGTTCTCCACTCCCACAGCAGGGCAGGAGGCCACCTTAGGCCACAAGTATGGCTATGGCCCACTCTGACCTACTTCAGTGCCCCTTTGGAAAGGCAGCACACAGTTGTCCATATAAACCTCAAGGCAGAAATGAATGCTGGATTTCTGAAACCAAGGAGCAAAGAGCATTTTGTTTATGATCTTCATTTTCTGCGTACCTGCAGATGCCGCTTCCCTACTGTGTTACACAAACTTTGCTTTCAGACTTTTTGAGTGAAATGCTTCATTTTCTCTGCTTTACAGATAAAGAACCAGACACACAGCAGGGTGAATCACTCACCTCTGTACATGCTGTGGGTCATTGTTGGACTGACGACTCAGAACAGAGTTCTATTCATCTAACACCATGTTGCAAAGAAAGGCCTGATAAACTGCATGGTTCAGTACGGTAATTCAGGCCATTTCCTGGTGCTGGTGGACTCAGCACTGTGCTTGCAGTGACCTCGCTCTTGTCACAATCTTTCTCCCCCACCTCCCACAGCCCGGTTCTGCCCAGCTCCCTCCAGCATCTCCCAAAGGCTCTGAGAAAACTGCTATGAGGCTGCTAAATTTTCAAAAAGTGATCTGGATCAAAATGCAAATTCTATAAATGAAGGATAACTCCCACCCCCTGCAAAAACAAGCCAAGAGGCAGCACTGTAATGCTTAAGGAACCCTGTGTTTGCACCTCTCCTCGTAGGGTTCTGGCTTCTCTGTAAGGCTCCAGTTCCTGGAATAATGTGACTATGTGAAAACACCAATGATCATTTAAGAAAAGCACTAGTAGCTCTTCAATTTGGGGAGAAAAGCTCAAAAACATGACTCTGAAGGAATCAAAATCCTCAAATTAGAAAGATACCTGGTGACTTCTTTTGGCTCACACCCTTGTCCTGCCCTCACTGGTGGAGGCAGTGGGTGGGCATGGCAGGGTGTCATCAGCCAGTGATAAGAGAAAACCCTAACTCACTTCATGCACTGAGGCTTTTTTTCTATAAAGTTCCTCTTATCAGTGTCAGCTTTTTAAGCTACCTATGTATTTCAACAATATTGGAAAACATCAATATAATGAAAATACTGCGCTTGAAAGCTTGTAACCTCCACAGTAGTTTTGCCAAAGAAGAGATGTGCGGATGCTTTGGGCCTGGCTGTTAAGAATATATTGCCCTGCAAATCTGCTACCTTCATAGGCAAGGTACTTGTGCTGAACATAGGTTTTATGTGCTCGTGCAGGAGGGCTGACAGCAAAGTAAGAAAGGTTTTCCTTCCTATTTCTTTCTCCTCCTAATTCAAACAGGAGGAAACCAATTTATAATGACTTCACTTCAATGTGAGTCTGGAAATTGTTTAAATAACCGCAGTGAGGGAAAAGAATAAAATAACAGAGAAAGGATCCTGGGAGAAAATTTTGGAGAAAGCAAGCTGAGGAAAAGGCAACATTTTCTTTTTGTTGGCATTGTAATGGCCAAATGACACATGTATAGTGTCGGTAGGGCTTTTGGGAATAAAAATCTCTGTCCAGTTGGACAAGTCCCCTGACTCCCTGGAGAGGTGTCTCTGGAAGGAGGACCATAGAACATGTCCACAACGCCTCCTGCACCTCCCCACCAGCTGAAGGACAGCTGAGGGCTGCAAGTGCCCATTGCGCTCCTCCATCCGGAGATGCTCCAGCTCCCATGGGGTCCATGTCCCCATGGGATGCAAGCAAGCACACAGCCTTGTCTTTTCCTTTGCATTAAATGAAGGCAACGGGGTAGATGAACCTGGATTTAACCAAGGTTAACTAAGGTTTGGGGGCCAACTTGTGGACTGCTGGAGAGGGGCAGTGGGTGCTCTCCTGGCATCTAGTGGGGACCCTTCAGATCCTGATGTGCACAGAGTCCTCATTTGTTCAGGAAGTAAATGAAAGGGATCATGTGTGAGGCACTCAGTAGTGCAAAATCCACTTTATTCATCTTTAATACTTCCAATGCACCTTCTCAAATCTATCAGTTCAGAACTGCCTTCTCCAAGGCTTTGGTTTGTTGTAGCAGTGAATGCTGGAAGAGAGCTAAAAGAAGAGTTGTTCTGGTAATTTTCTCCAGGTACTGGAAGAGCCTGAAATACCTTTTCTTCTCTTTGTAACAGCCTTTTTCTGGAACACAAAAACAAGACAGGGACACATGGGAGGCTCTTGGGGTGCTATGGGCTGGGGGATGAAGGGACAAGAGCAGCGGTTCACCCACAGCACAGGGCTGCAGCGCCAGCTGGAACTGGGAATTCCACTGGGGTGAGGACTGAAGGCACAAAGCCTGCTTTGACAAAGGCTGTCAAGTGTGCTGTCACAGAGGAGAAAGCTATTTGTGTAAAGCCATTACAGAAACTGAAGACACTTTAGCTCTAATTCCTAGATTTCACTTCACTCTCTGCAGGGAAGATGGAGAAAATACTGTGCGCTCTCTGTTTGCTGTTTAAATGGGCAGGTTTCCTTAAGAGAAGCCTTCGACTTGCTAATGTCTAATACAGAAACACTCCACTTTCTCCCAGCTTTTAAAAACTATTCTCCATCTCTCCTTTTTAGTCAGATATATGCAGGGGAAATTGAGGAATATCCTGCTACAGAATAATTGCTTAAACCTGTTGTATTTCAAGACAATACACCCTTGCCTGAAGGAGAATTTGCAAAAATTTAGGTTCTGGCAGAGGAAGAATATGAGAGAATCCTCATTGACAGAGAGGATGCAAGTGTTACCTCACTAGAAAGCTGAAGTTGGTGGGGGTTTTTTTGTTTTTTTTTCCTCTACAACATAAGAATTCAGCTAATCAAATCTTAGAAATACAGGAAATCTCAGTTGGGAAGAAATCCAAAGAAGCCCTTAAAGTTAATTGAATCCCTCCAGGGTAGCAAGTTTCCTAGTGATTTTGAAGTTGTCACATAAACTCAACGAAAGCCATAGTGCCCACAGTAGATAGGGTGACAGAAAATGCTCCCAGAGTGGTGCCAGGTGACAAGCTTTCATCAAGTGTCATGCCCTGCATGACTAGATGGAGCAGAGCGGCTCTCACACCCAGCTCTTGGCTCAGGATGAACAGAAGCACTAACCAGAGAGGTGATGCAAGACACGTACCTGAGGACGCAAGAGTTCAGCAGCTTCCCTGGAAGGAATCTTTGTCTGGGAGGTGGTTTTCAGTGTGACCTTGAATGTGTGAACCTTGGCCTATAAGAGGTTTCTTCCTGTTCTGGAAATGCTGCTACGGGGAAGGCTGTGAAGCAGTCATGGACACTCAGGAAATCCCACCAGGGGACCTGGCAGCTCCAGCCTTGGACCAAGGCTTGGAAATAGAAGATTTTATTCCCATTAAATTGATGCATGATCTTGGGGAATGCAGTCCGCCCATCCATGCTTCACTTTTACCTTATGTGAAACGGGAATAATCTCTGTGCTTTCAGCTGTACTAATTAAAAGAACAGATAAATGTTCACTGTTAATTATTATCATTGTTATGAAATAGTCAACTAATTGGCAACTAATTGATTCAAGGCCAAGTGCAAGATCCTGCTCTTGGGTCAAAGCAATCCCAAGATACAGGTTGGGTGGAAAATGGCTCAAGAGCAGTCCCGAGAAGAATAATTTGGGAGTGCTGATTGGTAAAGATTCTTCATGAGCTGGCAACGTGTGCTTTCAGCCCAGAAGGCCAGCCATATCCTGGGTTGCATCAAGAGAAGCATGACCAGCAGGTTGAGGGAGGTGATTCTGCCCCTCTGCTCCGTTCTCATGAGACCCCACCTGGAGGACTGTGTCCAGTTCTGGGGCACCCAACAGAAGAAAGACATGGAGCTGTTATAGTGGGTCCAGAGGAGGGCCATGTAGATGATCAGAGGGCTGGAGCAGCTTCTCGTATGGGGTCAGGCTGAGAGAGCCTTTCAGTCTGGAGAAGAGAAGGCTCCAAGGGGACCTTATAGTGGCCTTCCAATACCTGAAGGGGGCCTACCAGAAAGCTGGGGAGGCACTTTTTAAAAGGGCATGTAGCTACAAGACAAGGGGAAATGGCTTTAAACTGAACAAGGGTAGACTTAGACTAGGTGTTAAGAAGAAATTCTTTACTGTTAGTGAGACATTGGAATTGTTTGCCCAGTGAGATTGTGCATGCTCCACCCTGGAGGTGTTCAAGGCCAGGCTTGATGGGCTTTGAGCAACCTAGTCTAGAGCTAGGTGTCCCTGCCTATAGCAGGGGGGTTGGAACTAGATGATCTTAAGGGTCCCTTCCAACCCAAACCATTCTATGACTCTATGAGAACAGCTCAAATATTAAGATTCTTAACTTTAAAGGCAAAGGTTGCTTCGCCCACCGTCTGTGAGCTAGGACCACCATGCAGGGAACAGCCATGAGCCCTAATCAAGAGTCAGCTCTAAGGAGCTCTACCCACAGCGATGGTTGCAGGGACAAAGCAGCAATATAATAGTCTCCCTGCTGATGAGATTTCTAGATAATCTGCTCAGCAGGACATGAAAACCCCTTCTCACCAGCCAGTGTGACTGCCACATGTAGGCCACCTTACTTATAGTCATTTTAATTCATGAGGGACTCTTGAGAATGATCACAACGAGTAATGTAACTGACCAGGCAGATATCAGCTTGGGTTGGCTGACAGAAAAACATCATTCCCAGTTGGAGTGGGTTTAAGCAGTCTTTCATTACATTTAGTTCACTGCAAAAAATGAAACGCTCCTTCACCTCTGTGCACTCAGCTTTACACTTTTTGCAAAGGAACGTTACGCCACTGGTACATCAGGTTTGCTCCTGGCTCACTGCCCTGCCAGCTGGTGTCTGTACCTCTCCCTATAGCCCCCCCCCAAAGGTTCCTGCCTTGTAGGGCTGCCTCAGTGCCTGCACTGACCATGGGCATGTTCTGCCCCATGCAGCAGGGCAAAGGCAGTTATTCTAAATGGATGGTCTGGTTTCATTGTTGGTATTATCCCTGGTGATTCAAGAAGTGAAATCTTTATACAGACATACATCAAGCTTTAACAGCAGACTTTGAGAGAGACATGCATAATTGACACAGCACTGCAATTTACACTGTGAGAAGACCACCAAATGACCATTTCCTCAGATCTCTGTTGTGCTGGTGTGGCTTTTCATAACAAGGGAAGGAGCACTGAGGGTTTGGAAACATTCATTACCTTCAAGAGTTTTGCTCATTAGTTTGTTCAATTTCCTTCTAGCTTTAGCTCAATAGAGATATTTTTAAAATAAAAAAACTCACCTCACAGGGATCAGTGATGAATAATATGTAGAAAATTTAGCAACAAATATTTGCAGACAATTATGCTTTGTTTTCCTCTTTGGGGAATTCACTACCGTTTATGATCTATATAACAGCAAAAGCTGAGACACAATGGAAGAAAGCCAGTATGGGATGGTACAGGTAGTAAAAATAATGGGGAAAAGCTGAACAGAAGCATAGATGTCTGTTAAACCAGACAAAGAAGGAAAAAAAATATAATAATCAGAAGTTGTGTGGGAGTAACTTTCTGTAATACCAATTAATATAATCCACTACTACTTTTGAAGCAATACAGATTTGCAAGCAAATCCAAGTTTCTTCCTTTTTTTTTTTTTTCTTAACACCTTTATTTTTCTAGACAAGTGGAATTTCCAGGCTGTGTAAACGTGCTTGGCTGAACCTCCTACTCTGTTTTTTTTGGGACAGACACTGTGACTGGAGCACGGTTGTTCACAGCTCAGTGCAGGGTCTGGCTCCTGTCATCCCTGGCACAGGAGAAGGCTGTGTCAGTCTATGAGGCATTCTTCTGCTGGCTGCAGAGTATCACCTGGGTGGAGAGCAAGCTCAGCTAAACCCCCTTCCCCAGGTTCAAAGGGCAGCAGCTGGCGAGGACAGACTCTCCTGTATGCATAGAAGCTGGCTGAGGTGCAGCCAGGCACTCCAGCTTGGGAAAGAAGGGCACTCCTGGGACTGAGCAGAGGCCCATTCATGGCTCTGCAGCAAGCAAGGATTGCTCCAAATGTGCAGAAGCAGCAAAATGTCCCAAGAGCTAATGAGGGGAATCATAAAATCTTAGTGTCATTAAGGTTGGAAAAGACCTCTCAGATCATCTAGTCCAACCATCAACCCATCATCACCATGCCCACTAATCTATGTCGCATCTCCCCTTTTCTTGAAAACCTCTGGAGAGGACAATGGAACCTCCACGTTCTGGTGTGCTTGGTGGCTCCTTGTCCACTGTGCCCTAGGGAAAAGCTTGGGAGAGAACAGATGCTTTCTGATGAGCTGTAAGCATGCACAAAGAGCGTCCAGGAAAAAGTCTCTCCAAAAGGAAAACCTGGAATAGAACCGAAAAGGGAAGTGGCTGGGGGCTTGGGGAAGCAGGGAGGGAGGGAGGCACCAGCACAGCCAGATGTTCCTGTAGCTGTCCCTGGTGTCAGGGCGCACTGTGGCTGGGGCTCATGCTGCCGTCCCTGCAGCTGCACCCACATTTGGGTGCGGAGCGTGGCGTTCCCCATGGACACAGGCGAGGTAGCAAAAATAACTCCTGAAAGAATGGACTGCGTCCTGACCATTGTTTTAACATTTAGGTAAGTCTAATCTGCAGCTGGAAAGGGCAAGATATTTTTGTCAGGGCTTTCTGTAAAGTTGGAGGAAAAACAAGCGTAGGGTTTGGGAAGCTGTAACAATCTGAGGATGATGGGAGGGAGAGAAGACTCCGCTTGATACAACACATTTTGGTGATTCTGTTGTGTTTTTGTAGTTTGTCACTACAGTGTGAAGTGACACTATAGAGTGAAGATGGCTGGAATTGCTGACTGCTGGGGTGAGTCTCATCTGACCACAAGTAGACATATTTAGGCTTCTTCAGACTCTCTCCAAAGTCAGTGCAGAGCATTAAGTGCTTTGGGATGCAATTCACCTTCTGCTGAAGCAGAGATCTAAACCGGGTCACAAAGACTGTACTCTCAAAGCACCTGATCCCTCAGCTGATTATAAGCAGAGCATGCAGTGGGCTGCCCTGCTGAGACATCCACTGCAGGTAGCTGAGTGAAGGCAGTGTGGAGCCCACCATTAATGATGACCAGGAAGTTCACCGGTCTGGAGAAAAGAGCAGCCAGATTTGGAGCTGGAAACTGAAGCGGAGGGATTTTAGATGAAAAGGAAGATATTTTTGGAGCAGTGTTAACTAAACACTAGAACTGCTTAGTGTAGGCTGGTGTAGATTTCCAAACCCCAGAAATCTACCTATATTTCATCTTTAAACAGAAATATTTCTGTTCAAAAGCAAACTAATTCAAGGAACGTCTGGCTGCGAATGCATGTGAAGCGAGTGTAAATGTTTATAACAGCCTCTTCCGACTTCAATATTTTGCAAATCTAAATGGCAAACTGAGGACAGGTTTCACCAGCTTCAGTGTCTTTCTTCCAGTTTGTCAACTGCCTCATGGCAGCAATGGGAAGTGGATGTGATAGTCATTAGTCATGCTGAGCACAGCAGGGCTCTGTATTCCTGCCAATACTTCACCAAGGCTGGCAGCAAGAGAGAAATGTCACTTTGATTGGGTGTTCCAGGCTGCACCAGGAAAGCAATCATTTTGAAAGGGGAGCGACTGAGATCAGTCAGGGTTTCACTCCACAGAATAAAGCGGGATGCAGTTCAACCTGGGATGTTGTGGCAATCCTGGAGAATGGATATCTTCTGGTATGACCCAGCACCTTTTCCTTCCCATGTAGGTACGTGGGAATGGCACAGAGCTGGACTGGGAAAAAGGCTGGAATCATCTTTGCAGAAGGTCAGACAGGAATTTTTTCCAGGCCGAACAATATAGGTTGGGTTATTCCCTGTATTTTCTGCCTTTTGATTTTTGCTATCATTGATTAACTGGGGAGATGTTTCACAGATCTTTTTTCACCTCGTGTGTGTACGAGCACACATACCTCTGGCATAAAGCCTACTATGTGAACAAGTTCTGTGGCAGGAGGGCTAGTTTTCTTCCAGTGCCCAACAGGAGGGGCTGCTCAGAGCCATTTGGGAATACTCTGGGGCTCCCTCATAGACACCCAGCTCTTCCAGGAGTGTCATACAATGGGTTGTTCACACAGGGGCAAGCTAAGAACACCCCAAGCCACAGGTCTGAGTGCTATGCACACCTTCTTCCTACGCACTGTCTCATTTCTCCTGCCCCTCTGGCGGTCCATCTGACACTCAGCACACAGCCCTTGCCATGACCCAACCTCCTCACACCAGTTTTTTACTCACTGCTGTTGGCTTTATCATTTTGAGGCACCAAAGCTGCATGTTAATAAAAACTATTTAATCTTTAAGTCTCTTCCCTTTTTCATGTGTAAAAACAAATCCTTTTTGAGAGGACATACTAAATATTTAATGTTATGCTACAGTTGATCTTCACCAGAAGTCTCAAAGAAGGTATTTGGGAAATCTTAGGCTTAGTTAATAGTTGTCTTTTTTTTTTTTTTTTTCTCCTTAAGAAACAGCAAGTAAGTATGAGGGGAAAATGAGTCAAAGGAAGCACTATGGTGTATGATGAATGGAAAATATCCTGCAGGGCATCTCCAACACATCTGAAGTGTTGCTGTTGGCCATCTCCCTGTGGGCTCTGTGTCACAGTGCCTGGCACAACACCAGCACCCAGTACAATACCACCACCTAACACAACACCACCGCCTGGCACAACACCATGTCCTGGCACACTCCCAACACCTGGCACAACCTCATCACCTGGCACTGCACCAACATCTGGTAGAACATGATCACCTGGCATGACACCAGCTGGTACAATGCCAGCATCTGGTATGACACCAACAGCCAGTACAACACCAGCACCTGGCACAACAGCAGCAATTGGCAGGGTGAGGCCCTCAGCTGGGCCACAGTTGTGGCAAACATTGGACATCAGAACAAACTCAAAACAGAAAATGAGAAGCATTAGAACTCAGTATAGAAAGGAGAGGACAGATTTAGACCTGCTGGGAATGGCACTTCTCAGTAATGGGATACAACCTCCCCTGCCTGCTATCTGCTGAGAAAGTGAGCTTAATGCTAACCTCAGCCTGGGTCCTTATCTGGCTGATGCTGGGCGTTCACTCCCTTGCAGCAA
This sequence comes from Lagopus leucura, assembly GCF_019238085.1. Lineage (NCBI taxonomy): Eukaryota > Metazoa > Chordata > Aves > Galliformes > Phasianidae > Lagopus > Lagopus leucura. Next base: position 36,153,686 of record NW_024962334.1, on the reverse strand, counting down.
TAGAAGTCCTGATGCTACTCCTCCCTCTCCCCTCTGAGTCTGTAGGGACTGCATAGAGCTGCACAGCCTCACTTGCACTGATGTGAAGGAGGCTGGAAAGCCTCACAGGGCAGATAGGGAGGGTGGGGTGGCAGAAAGGCATCCCTGAGTTATCCCATGCACTGTGACAAGCCCCATCACCATCCCGTGGGAGGCAGCTCCAACATCCTGCAACCAGAGAAGAAAGAGCAGTCAGTGTCCAAATGCTTAGAGAAGTGGCCCAACTAAAGAGATACTGAGCTTGAGCAGTTTAAATAAAATAAAATATATTTATATTAAAGACATCAGAATAGGGATGATATCAGATGGAAGTTTTTCACTGAGAGGGCAGTGAGGCACTGGCACAGCTGCCCAGGGAAGCTGTGGGTGCCCCATCCCTGGGGGCACTTGAGGCCAGGCTGGATGGGGCCCTGGGCAGCCTGAGCTGGGGGTCTGATATAGCAGCTGGCAACTCTGCTCACAGCAGGGAGGTTGGAACTAGACAGACTCTGAGGTCCCTTTCACCTCAAGCCATTCTATGAAAATTTTCAGAAAATCAGGAGTAAACCAGCCTGAAAAGGAACTTGAACCTTCTGGCTTTAACCCTTTGAGGGAATCTTTCCTGCAGAGTGAGGAGCAGAGGGACACTCAGGCACAGCACTCTGCACCCAGCCCTGAAGCTCACCCTTGGCTGTTCCCTTGTGATGGAAAGGGGTTGATGTTGGCAGAAGCCTGCTTCTCTGTGGAACGCAGCCCTGAGCTGCACAGCAGGATTACTTTCTGGAAGATTTTGCTGTGTGTCAAGTGAACAGGAGCATAAAAATACTTTCTAACCACTAATGAGAAACCCAGCAATCCCTGTAGTCAATGAACCACAGAGGTCAGAGATAAGAAAGATCACTGAAATTAGGTCAGTTGAAGCATCCCTGTACCAGTGCCAGAAAACCTTAAAGAGCCGTTTGTAAAGCAGGCATGCACATTTCAAAGAGCACAGAGGTTGTAAGGTGCCTGAGTGGCCCCTCCAGCAAAGGCAACCCAAAGACACTGACAGCCCCAGGTGCGGCACAACCCAGGCAGCTGTGAGCAGGAGCTGCCAGCCCCCCACCTCCTGCCTGCTGGGCTGCAGTCAGGATGAGACCCCATGTCCAGATTTTATCTTGGTTTGTAGGAAATGAGGTCTCAGCAGCTCTGTGAAGTGACAAGGGAAGGAAAGGCCTGTACAGCATCGTAGTGCTGCAACTCTGCTTTCCAGCTCCCTTGCAACCGTCTGCTAGAGGGGGAATGGATTTCTCTGGGGAATAATGAAGCCATTCATTGCCTCTTTCTATTTACCATGTGGTCCTCTGCTCCTCAGCCCTGAAATCTTTCTTAGCCATGGGCATGGCCTGGGAGATGAGGCTGAGCCTGACTTATGCCCCTCCAGCTGACATCACTTCAGACCTCTCCCTGCAGCACTACTGGATCAGCACACCTGGAACCAGGTCGTGGGGATGGGGCATAGCAGGCCTTTGCTGGCAGGCTGCGTTTTGGAGCTTTTTCTCCTGAGCGCCCTCCCTTCTCCCTCTTTTCTTCCCATGTCTCCATCTGCTGGAGGACCTCGGAGCAGCGATGCCCGGGCTGCATCACCCGACCACACGCAGGCAGGTGTTTCTGCTGGCTTCAGTCCTGCGTCTCCACACAACAAAAGGAATTGCTGGACTTAAGTTTACTGATGCTTTCCACTCCTATGGGGGCAGAGATGTCAGTCCCATGTAAGTCTGGTGCTCAGGGGGTAAAATGCATTTTTATTTTTTGTTACAAAAGAGCTTAAAGTAAAACAAATAAATGTGATGGAAAGGGATACAAACTGCATTATTTCTTCAAGATTTTTAATACTTGTCCATCACAAATATTTAAATACCTGTGCTGTGTATATTTTAGATAACTTCTAGTGCTTGTCTGCCAGCAGCTCTCTCACACAGAGCCAAGCCAGCGTGCCAGGCCAGGTGTGCACCTCTGCTTGCCAGGGCCGTGTGGTGCCCAGCTGTGTGCACAGGCCTCTGCGCCCTGCAGGCTGCTGTGGTGCTGCCACAGCTCAGCCTCATGCTGTGTCACAGAGCAATGACCTGCAGCACTGGCACCCCTTTACCAAATGGGCCCTGCTCCGGGGCACCTTCTCTCAGGGCTCCTCAGTGCGAATGAGGTTAGAAGGCACCTCTGAGCCCATCTGGCCTAGCCCCAGCTGCAGCAGGAATGTCTCGAGCAGGGGTCCCACGCCCAAGCAGATTCTAAAGGTCTCCAAGATGGAGACCCCACAGCCTCTCTGGGCTCCTCTTCTCCAGGCTGAGCAGTCCCAGCTCTCTCAGCCTTCCCTCATTTCAGACATGTTCCAGTCCATCATCGCTGTGGCCCTTTGCTGGACTGCCTCTGTTAGCTCTGTCTCTTGCACCAGGGAGACCAGAACTGGGCACAGATCTTCTCGTGTGGCCTCAGCAGTGCTGAGCAGAGAGAAGGATCCCCTCCCTGCCCTTGCTGGCACCAGGCCCCTCACTGAGCTGTTCCCCAGCAGCTCATTGCCTTCCTCCTCCCAGCTCACCTGTGAAGCACAGGGCTGCCATCACTGAGCTCGGCCATGGTGGTGTTAAAGGCTGGGTGACTTCAGAGTGCTTCAGTGAACAAAGGAAAATGAGCCAGAGGAGGCTGTTCCCAGCTGCGAGTGAGCATGGGAAGAAGCGTGGCGGGTGTCTCACACAATGCCAGCCCAACAATCAGAGGAACTTGGAGAGGAAGCGACCAGAATAGCTGTGTGGGGCAGCCTGCAGAGCTGGCCTCTAATAAATGACCAAGGGACAGCTGATCTGTGAGAGATGAGGGGGAGCGAGCAGGGCTGGGGGGCAGAAAGGGATGGCAGTGGGCTGCTGACTTGTGGTGAGCTCGAGCCTGCCATGGTTGGGAGTTCTCTGTTGCCAGCGTGGGTACGCAGGGGCTTGCTCATTGTGTGAAGCTGGGGAACAAGCCACCGGCATAGCTATGGGGTGAGCAGAGGCCCACACTCTTCCCATTTTGGAAAAGCATGGCCACAGCTCGTTCTGTCAGCCTGACAGCACCAGGAGGGAGGTGTTTTCCATAATGCTTGCCTGAGAAGGAAAGGACTTGGCAGCGAGTGTCCCCAGTGGGGAGCTGCCATCCAGCACAGTCAGGGACAGCACCCATCTGCCTGCCTTGTATCAGCCACCCCTGCAACCTGCACAGGACTTTGCAATCTGTATGAATGCAGTGGCTCCAGTAAACAGTCTCCTTTAAAAACAAGCAAACAGAGCAAAGTTTCCTTGTCAGCCTTTGTTTGAGCAATAGCCTTTGGCTATTGCTGGAGTGGACTTGTTTCTTCATCGCAGATATTCCCTATATAAAATATATAGTTTATTTGCTTTGATCTGCCCACATGCAGCACTTGAAGCTGAATCCAAGTTTTATACAGTTAAATACTACCACATGCTTCCAGAGCTGGATACAGCCTTTTCTATAAACTAGCATAAATCAGAGTAAGAATTTGAACTGCTTCTTGCCAAAACAGAGGGTGTGCCTCTTGTCCGAGTTCAGCTCTTTTCTTCTCTGCTGCATTCACAGCTAACCTGCAGTTTAGCAGCCTGGGTTTACACAGTGTCCTTACCACCCGTACAGGAACATCCTCTGGGAAGTGCAGAATGAATGTCACAGCCAAGTTCACCAACAGCTGTGGAAGTTCTCCTGATTCTGGTTAATCACTCAGTGATTACCAGATCTGGTTACATTTAGTCGTCAAAACTAAGAAAACTTGGGAAAAAAATTTGAAAGGAAAAAAACCAACATCTGTGGGATATATGAGACAGCCATACATCACAGGGCAATTGTCCTAGTCTCACCACCCATGGAGCTATTGCAAGCACAGGAATGTCATTCATCACCATAGAATCATGGAATCATAGAATCACAAGGTTGGAAACGACCTACAAGATCATCCAGTCCAACCGTCTCCTCATCACCATTGCCTCCACCAGCACTAAACCACATCACGCAGCACGTCGTCCAGACACCTCCTGAACACCGCCAGGGACGGCGACTCCACCACCTCCCTGGGCAGCCATTCCAGTGTCTGACCACTCTGAGAGAAAAAGTTCTTCCTTATGTCCAACCTAAATCTCCTCTGATACAACTTGCGGCCACAACAGCCCTGTTTTGCTGCAGAGGAGTACATCCTCATCTCTGTGGGGACCTGTGGCTTTCTGCATCCCCAGGAAGGACTGAGGGAAAGAGCTGGCTCCTGTGGACACAGCAGGTCTGCCAGATGTTGCATGGTCTCTTGTCCTTTTGGCAAAGTCCATCTACTTTGGAATGCTTAGCCCAGGAGCTCACAGCAAGCACAGGACATAATCTCCCTGGAAAGCATTCAAAGAGCTTGTCCTCACCACTTGCCACTAACAAGAAACACGAGCATCTGAAAAGAGGGATAGGACACAGATTGGTCTGGTGGCAACCCATGCTGCTCATCCACAGGAAAGGCTCTTTGGAGCAGTCTGAGCATCCACTTGATAACAAGTTACAGTAATAATTAAGCACTTACTGCTGTTTACTTTTGCAATGGGAACAATTGATCCTTCTTCCTTCTGACTGCCACCTTAACCCTAATTCCTTGCTCTGCACACAGCCAAGCATAGCTCAGATGAGGAAACAGTAGGAGATTAAGATTCTGGGCTTCAGTTAGAAATATAAATCAGCTTTGAAACAGCTACATTTTTGTCCTAACTAAAGAAAGGCATTTATACCAATCAGGCTATGATTGCTTTTTTTTTGTAGTAACGTTGTAGAAATGTATTGTAGAAATATGTGACAAAGATTGAGGAAGAGCCCAGAACGGCCTTTTGGATCATGTTATTGTATATGTGCATGAAATGGAAAGAAGAGAGAGTCGAGGATGATGGGAGAGACGTAGTACACTTCTTTTTCCACTTCTACAAAGTGAAGTTATAATGTAAATGTTTCAGGGCTGTAGCAATGGGAGGGGAAGTGCGTCGGAGTATAAAACATATGAAACATCTCATGGCAAAGAATAGCTGAGAAATGCCCAGCAATAACAAAACTTTAGTTTCACATCTGTTCTTAAATATATAAAACATTTAAAACTCCACTGGGCAGTTCCTGCTGCCAAAGCTGGATGTGCTGGACCTCATATTAACACAGTTTTCTCTCCGTTACCAGCTACTGAAGTTTCAAAGCAAAACGTGCCGCCCTTTGCTGAGGTTTTTCCGTGTTCTTCTGCTGCTCGGTGTCCCATATGGCACTGATGTTAGATGAGAAGCTTCACTAAAAACCCTCCCCTGCTAAAGGGAGAGAGTGTACTCCTGCAAACACAGCGCCTTTGCAGATCAATGTCTTTGAAGGCAGGAAAATGTCACATATATTTTTTAAAACTGGAGTACAACCACCTTCCCGCTGGCCATGTCAGCACTGCAACCGCCAACTGACACTGTGGTTTTGTGAACCAAACCCTGAGCCAATTTTCTGCTGCCAGCCCCAACAACACTTGTGCTGTTTCTCCATCCCAACACAGTGCTGCCAATGCCCCTGGGCCCACCTTGCCCTGCCAGAAGGTACAACAAGCACATGCCTGATGCCCTCCAGCTCACCCACAGCTGACACGCAGAAGTGCCCATGACAACCTACAGCAGGGAGCCTGCTTTAGCAGGGGGTTGGACTCCATGATTCTCAGAGGTCCCTTCCAACCCCTCCAATTCTGTGATCCCTGAAGAAACAGTTCACGTGCCCACAGGCTCTTTGATTTCAAAACTGGCTGCAGGATTCTGGGTTCTTACTGCATTTCTGTGTGCTGCGTAGGGATTTCCCACCAGGATCTCCAGGAGCAGCATGTGGTTCCCACGGCTGATTCATTAGGTAAGTGATGGGGCTGCATACAGAAGATCCAAGAGGGCACTGTGAATCACCACGTGACACTTGTAAGGTGACATGGGTCTGAAGAGTGTGTCACAGAGCAAACCCAGCACATCCCGATGCAGCCCCACATGGACCCTTCCTCCACCTCCCCAAAGCAAAAGACCCAATCTGTTTGATCTCAGAAAGCAGGTGAAACCAGTGGTGTCTGTGGACCCGCACAAACATTCCCTCACCACCACAGTTGTTTATGTTATATGGCAGGCATGACATTCGTGGTTTGAAGTTTGGGTGGTCCTGTGCGGAGCCAGGGGTGGAACGCAGTGATCCATGTGTGTCCCCTCAACTCGGGATGTTCTATGATTCTGTGATCACGCTGCAAGAAGCCGCACTCACTGCCATGATCTGTACTCCCATCTCCCATAGCCACCACGGAAAAGGACAGCAGCGGTGCTCCTGTCACCGCTTATCAGCATCCCTGTACCAAGGAGAGCCAGAAAGCACTGGAGTTTGCTTTAATCGTCTCTCTCCACTGCATGTGGCCACAGAAAGTCAGACATGATCAACCTCAGAGCCCAGGCAGCTGCTTGCTGTGCTGCTCTGCAGGCAGGGCAGGGCAGAGCAAGGGCCTGTGTGGATCTGGACCCTTCACATCTGCAATGCAGCACTGCAGAGCAATGTTCCTGCTGAGGAGCACAGCCATTCACATCTCCTGTCTGTTTTCTTCCCCACCAGCTCCCTCTGCACTGGTCTTTGCTTCACCTTCTTTATTTATTTATGGTGTTAGATGGTTTGGGGGGCTAGCAGCTTGAAGTGTGACACCCCCCAAAAAAGAATTCAGCCTGAATCATGTATTTTAATAGCCAATATTTACTATTTCACTTTCCTCTCTTCCACCTGGAAAAGCTTAAAAGAATGAATAGGGATTAACCTTATTAATATAACCCTATATAATATAACCCTGACAGCTGGGTTCTGTTGAAGTTACTCTTCAGTAGTATGTATATTAATAGAGATCGACACCATTTAAATCATTTTCTGTTAATGGAGAAAAAACATTATGTATGGGATTCCTCCCATCTTCTGTTCAGGCCTATTGGTAGGATCCTCTCTATCTCCAAATTAAAGTGGCGTGCTCCAGAGCATGGCATTTAACTTGATTCTTTCAACAAGAGTGGCAAATTATCAGGAGCATGGGCTTGAAACCAGAGAGCTGCTCTTCTACCTGTTGGAGGATCTTATGTGCCCATCCTGTTGTCTGTGTCCTGTGCCTTAGGCATTTGCTTTGTGCCAAATGCAGCCCACAGCACCCTGGAGCAGCCCCGTGGCCCATGCTCATTGTCACTGGCAGTGGGGTGTAGGTTGCCAAATTTTTGTTCTTTATTCATGTCTCAGAGCAGTGAATAATGTCTCCAAGGAGAGAAAATATTCCCAGCTAACAATGCCCAAAATCCAATTGTCCCATAGTGGGTGAAACTACAAGAAGAATGAAGTCTCCCTGAAAAAGCTGGGGAGGAGAAAAGTGCCAGCATGGGGCATGGACAGATTTTGGCACCCAATTGGAAGATGGGGAGAAGTCTGGTTCCCAGGAGGGTGTGAGTACAGGCAGAGAGGCATAGGGAATGAACTTGTGCTTCTCGCCATCAGCTGGGGGCTATGTGGATGGACAGGCAGAGGCCAGAACTGCATTTCTGAAAAACCTGCCATGGTTTCTAATATGGAGAACCTTCTCCTGCTTGAGGGGGCAAACATGAAAGGCAGATGAGTTGTTTGGAAAAACTGTCATTTCAGAGCATGCCTGCTCTGCTGAAGCATGAGGCAGGAATTTTGGGAGGCGGCAGCACCCCGTACCACACTCATGGCCCCAAAACCAGCACAGCATCTCCCCCAAGCATCACTTTTACTTTGATTTTTACAGCACTGGTGGCAAGTTGTGCAGCTAAAAGCAGCTCACATCTTCCATTAGCGCATTTTAACATCACTGATCTTTCAGAGAAATCCTGCCATACTGCAAGGCACACGCTGGGCTGCAGGTTAAATCTGTGTGCTTAAGAAGCACCGTTCCACCTTCTCGCTGCAGTGATGTGGCAGTCCTCCTTCCTGGGGATCTGACAACATCAGCAGTGGCTTGAGTGCTGGTACTGGCATGAGGTTAATAGAAAACCTTCACCATAGCTCCTCCTTTGGAAAATGAAGCTGAAGTTTTCAAAGCTACACCAGAGAGGTATGTAAGGAAATTAGGGAACATACAATAGAAAATAGAATCATAGGAGTTGGAATGGGCCTCTGGAGACCATCAGATTGAACAAGCTGGACATACACAAGTCCTTGGGAAGTCATGGGATGCTGAGGAAACTGGCTTATGTCAGTGCAAGGCCACTCTCGATCATCTTTGAAAGGTCAGGGCAATCAGAAGAGGCTGCTGAAGACTGGAAGAAAGAAAACACTCCTCCAAAAAGGACAAGAACAAAGATTTTGGGAGCTACAGACCAGTTAGCTTCATTTCAATCCTGGGAAGGTGCTGGAGCACCAGATCCTGAAAACCATTTCCAGACATATGAAGAACAAGAAGGTGACTGCAAGTAGTCAGCACGGATTTATGAAAGGAAACTTACACTTGATCAACCTGGTAGTCTTCCAGAGTGAGATGGCTGGCTTGGTAGATGAGGTAGATGTTATTTATGCAGACTTCAGTGAGACTTTTGATACTCTCTCTGTTACCAACTTCATAGTTAAGCTGAAGAAGTATAGGCTAGATAGACAGTCAGATGGACTGAAAACTGGCCGAACTGCTGGGCTCAGAGGGATGTGATTTGTGACAAGAGTCCAGCATTGTGCCAGAGGTGTACCCCAGGAGTTAATACCTGGGCAGCTTTATTAGTGGCCTGGACAATGGGCTAGAGACCACCCACAATAAGGTTGCAGATGACTGCCAACCTCACCCATTTTGCAATTCTGTATGACCCAGCTTAAAACTGATATGATTTTTATTTCTCCATTCAATTTTTGGTACAAAGACTTTTTAATGAATGATAGAACAGCTTTTTGTTGGCAAGGAGGGATTATCTCATATCCTGGACTTCATCAACTCTCAGGCCAAATGAAAAAGTCTATAGGTCTTCACAAGGACTAAACAGTTCTGCTACCAGGTGTACTTAACAGGGCTTGAAAAGTTACCCTGAAATAATGGGAATTCAGCAAAACAAATTGTATTGTTTTCTGGTTGGTGTTTGCAAGAGAATGAACAAGCCTCCCAGGAAGAATCTTTTTCAAGTTCCACTTAAGAGAAAGCTGTGGAGTGATGGGAAGGGTTTCACAGCTTGTTTGGGACTTCAGCAAAGCCCTCTCTAACCAGCAACCTCACGCTTCAGGTTCAGGAGGAAAGGTCAGGCAGAGCTTTGCAGGGATCACTTTGGCACCTTAGATGTGTGCTTCTAACAGAAGCATCTATTCTGTGTCAGAAATTATGTAAATTTTTTTGCACAGTAACACAGACTCACTCTGAGAGAAAGAAGCTGAGCCGAGGGAGTGAGGGCTTATGTCAGGAGGTCAGTAGCAGGCAGAACAGATGCATAATTTCATTCTGGAAGATCACCTCCCTGTATGAGCAGCCTCTGATATCCCTCCCACCAAATATTGGTGGCAGACTGCCTTTCTGGAAAGTGAGCCTACTGCATAAAGAAGTGATTTATCTTCTTTTAGGAGATGTTTTTACTGGAAGGGCCAAATATACTCTTTGCTCTTCAAGGTTTTCCAAGCACTGTGACGGAACATTTCTAAACACACTCCAGCAAAGCCCACCAACACACTGGCTGCTTGGCTGGGAGCACACAGGAGGGTGGATATGCTCAGCTTCATGGGCCATGGGCCCCTTCAAGGCAGCCTGACCCCTGTGGCACCACGGGCACCTTCATCCAACAGGAATGAGTCTCAGCCAGGGTGCAGCTAAGCAGTAAATGTTTTTTGACAGGGAACAACAGTGTGAAGTTCAGTCTTCTGTGATGCACTGAAGTCATCCAAAGTTATGATCTACAGCATCTCCCCACCCACCGACTTGCTACTCCTGGGAGCAGACCACCCAATGTCTTTCTCAGTGTAACACAGACTCCTGTGATGTGCTGTCCCAACCTGCTATGGAGCAGAGAGCTTTCCGGCCTGCTACCTTTGCCATTGTCAGAGACTGGCTATGGTTAAAGGCTATGCAGATAGGTTTCTTTTATTATTGCTGGAGGTAAACTCAAAATTTCTGAAGTGGAATTGTGCTGGCAAGGTGCTCAGTATGAAGAAGGCAGCAAGCAGTGCACGCACAACAGGAGGTGACTCTTTGCCATCATCTGGCTTTCAGGATCTGTCCTTCTCCCAGCTGTTGAATGTTCAGAAGGACAAAATCTGCCCAGAACATGAACTTAACACCGCAAAGATGTCAGTGATGCAGCAATCCAGTACTGAATAAACAGGGAGGTGCAGGAGGAAGTAGACAGAAGGCAGTTCCAAAATCCAAATGCTCGTAGCAGGCAGATCACAGCCCGTGTCCATCAGACATCCCTGCTTTCAGGCACAGGGCTCTGTGATGTGACGGGTGATACAGTCACTCTCACATTGTCTGCCCATGCTCTCTGGTGTTGGAAAAACAAAAAACAAAAAACAAAACCCCAAAAAATCACTTCAAGCTGTGTAAATGCCTTAAAAGGAAGAAAACAGAATAAGTAGTTTGTGCACTGTCAGTTTGCAGATGAACTTTTTCCCTCCACTGCCATACCTGGAGAAAACGTGCTGTGCATTTTATTCCCAGCAGGGCTCCGGCAGCACAGAAACACTCCTACAGCATTTGTGGAGGAGATGTGAATGTGTGAATTAGTCTCTTTTTGTGTTAATGGATTTATTCACTTCTCTGGGCCAGCATTTCTATTTCCAGTTACAAAAAGAGCTCTCCAGCCTGGCATCTCACAACTGAAATTGAACCCAGCAACTGACCAGGGCCTAAGCAGGAGCAGAGGAGCTGCAGGCTTCCACAGTCCCCTTTCAGCTAAAGTCGCCTACTCTGTGTCCACTGATTATCCACAAAAAAGAGGGGAGATGCTGTATTGCCAGGCACTGAAAAAAGGCTTTCAGCTGCTGTGCAGGGGGCCCATGTTAGCAGCAGAACAGCCTTGAGCTTGTGCCAGGGTTTGGCCTAGTTCAGCCTGGTTCTGTGACAAATGCACCACGGATGCCATGGTTCTGGGCTGTTTCAGTTCTCCAAATATTTAACGTCAGAGGGATTATAACAGACTATCTATAGACTTTCTTGCACTTCACAGCTTTTCTCCTACATTTTCCATCAAAAGTAAGCTGCTGCTTTGCTTGCTGCTGTGCAAAATCAGGCTTTTTGTAGAAGAGCTGAAGGTGCTGGAATACAGATCAAAAATTATAAGTCCATGACAGCTTGCTCCTGATTCAACACCCAAACTCAACGGGGTGCTAAAGCCATACTAACCCCACAGCTGTAACACAGTGTTCTGCAAATTTCAAGACTTTTTGCCCATTGTAGGGAGGAGCTTGTTTCTGAAAACTGTACTGGGGGGATATCAGTGGCACTGATGAGCTTTAGTGGGCACGGGTGATGGGCTGGGGTTGGACTAGCTGATCTCTGAGTTTTCCAACCTTAACAATTCTCTAATTCTGCGATATGCTGTTATGTCACAGCAACAAGCTTTCCCACAGACACATATACACTGCTCTAGATCTGTGAGGAAGGAATAAGAAAGCCTTTATGAGAGGCCAGAAATCCAGTCTTGAGCTTTATGGGATTCTGACCACCTTGTCAGCAGCACCCTTGAGTGTCAATGAAGAAAAATAAGGTGGACCTCACTTACATTAATAGAAAACAAACCAAATCTAATAAGCTACTTTAAAAAATAGCTTTATTTAAATTTCTGTTTTAAATAGATGCATACAAAATAGCTTAGTAGAGCTTAATTATTACACCACTCATATTCAAATACAATCTTTAAACCTGATAATTAAAGTTCAAGCGGCAAAGTTTTACCAAAAGGTCATTTTCCATCCTATCTCCTACTCCTTATCCCTATGTTAGATATCAAAACAAGAAGATTAAAGTGTATCTCATGATCTACATTCCTTTTTTTCCCCCCCTCCTTTCAGCAACAAACAGTAGTGGTAGTGTTAAACAAGGTTATAATATCTTGTTATATTAAAAGCATCACCATTATCTGAACATCTGAAATGATTACATTTTTGTCACAGCACCAACTGGGCTATTTCTTGGATTAGTTTTCAGGTTCCAGATGAGTTCCCATTCTCCCAGATACACACTAGCTCATTTACAGAAACAAAGAGCAGCCTGGATGGATGACTGACTCACCAGACCTACTGGCCATTCATCACAGCATGATGCTTCCACAGAAGACATGCCCTGTTTCTTCTTCCCAGCACAAACTGTTGTGCCATCGATACTGACAGTAGTTTCTCAAAGATGCCTACAAGGGTCGGGTTTCAACACTGAAGCCCTTTGAAAATTCAAGTTGCATTTACATGCAGATGCTTTGCTGTGCCTGATCTTGGTGTTCTGTTTGGACTGTTTGAGTGCATTTTGTGCAAGAGCACTGTAGCAGAAACCAAAAACTTTCCCAATATTGGAATTTATATTATATATTATACACATTTATGCCCTTTTTCACAGTCAGTAACAATCAAGACCTTCAACTGGTGACTTCTGTTGAAAGCTCTTAAGCTACAGCTGCTTCCACAATCATACAGCCCAGGGCTTCAGTCTGCTTTTCTCTGGAGGAGAGCACTGACCTGCAGACAGGTAGACAGAAATTCCTTGGCTTTTTTTAAATTAAGCCTCACCAATAAGAAAAAGTAGATTAAATCAAATTCTTATGTTGAGGCTGAAATAAAAATGTCAGTTATCACCCACTTTCCTTCTGAATTGTGTTGCAATTTAACATCTTTAATTTTAAATTTATTATTGCCTCACTTGCTATTTTTCCTCTATGAGACAGATCTTCATAAAATAATTAACTGTACCTCTGAGAAAAGAATTGCTATAAATGGTTAGGTCTGATGGAGGGAGGAGAACAGTCTCCAAAAAGTCCAGATTGTGCTGATAAACATGCCAAGAAAAAGTAGGATCATCAGACAACATCATGTCCAGCCATCAGGATTTATTTCCTCCTTTCCTGAGAAAAACAAATGAGTGTATGATCTGATCTTGGAACACTGCCTCCAACTGCTTCAAAATCTATTCAGATCTCAAGGTATGGGGACAAAGTAAATGTTTCTTTAATTGTGTACGATGCAGGGCCTAATCAAACATGGCTCTGGCTGCAATCCTTGCCATAACACACTCACCCAATGCCATAAGGCATTGTGCATTTCTCCCAGTGTAACAAGAAGAATCTGACAGTCTGCATCAAGGAGATGCATCGTTTAGGAAAGACTTCTGTGCCCGGACCAGGAGGGCATAATACACGTCTTGGTTTGTCCTGGGTGTAGAGCATAGAGCAGTATCATTTCTAGTGCTTCTGTTTACGCAGCTGATGGTAACAGAGAACCATGATGAACAAACCTGGAAACCGGTGCTGGAGGTGACTGCAGAGAAACATGCAGAAGCACTCCATGCTCTGAAGAGTGGATGGTGTCATCCAAAGCAACCAAACGAAAGCAGCCCCAGCTGCCTCCCATGGCACACTTACACAGGGACAAAGATAAAAGCTTACCTCTTGATCTTCAAATGCAAACGGCTTACCTAAAAGGAAGAAACAGCAGGGGAGAGCCAGAGGACTCCCACAAGAAGGTGTGCTGTGACAATGTGCAGTGAGGCATCCAATAAAGCATTACAATACATTAAACAACACGATTATTTCCAACATCGCTTCCTGCCAATAGGTGAAGCTGGCATTGACTGGATAGGTTAAAACCAAACTGACAGATGAACAGGTTTCTGATGCACTATTGTAGACTTTAAAAGGCACAGAGATGCAACGAAAAGCCAGAGCCAAGTAACCTGCTAATTTCCCCTGACTCTTAAGTACACGAAGTATCTCCACGAACATAAACTGCTGTCAGGTAGACACAGTGGAACAGCGTGATTGAGTATTTCTAGGGGCCTTCCTTGACATGGACCCAGATTTTAATCAAAGAGCTTGGGTAAAGAGTAAATGAGCTGTTTAACCTAAAGAACTAAACCTCCTGGTGTACAGACAGCGTCCAGCTATGCCAGCTAGACTGCAAGTACTTGACAGCAAATTGTTTATAGCCTACCTCTGCCAGGGGAACAATTTAAGTATTAGCAGCACGGGTTTTTTTCTGCAATGCTTCCCATTCCCAGACTTCTTTGTAAAGTCTGCAAACAGAGATGCCAATATACCCCATTCTGACCTACATAGAAAACAATTGGACCTGTGTTCCTGCTGTGTTATCAGAGAAATGAATCATTCTCGTGTCTCCTCAATGTCCTGGCAAGACAGGGAATTTTCTGCTGGGAAGTGTTAGTTGAATCCTGCACCTACTGCTATCATGACACCAACTGCATATTTTCTGTTTATCACAGAGAAGAAAAACACCCAGCAGGAAAAGGCTCAGCTTTAAATTCTTCTTTCTGCCAGTACAAACATGGGAGCAAGTGAAGCACAACTTTGAAAGCTCCAGCTTACTGAACTCCAGAAGAAAAAAACAAAAAAAGTTCATCAATCTTCTTAGAAAAACAGAATAAAGATTCGAGAGAAAAACATTCACCACACCCCATACATTTACATAATTTGTGCAAATATGAGGAGTGGCAGTGGCCACACTATAACATCATCTGCTGCTATCTCTGCATCTGAGAAAAATGTCAGGGTTGTGTCCTGCTGTTATTGGAGTCAGGAGGAAAAAACTTGCTGGGAATGGGGAATAGGGAGGACAGTTTGCCTTCTCAGGCTTAAGGATCACATAAAACAAACAGATGACTTCAGAAGCCCCTGGGTCAGCTTGGCAATGAGAGGTCCCCACTGAATCAGAAAGATTAACTTCAGAAGAAGGCATCCATTCCTACTGGGAGCAAGCAGCTGGCAGCCCTGAGTATTTATAGACTTCTGCAGCAATAGTTGGTAGGTCTGGAAAAGTCTAGGAGATTCTGACTAGGTGTCTCTGAATGAAGTCTGCATTAACCTATGTGATTTGAAGCTTCTCTCTTATCAGCATTTGGAGCATAAAATCATATCATTTATGCCTAACTGCCACATACTTGTAACCCTATACTTGTGGGATAAAACTAAATCAAGACAAACAGAGATGTCTGTATTCTCCCTATGTAATTTATAAGGATAAATGCAAGTTTTTTGCCAGGGCAGAGGTCAGAAACTCTAGATAGTCTGCTCGACAATAATAATTCTCTCACCATTAAGAGATATCATTCAGAGTTTGTCAGACATCCAAAAAAATATTTCTGCTTTCTCCATCAGAAACCATGTTTTACGAGTGACACAGCCTTCACATATCACCATTTACTTGGACAAAATATTAATCATAAAGTGATCTTGGAATGCAAGAAATGCTCCATCTCTAATGACAACTCAATAGAGATCACTTTGACCTTTGTTTTGTTTGGAAGATCCTGAAAGATAAACACCTTTGTTGTGGGAATTTAAGCTGGCCAACACATAGCTCAGCTTTCTTAGCATTGTTTTCTTGCTTTTTGTTTTTGCAAGTTCTTTAGATGTAGTTTTCTAGACCATCAGGGGTTCTGAGATCAATAGTTAAAACCATTGCTTTGGGAAATGCATTCTCATTTCAGTATGCAACAAAAACTGCCTACATCTCAGGAAGGAAAGCACCAGATAGTTTACTTTATCGTACTGAAGACTCCAACACCACAAGAGAACAGCAACTTACTGAACAAACACAGAGATCATCTTACTGTGTTATCTCCTAGAGGAAATATAAAATTAATTGCTGCAAAACACTTTAGAGATTGAGAATACTGTCTACTCTAAAGAGAGGACCTAAAAGCAAATACTCTGTGTAGGAGAAGGGTGAAAGTCTGGTCCTATCTGTAAGCACTGGTTTTTTAAGGTAATTCAGAAAGGTAATATTCCAAGTTCCTAAGCCAACTGCAAGGCAAAGCCTCTTAAAGATGGACTTCATTGCAGAGCTAGAATAGCTAAGGTCTTTAGTGTCTCCACCAAAGAGATTATGGTCGTTTGAAATGAGATCTTCCTTTCCAAGCTCCTGTATCGAGCAATTAGAGCAAACACGCTTTTGTTGTGCGTCTAGAGACAATTTTCAAAATAAAGAGGCACAAATCACCTAAAGATGTACAAAGCCATTCTCTATACTGTATTTCTGGAGTCACTAAATCCCTGAATCCCATTTCAGGTTGGAGTCACTGATGTTTCTTTTTTGCTTACTGCATAAATACTCACAGTTGCATATATTTAATTTGTGATTACCCTTTCAGTATGCTCTCTCAAATCCCATCCTTTTATAAAAGCACTGCATCACTGGGAGGACTACAGAAAATTAATGGAGGAATTTTTTCAAGGGGACAAAGCATTTTACTTTTTATTGACAGTTTGTTGTACGTATTTCTTTCCACTATGTCATTATTTTTGATGAACAATAGGATAGTAATTACCATTTATCTGTGAGACCTATATGAACTCTTCTGGTTCTTTCTCTCACCCTAAAAATCTCCAGTGATAGCTCCTAGAAAAAGACTTCAGAAAATCTAAGTTTAGATGTAAATATATGGAAAGTATTTAAATAACAGTGCTTTTCCATCTAACAATCCAATGTCTAATGTACAGTCCTCCCCGCAGGAACAGCAGTTCCTGCAGTTTTGCTTCTGTCCAACATAAGAAAAAGAGATACAGAATTACAGGAATTGTTCCACCCTACAGAGTGAGCAACACGAGTGGGAGCCGATGCCTTCGCAATTTGTTGTGCATTGACTTCCCCCGTCGGGCTGTGATGATAATACCTACAAGACATATTCTGGGAGTTGATCCATGCAAGATTCCAATATAGGGCTGCACTGTTTACATTTACTACAAATTTGTATGCACAAGAGAGCTCAGCATGGGAACAAAAACCCATCTCTGAAGGCTTTCTGTAAAACAAATTGAACATAATGTTCCCCATAATAACAGTAGAAAACAGAAATCTTTTTCAAAGGGTCGAGTGCCTCAAAGAGCTCGCACCAAATTTCTGTTTTCTAATACTACAGATAGTGTTAGGCAAATGTCTTAGATGAACAAAATTCTTGAAAATATGCGTAAGAATTGGTGAGGCCCACCAAGCCTGGTTAATTGATCTCTCTGTAGGCCACAGAAAAGGCAGTATGAAATGTCAGTCCACGCAGGAGATCAGGCTGTAGAAAGTTGCAGTGCAGTGGGAGTGCACTGCTCTAAATACTACCCCACTTTCCTTGAACATAGCTTTATTCACTGCTGGTCCCCAAAACATTATGGGCCAAATGAAAAACTACTGTTTAATGATCAAATCAGATTAGACACACCGAAATGGGAGAGGAGCTCTGGAGAAGGATCTGGACGTTCTTGTGGACAACAGGTTGGACATGAGCCAGCAGTTTGCCCTTGTGGGACCTGGGGTTCATTAAAAAGAGCAGGGGCAGCAGGTCGAGGGAGCTGATCCTGCCCCCTTACTCTGTCCAGGCAAGGCCACATTTGGACTACTGTGTCCAGTTCTGGGCTCCCCAGTTCAAAAAAAGACAAGGATCTCTTAGGAGTCCAGCATAGGACCACAAAGATGATAAATGTCTTAGAGCATCTCTCATGTAAGGAAAGGCTGAATAACCCACATCTGTTCAGCTTAGGTAAAAGAAGACTGAAAGGGGATCTGATAAATGTTTATAAATAACTAAAGGGAGGTGGGAGGCAAATGGATGAGGCCAGGTTCTCCTCGATAGTGTATAGCACAAGGAGTAATGGCCTAAAACTTGAACATAGGAAGTTACATACAAACATGCAGAAGAACTTTAAGGGTGATGGAGCATTGGAACAGTGAAAAGAGAATGGACAGTAAAAAAAGAAGTAGGAGGGAAGGGTATTCATGATCATGATAGTACTGGAGAGATTCCACAAGGAATTAGTGAGGAGAAAGGCATTCATGCACCTGCTGTGATCTCCTCCTGCAGAACAAACTTAGCAGAGAACTGCACTCCCACAGTGATACCAAATGATTTCAGATTTGAAGTGGTTAAAAATCCACTTGTAATTGAGGATTTCATAGTGGCATCAAACAAGCTGCCTGTTAGTTGTAGAGAACTAGGCACCATCTATTCACAGAATCACACAGAACCACAGAATTGTAGGGGTTGGAAGAGATCTCTGGAGATCATCTAGTCCTCAGTTCATGTCAGAGTGGCAAAGAAGGCAACTTCAGCAGCATGTGAGTTTACCTCCAGGCCCAGGTTAGCCTTGTGTGAATCTTAATCCTTGTTTTCAAGGAGCCTCGAATTATCCACAGTGTCTGGAAGACTTCTGTACTAGAAGAGAGTCTTGGAGGTAATTCAGTGATAAGCAGGATAGAGTCTTTGGAACAGAGTTTTCCAGTGAACAAGCTGATTTAACTTCAAAAAACTTCCTAATTGTTGATTCATCAGATCTCAAAAGCAGCTCAGGCTAGAAATCCTGAACTTGCTTCAGCTAAACTCGGCACAGACCTGTAATTAGTTTGTTGGCAAAATTATTGAAATATTCTTTGCCTATCTTTCCTGCTCCAAAGGTACATACCTGAACCAATGTCTCCATATGGTGCTGTGCAGCCCTGCAGATGCCACTGTACAGGCGAAGCTAGCTCAGAAGTGTGCAATATGCTGCTTTTCTGTCATGGCAACCTTGTATTTACAGCCTCTGGTTTTCTTCCAGATCCTTTTAAAAATTAATGTTTAGGCTGTATTTGAATGTCCTAATTGGGCTCATATGAGTGGCTGTAACTCAGCCAAGCTGGTGAGAGCAGCTTTCAGCTGTGAGCAGTAAAGAGAGGGCTACTGAAAGCACCAGTTAAGTGAGGCAGTGATTGAAAGTAAGGATGCAGGCTGATGGGAACAAGAGAGATTTCAAGAATATCAAAAAGACGAAAGCTGCCTCAAATGTGTGGATGCAAAGGTGTGCAGCCCTGGGGAACAAGTGGGAGGAATTCATGCTGTTGGTGCAGCAAGATGATGGTGATGGATGGACACGCTCCTCAGGAGGGATGGGGGGAAGACCTGGGGATGAAGAGGATTGCCCTTTTTGTGAAGGAGTGGCTTGGGCATTTGGGTTGGACATGGTTCTCAGCATGGCTCTCAGGCTGAGAAAAGAAGATGGTAGGAATGACAGGATGGTGAGAATGTATTACAGTCCTGCTGAGCAGGGTGCTAAGGGAAGTCCAGCAGTGGAACAGGTTGTCTGGGAAGGTTGTACAGTCCTCGCCCACAGAAATTTTCAAGACCTGGCTAGATATGGGCCTGAGCAACTTGGTTGGAACTCACAGCTAATCCTACCAGAGCAGGAGGCTGAATAGGTCCAAAGGTCCCTTCCAACCTGATTTATCCCAGGATCTGAAGTCCAAAGGACAAAACCACAACTGAGGCAGACAAAAAGCACCACCTAAGAAGACCCAACATTGTGACTGTGTCTCAGCCAAGAGCATTATGGACAGGTCCTCACACAGCCAAAGGCTGAAGATCACAGCTTTGGAGTCCCATGAAGCCCCAGAGGAATAGTGGAATAGTAGCAATTGCAGCAGAACCCACTCCTGAAACTCTCGTGAGCATCAAAATGTACAGAAAAAAAAAAAAAAAAGAAAAAAAAAGAAAGAAAAAAAAAAAGAAAAAAAGCAAACCAGGCAACAAGTGTGAACTTGAAGTTAATGTCCCAGAGAGCATTTTTTCAGGGCAAGGAACTTTGAAATGTTTCCAATTTCTCTCACCAATTAAGAGTCAGGGAATGTAAAACTGCACTAAAAAGTACTCCCAGTGAGGGGAAGGGGCAGAGGGTCAAAAATGTGTTTAATTTACTTATATTCCTTACTCTACATTGCTGGGGAGGACACATGTATCAGCAACAAGTTTGAGAACTAAAACTTACTGCCTCACTCTTGCTGAGACATTGTTTAGAGCCCACGAACTTTTAAGTACAGACCATCTCCACTCTTTTTGACAAACATCCAACCCTTGTTTTTACTGACAGAACCATATTGATGGCTTCTAAACATATCAGTGCAATAAAGCTGCTGCCTTCAGGAAATTACAATCACATCATCCTCTTGATTTGCTACATACACCCCCTCAAGGCAGAGATCCTCTTCTCACAGGTGGTTTCACTGCTTTTCCCTTGACTGCAAGCTGTGTCTGGCAGAAGCTGATCGGCTGCCCTCCACACCCTGCCCTCAGCTTCTTCCAAGGAAGCTGACAGGCTGATTCATATTGCCAAAGAGAACTGTTCCTGCAGGCTTTGCTCAGCAGCTGGCCTCCAGCGCCCTGAACCTGCAGGCACCTGAAACAAGCACCTGTGCACTTTCATTGCTGCAGCAATGCTTTGGACTTCTAGCTTTTCTATTCAGAAGTCGGACTGTAGCCAGGACAATTGTTCAGAACTATTCCCAGAAGAGACAGACAGTCTAAACAGAAACGTGATGCTGAAAAGCTCTGCATATATAGCAACTACGTTTTGCCTTGCCTTTTAAGGAATTCTAAGCAGCTTGAATGCCAATGTACATTTACAAATAAACCATTTTGACCCAAAGTCGTGTTTCACAGTCATTCAACTGTATAAACAAAATACAAAGTTTATTGGTGTTTGACTACAAGCATCTTATGTCTAAGTGTCAAAATTGTTATAGTCTTTCTATGTGACATCAAACCAGTGTGAATATAATGCAAGTAGGTATAAGCTGTAACAGAGGGCTGTATGCTTCTGTTTCTGTTATGCCGTTCTCTTAGTATTGCACTGCAATAGAATTCAGTTGGAAAAGAGCTACAAAGACCACAGTATTCAGCTATCTGACCACATCAGGGCTAACCAAACGTTAGAGCATATTGAAGGTATTATCCACGTGTCTCTTCAACAGAGACAAGCACAGGGCATCAACCACCTTGCTAAGGAAAGGAAGGCTGTTCCAGTGTTCGACCACGCTCAGGGTAATGGAATTTTCCTAATGCCATCGGTTCCCACAAGCACAGCCCAGCACCTCCCTCTTCTTCCCCTCCTTAGAGAGCTGCAGAGAGCACTGAGGTCACCTCTTGGCCTCCTGTTGAGAAAAGTGGCCTCAGCCCCTCCTCACAGGCCATCCCTTCCAGCCCTGTCACCTTTGGTGCCTTCCTCTCAAAGCACCTCAATGTAGTTTTAACATCATACAGCCCAGAACTACACACAGTATTTCAGGTGAGGCTTCACCAACACTAAATAGTGAGAGAGTTACCTCCTTTGGCTGGCTGGCTATGCTGTGCGCAATGAATCCCCAAAATACATTTACTCCCTTGACTACCAGGGGGCGCTGCTGGCTCACGCTGAGCCTGCTGTCACAGCAGCCCCAGGCCCCTCCTGCTGAGCTGCTCTCCAGCCACCCACCTCCTCGTGTACCCGAGTCCAGCACTGCTCTGTACCAGCTGCAGAATCCAGCATTTTACTTTGTAGAACATCACGCTGTTGATGGTTGGTTGCCCAGTGCTCGGTTACAATGTGCCTGCTTCAGGCCTCATCCCTCCAGAGAGCCAGCAGCACCTTCCAGTTCAGCATTCTCAGTACGTTTGCTGTTGATACACCCACTCCCCAGATATGTAAGACCTTCAGTAAATTCTTGAGAGGTCCTTCGCTCTGGAGTGAACCCTGTCATGTCCTACAAACTACGAGCACTGTGCTGATGCAACTATTCTCTTACACTTATGGTGACCACAGATCATGCTCCCATAGTCATGAATCGTGTCCTTCCAACTCACAGGACCAGCAACCCAAGAACTATCATTAATATTAAAAGCCAGGGCAAAAAGTGCATTAGATGTCTCTGCTTTTTCCTCATTCCAGTTTGTTAGGTAACGATCTTCATCAAGTATCAGTCCAACAGTTTTCCTTAGATCTCCTCTTGCTGTTGAGACACTTAAAAAATCCTTTTTTGCTGACACAATGGCCAGTGTCAACTCGAGCTGAGCTCTGGCTTTTCTTATTTTCTCTCTACAACTGTGAACTGTAGCTCTTTTAATCTCCCTGACCTTGCTTCCAGAGATCATAGGTTTTTTTTCTGCCCGTGTCCCAAAAGGAGCTCCCTGTTCAGCAAAGCTGATATTCTCTTCTATTTGCTTGACACAATGGGATTGCTTGCTCCCATGTTTTTAAAAGGTGGTTCTTAAGAAGTGAGCAGCTCTCACAGAGCTCCTGAACTCTCTAAAGCAGATTGCCAAGGGATGCTGCTGACTAGCTCTCTGAGCAGCTTAAACTTTGCTCTCTTAAGATCGAGGGTGGTAACTCTGCCGACCTCTTTTGAACTCAGCTATTTAATGATCACTGTGGCTCAGACAGCCACCTACCATCACACCTCCCACAAGACTTTCCTTATGCTCAAGACGGTTCTAGAAGGGTAGCTTTCCTAGCTGGCTAAGCACTTGTGACAAGAAGTTATCTTCAGCGTCCTTTAGGAATTTCACATGCTTACCTGTCGCAGTACTCATATATTCCCAGTTTATATCTGGGAAGTTCAAGTCTCCCAAAAGGATGAGTTACCGATCCAGAGATTTATCTTAATTGCTTGTGGAACACCTCACCTCTGTCGCTATGGATGGATGACTGATAGCAGAAACCAACAACCAAATCTGTTTGCTATCCTTCCCCTTAATCCTTGCCAGAGACTCTCTACCACACTGTCTCTATGTGGGGAACCGTTACCTGTTCTATTCAACAGGGAAAGAGACAACTCACAAGTACTGAAGTGTCACCTAATCTTCAAATGCTTCAAAAAGCTTTCAAGTCTACTCCTTAGGAAACAGAAGAAAACATATCTTGGTTCTATAAAGTTTAAGTTAGCAACAGACTGCTTACCGCATCCATAAGCTTGCTATGAAAAGATCTGTATTAGCACCAATAATAAGTTACAGTAAACTTCATCCAGCCTCCAAAAAAGGTCATAGCTTATACACTAGCACAGAGATTTTAAGTAGAAAGCTAAGTTTGAATTTCAAGGCTCAGGAAAGTTAATAGAAGAATTAATTCCTGTGACTAAGATAATAAATCTGTAAGTCATTCTTTGATAGAACATCTAGCAGTGTGAAATGGACACATATGAATATTATTTTAAAACTCAAATAAATTAATGTAGCATTGATCTGTCCCTCAAAGTCTGTTTAGACTGTTAACTGCTGAACTCCTTATCGAGCAGTGTTTTTACAGATACTCTGGAATTACACATTACTTCCTTTATGATCTCTAATAAATATATCTCAGGGAAAAGAGACACGATAACACCAGTTCTGACAAACAAAAAGAAAAGCCCACAACAAAGCATATACCAGAGCAGCATTAAAGAATCTAGAAATACTGAAAATGAAAGTTATCATAAACATGAATATTGCATCCGTAGGACAATCTCTGATTTACAGTAATTCTTGTACAGTACTTCTTTAAGAGTCAAAATAACAATCTGTGTAATTGTTCTTATCATGCTTGCCATTTAGTTTTAATGCATCGGTGGCACAAACTGGACAGGCAGAATAATCACAAATCTACCTGAAAATCTGTACTTTGTCTGCTCTCTTTCCATTTCTCTTTTTGTCTTCATTCCTTCCAGCCCCCTCTATACTCCCCCAAAAACACTCTCTTATGGTATAAGCACAGAGAACTCAATGCATTCTTCAGGGCAGTGAGAAAAGTTGACTCTTGCTGGCCTAGCTGATCTGAAACATGGACAGTCAGCACTCCACTGAATATCTGAAAAGTAAGACAGGACTGTGGGCTCAAGTGTGTTACAGGATTTCCTGTGAAATTCCAAAAAGGACAAAAAGAGAAGCAGAGATAGCGAGAGGAAGGTTTTGGTGCTGTCCAGTAGGCAGCAACTTTAAGGAGAGTTGATAAGGCCAGAAGGGCACCAAAAAAAGTCCCCTACTGGAACCTGAAGTACAAGCTTAAATTGAAGTTGAAGACAAAATGAGAAACACGAGCTGATGAGTCGGAACAAGCACTATCTGTATAAAAAAAATAAAGATTTGGTTGAAGAAGTCTGAGAACAGGTGGTAAACACAAGCACACCCACTTTTCCAACACAAAACAGGTACTCTATCCTTGGAGAGCAATAACCTACAAAACTGTAAACCCTGTTATCTAATTCCATCCTCTTTATTTTTGTCTTAGCTCTAGCCCCATGAATTGAAAACAATTACAAAAATAGACACATGCACTTTACTTTTACTGGCTTCCTGCATGTGACTGCAGCAGAAGCAGTGGTTCAAAATTCATCTTCTTTTAAGATGTGCTTTCACTGAAAGGTGGTTACTTCTTGAGCTTTTACTTAACCAAAAAGAACTAACTGAAACAATTCCCAGTGGCTTTTTCCCATGATCCTCTTTTCGTTCATTTTTTTTTCTTTTTTGAAGAGTGACCAAAGTCTACTTCCAAAATGTACCTGTAAAATTTGCATTTTAATGCTCTTCATTCACAAAACACAAGGAAAAGTGAAGAGTAAAGGAGGAGATGATGTACAGAAAGTAGACCTGTAAAAAAACCATCACAATGACAATCAGAGGTCACCCAACTCTCCATTTCATCACAAAAGAAATATTAAAAGCAATATTCTTCAAACTGTGCCACATTCAATTCCTAAAACAGAACAGCAGCTACTGTGTTTCTGTGCTGAAAGTCACTTTCCCACTGCTTTCTGTACGTTGTTTGCATCACTTAACTTTAAAGAGTCCAAGAGGCTTTTGATTGTTTCACTTCCCATTCCCTTTGTCCTACTCTTCATCGTGTTTGGATTGCTTTTTCCAAATGGTATCAGTACAGCTGCCAGTCCCCAGGGTTCCTTATTGATCATCTGCTGAGTTTTATCTTCCTTCTGTAAAATCCAGGCACTTTCTCTGGCCACAGCTACAAATTTCTCCAGCTGTGGCTGATTAACATTCTTGCTGATATTAAGGTCTTGTTCAAAAGGATTCCAGATATAAAGAGGAGACGACTCAGGTTTATTTACTTCCTTTCCCTGCAGATAGTGTGAAGAAAAAGTTGCACATATGCATCATACGCTGAGCAAGGAACAAATCACTCAAGTGACTACACTGAGAGTTTTCTGACCCAGAAGACCACTTTCTGGGGAAAAACATAGGCATCATTAATCAAGTTAATTTTCCTGCCAATCTGAGTGCATGACTCCTGTTCTCTAAATCCTCTTCGTGGTTGCTTTCCTCGCCACACTGAACTTAGATTTCCTTCAAGGCAAAGAATGTACTACAACAACTCACCCTGTCTTTTTGGCCGTTCTCCCATCTGCTTTTCCACAAACCTCAAACTCCACTTGCTGCAATCTACTCCTATCTCTGTTTGTCTATGGGCAGCATGAGTATCAAGTTAACGTGCACAGCCTAGTCTGATAAATGACTTCATGAGCTTCACCTGTTCAAATCATTTCTCTCACAGTGCTCACTAAGAGCTGGTACAATAAAGCAAGATTACTGCCCTGGCTGAAATTCTCCCCAGTTCAGTTTGTCATTTAAGTACAGAGCTATTTAGACCACGGTCCACTTTTATGCAGTTAGTATGGTAAAATATACACATTATTGTCAACTATGTAGTTTGCTAGTTATACACACTTGCATCACACTGCTTATCAGCACTCCTCAGGTGACTTGCTCTGCATTACAGCATCTCTACAAGCCTTCCACTGCATGCCCTAGCAGGAACCTAGCAGCTAATGCTGGTCCAGAAGTGTTCACATGCACGCTGCATACCCTTGCTCCAGGGCTAGGACAACTAGTTAAACAGAAGAACATCCACAATGCAGACATTTCCCTTGTTCAGTTCACAATCAGCACAAGGAGGTTTGTTATGGTGTTGTTTTGGTTTTTTTATTTTTTATTTTATTTTTTATTTTTTAACTTGCCTTTTAAGGCGTAGTGGCAAACAACAGTTATGCAGCTTACTTAGTTTCCAGATTGATCTATATCAGAAAAACAAACAACTTTTATGCCAGAAGCTGTTAGTGCTAAAGTAGGAAATGAAACACAACCAAGAGTGACCACACAGCAACAAAGCAATGAAACCCCTCAGTCTGCAAGAAGCCCAGCAGGAACAGGTATTAGTAGTTACTGCATTTGCATATATGTCTCTATTATGCTTTCATATACATACACACACAGAAATCCCCAAAGAGTATGACTTAATTATATAAAGAAAACAAGATTACAGTGCAGACCTCTTGGTAAGCATACAGTCATGTTATCTGTCATGCTCACTGAATTGTAACTAGGCTAACTGAAGGTTGATGGTAACTGCAGCAAGAAATAGAAGTGTAAAAAGCAAGTTTCAAAACTCAGTTTAAATTTTAATGTGGACACTGTTTGGATTTGTACTCACAGCTTGAAATGCAAAGTTTTTAAGTGTGCTATATTTGTCACTGACTTTTGCTATGACAAATATTGTGACATTTTAAAAGTTCCTGCTTTTTAAAACAGTCACTTTTTATATAGGGTGGTCACAAAAGAATCATAAAGACTTAGCATCATAGTTTCTGCTTTCCAACATACACAAGTACTGACACAGCACTGTTAAGAATGTTACCATAAGCAATCAGGGTTTGAGGAGAAAGCTCTTCCTTCAAGCAGAGGACTCAGTTTCTGGAAACAACCAATTTGAATGCACACTGCATACATACTTAAAAATGAAAGCAGTCGTTTAACACAGGCAGTTGCTCAAACTGAAGACAGTAGAAGTTTAATTGATAATGATGAGAAATTAAAATTCATTTACCTTTCGAAGATTTATGGAATTCTTTCTGAAGTCGAAGTTTCCAAAGTATTGAAAAAAGTCACACAGCAACTCATCTGAGGGAGAGAAAGCGAACCAGCATTAAGCATTACGGAGATGTTTATTTTCAGCACGCTCAGAAAAAGCAAAGGTAATGAAGATTTACCTACCAAGCGTTTCCGTGTTTTTTGTAGGCTTAACCTTGCTGAAGTCGCTCACAAATGAGCAATCATACCCTCCAATTACATGTTTGTCTTTTTCATCTGAAACAAAAAGTGCAAGTGTATTTTGAACAGATAAAAAGTAAAATGCCATTGTACATAACAAAATTCAGATATAAGACACGACTGATTTCAATGAATGTATCGTATTAAGTAATGCAAATTACAAATTCATAACAAACTTTAAGGCTAAGATTCAAATTAAATGGTTAAAGATTTAAAAGGAAAAACAAATCTTTGGACAAACTAAGGGAAATTGTATTTTCAAAAACCTACAGGAATAAGGTGTATGACATCTATATATCTCTGAAGTTGAAGCAACAAACATGGTATCTGCATTCAGAGCTTTATAATACACTAAGCCAGTAAAGTTTTCTGAGGTTAATAACTACACAAAGGCATCAACAGCTACACTCAGGCGTCCATCCTCTTTTTCAGAAAAGCTATTAGGAAAGTCTTGTAAAAATTTCATAAATAGCTGTTTCGTTATTCTGCGTATACAAGTGCTTCATTTTTGAGAGTCTGTTGGTAACTGCTAATGGAAACATTCAAATTATTTTAAAGCAACAGAAGGCAGATCATCTTCTCAAAGCTTCCAAGGAAGCATGTCAATAAGCTGTGGAAAAAAGCAAGGAATCAAGAATTTGGGATGTCATTTTCCATGCTTTGTTCAATTAGCTGAAGATAACATGCTCTGAAATTGAAATATTACGACAGTCAGAACAACTTGCTTATTAAGGTAAAAAATTATTTGCAATTGCCCTGAATAGTCTCAAGGACTTTACAAATAGTGTGGGAATACAGGTACACTTGGTGTCTTTAAAACAAAACACAGAATTGTAGAATCACAGAATCACTCAGGTTGGAAAAGACCTTCAAGATCACCAAGTCCAACCACAACCTATCCGTCCTACCCTAACTCTAACAACCCACCACTAAATCATGTCCCTGAGCACCGCATCCAAACAGTTTTTAAACACATCCATGGATGGTGACTCAACCACCTCCTTGGGGAGCCTATTCCAGTGCTTAACAACCCTTTCTGTAAAGAAGTTTTCCTGATCTCCAACCTAAACTTCCCCTGGCACATATAACAATCTGCACAAAATCCTTAAAACCTGCAGAGACATTTGAAATCTTATGAGTCTGCTGCAAAATAAACAACAAAAAGAAACAGCGTGAGAGCACTGGGAACATAAATGATTTTAAGTTGTCCAAGGCACTCTGAGCAGAATTAAGCACTGTACTGAAAACTGATGTGGTTTGCATTTTAGGATAAATTACTTTTATAAAAAGTACATATGAAACTTACACGTTCCCTCAAACATCAGGCACAGGCAATGCATATTGCTACTTGAGAGCACAGAGGAATGGCTTGGGTTTATTCCTAACCTTACAAAGTTACAATAACTGTGAGAAATGCCTCCAGCTCTTTCACAAACAGTTGCTCTTACCTGCCAGCTCTTTAAGTTGGTCTAGTGTTGGAATGATAGGTGGCGATCTCTTTTGCAGAAAAAACATGATCATCATGGTTAAAGAGAAGTTTGTAATCCAGGTACCAGGCACACTGTTTGTAAGCCCATGAACACGGGCCCAGCATCGTAAACTGAACACCAGAGCTCTCACACGGGGATCTAAACAGCCGTAAATATACAGGAGTTCTGAACACCTTATAGCAATGCTGAGGAAGAAAAAAGAAGTGTAAGACGTAAATAATAATGCAATTATTATTATGATGCCAGCGCTGGCTGTTCAGCACAAATTATCAGTTATAAGGGAAGAGAGCATCAATATAAAAACAAAGAAACAAACAAAAATCCACACATAACTTTTATTCATGGAAAACAAACAAACAAAACAGATGAAAGTGTCTGAAATTGTCCAGGATAATGTATCTGATAACTGTCAATAACAAAAAGGATACAGTTAAAGGTAAACACTAATACTGCACTTGTGCTGTTTCCTGTTTCCTTGTTCCACGGGATAGTGGAAAAGAAAAAAGAACATTATGTATTTGGAGTTAGATCTACACACAGTCGAGGCCAAAACCACCTAATTTAGCCATAATTGCCTTTGGACTGTACTAGAGAACATCCCTATCCTAACATAGAGGGGGAAAAAAATCAATACAAAAAACACAAAATAAACTTATCTTACGATCTCACTCTAAAGACTTAACAATTTATTGATTTTCCAACAACTAATGTTTGAAGTTGGATGTCATTCAGTTTGTGACAGCATAAAATGCACTTAATCTTGTTTGAAAACAATTTTGAAGTATTAAAAACGTTATTGGTGTGACTGGAAGAAATTTGAAGTTGTTCAGCAAATTCTTTAAACAAACACAAGCAGACACTGCAGCTGAAAGCAGCAGCTTTGCTCCCAGGTGCTCACTCTTATTTCTGTGTTACCACATCCATTGTGCTGACAGTTGTTCATAACAACTACCCAAATCCAGGTCCTGCTGCAAAACAACTAACCTGGAAGGACAGAAGTTTTCAGATGGATCAGCTCTGTTTCATCACATGGATGTACAAACTTTCTTATAGTGTACAAATGGGAGGGCAATATAGAGCAGATAATAAATGGAAGGAGGATGTGAGAGCAAGACTTACATTGCAAAGCTAGTTTAAAGTGCTTGCTGAACTACCCTGCTCTTACTTCCAGTCTTGCACTCAATTCCTCTAAAAATTCACCAAGGCATTTGGGGATGGCTGCTGCATCAAAGCCTTCTAAACCTGCACTTCTAAAGTTTCAATTGTGAGGTTCTCCTTGTGTCCACAAAGATTTCTTATTTCTCCAGGTAACAGTACTAACACAGTCCCACAAAACCATCTTTTGCAGAGAATTAAAAAGAAAAAAAAAAATAATATCTGCCAGGAAACCTATGCTGACTCTCACTGTGGCTAAACATTAAAAAAAAATGTTAATGTTGTGACAATACTGAACAAATCATAGAATCACCAAGGTTGGAAAAGACCTAAAAGATCACCCAGTCCAACCGTTCACCTATTCCCAATAGCTCCTACTAAACCATGTCCCTCAACACAACATCCAGTCTTTCCTTGAACACCCCCAGGGTCGGTGATTCCACCACCTCCCTGGGCAGTCCATTCCAGTGCCTGACCACCCTTTCTGAAAAGTAATACTTCCTCATGTCCAGCCTGAATCTCCCCTGCCATAGCTTGCAACTATTCCCTCTGGTCCTAATATATATATCACATATAAATATCACAGAACTCCTGTATATTCTGGAACAGAATGTGGGGTAATTCAGAAAATTCAGTCTGACTGACCTGACTGCATCTGATGTGTGCAAATTACAAAATCTGTAGTAGAAGGTGAGTTGAAAAGAATTTTGAAAGATAATCACTTGTGTTTTACCATCCCCTAACAAACAAAAATGGGGACGTACTTGTTTTTAATTCTGTGATGCATACATCACAGAATTAAAAACAGATGGATACTGGATTCAGGTGGTTATTTCTTAATAAAGTAAGTGACTGCAAAACAAATAAATCAAATGCTTGACTATCAGCCACTGATTACCTAAAAACATGGGAGCAAGCTGAAAAGGAAAAAAGATGCAGAGAACAATTTGTGAGATGCCTGCTCCCTCTACTGGGTGCTGCTGTGAATGGTACACATGACAGTAAAACTTCAGGCTGCTTTCTAACGCACAATGTTAATGCAGTATTCCAAATCTTTTGCCAGTAAAAAGGATGCAGAACCCAAAATAACTTGAAATCCAATGACTGCAAATCAGCTGATAATTACAATTATCATGATATGGCTGCTTAATTTGGAAAGCAATCCAAACAAGGCTTTGCATATACATGTACATGAAGATATGACTGAAGAATCATGTCTGCTTTCAGTTCCTTACAAGACAACCTTATTGGGAAGGCAGTTTTTCAGTTTTTGCTAGCAATTACTTACTACACTGGAGAAACCGATACTTAACACACTGGGAAACAAAATTCTAATAGGCAAAAATATCCCTTTCAGACCCAACATTCATATTTGATACAAAACACAGAACTGAGTTGGCTGAAAACTTCTCATGACAAGTTTCCAGAACTTAGTATTCACCCTGAACCATTTAAAACCAGGTCTTACCTGTTGCTCACTGACAGGTCGCACTGGAATCCTGTTGGTTGATGGGAGAATTTCACCAGGGGGCAGCGAGCGTTGAGTATCTTCTGTACATTTGAATACCCAGGACCAAAATTGTCAAGACAGTCACCAATTATAGAAAGAATCTTCTGAGTTGCTAATCTTTCTGATGGCAATCTTTTCATCTGATACTCCATTTCAAAGGGACCTTTTTTCTAACGAAAGATTTTGAAAAGTAAACTGTTAGTTCTGGAACTAAAGAGAAATTTAAGAATACTTCTGCAAGATTACAAGAGTTTGCAGAGTAGCAGTGTAGTACAGTGGATTTTCCAAAGCAGTCTGCAGAACTTGTAAAAAGTTAAACCATACTGCTTTTTCTTGTACAATTCTTTTCTCAGTGATTCAATTTTTCCCACTCTGATAGTCAGTAACTTACTGTGAAGTTGGCTATTCTGATGAGGGTGCAATGCCACTACATTACCTAAAACAGTTCATGTGGGATTCTCAAGATGGCACATATGTTGACTGAAGAAGGTATTACAAGGCAGGAAGAACAAAACACAACCAAACTGTAACTTGCCTATTTCAAACCACCAGTAATTCTATTTCATAACCTCAAAGTACAGTGTACCAGTTAGTACAAGTATAAAGGAAAATGCCTTTTTATTTAAAAATAAAATAAAAAATCAGCACGCGAGTTGCTTGCTGCTTCAAGATGAAGGTTAGTTTCCTTAAGATTTAAAGTAATCACACCAGAGCAGCTGCCTTCTGACATCAGGCGTAAATTTCCCTGTGGATCGTTGAATTTTGAATTGTCACGTGCAGTTTACATCCCAGTAAAACAACCTACAAAATCTGTTCTCTTTATACTCTCTCAGTTTTTAAGCCTCAGCTAATTTTGCTTGCTGACCTGATGCTTGATAGTGGCTTATCCTCCCCTCTGAAGCATATGATGAATAGAACATGAATTCACACAATACAAAGAGCATTACATGGTGAATTAATTAGACCTCCAGGAGACAAGTAAAGGTGGTCACTTTTGTTGTCACCATGCCAGTGCAAAGAATGCAGACCAGCAAAACAGTTCAGAAATCACAGACCTTGCAACCCTTCCTACAGTTACACCTCAGGAACTGAAATTTATGTCTCTGTGATAACAACGAAGGTAACCTTTCCTTGCTGCCAACAGAGCTAGCATATGTGTGAGCGTATCAGAAGAGTGGTCCCTAACCCCACTGGGCTGTGCAGCTTCATGCTACAGCAGTGCTGGCTCAAAGGAGCCTGCAACTATAAACTCTGAGAGAGGTAACAGGAGAAAAACTATAGAGGGACTTGGCTGACACATAGGCATCCTGGGCAGCAGCTTGATATCTTAGAAGCTGGATGGACTTTTTCATGATGAAACATACGCTCTTAGTCGGTAGAACTTACAGATGGAGTTTTGGTTCCTCTTGTGGGAGAACGAAGTGCTGACACCACTTGTGATTCTCCATCAGTTCTTACCATGCCACTCAAAACAGGTTTGAACAAACTACTACTTTGGGGGTAAATTCATTACCCTTGGTAGCTTAAATGTTATTCTCAAACACCTGCTGTTACTCTAAACTTATCACAGAACTCTGCTTTAAGTCATTCACTGATCTGCCAAACCACCAGAAGTTGGAAACAAATGCTGTGCTGATAATCTGATCTTGGTAAGGGAACTATTTACTGAAGTACTGATGAGGAGGACTGAAACGTCTCTAGAAAGGCTAAATCTTGGGAGAGCAACAGTGAACTAGTTGTCCTTGTGATCTGAGGCATCTAAGAACATGTAAAGAAATGCTAATTAAAACAAAAACTAAGGGAAGTTCTATTGTCTAGGAAATCTGTCATTAGAATGACATTGTTCATTATGTCAATCAAAAGAAAATCTCCTTGTTCTATACCTTGATTTCAAAACTATTTTAGAAGCTGATCTCAAGCACAGTGATGTTAAAGTGAGAATTTCTGTTCCACTGATCTTACAAAATAGGACTGCAGTGACACGAATAATTCAATTTAATCTGAATTTATTAAGCATTCTCTAATACTCCATGATATCGATGAATGTCATCACTTCAAAATAAAAAAAAAACAACAAAAGAGAAAAAATATTTTAAAATGGGCAGCTGTGATTACACTTGCCTCCCTTCTTGATTTGCAAATGTTTTTCAAAACCACAAACAAAAAGTTGACCTCTCAGGATAAATGACATCAACAGCCAAATGTTCTTTTTCATGGTGTTAATACAGGAATCATAGACTCACAAGGTTGGAAACGACCTACAAGATCATCCAGTCCAACCGTCTCCTCATCACCATTGCCTCCACCAGCACTAAACCACATCACACAGCACGTCATCCAGACGCCTCTTGAACACCGCCAGGGACAGCGACTCCACCACCTCCCTGGGCAGCCATTCCAGTGCCTGACCACTCTCTGAGAGAAAAAGTTCTTCCTTATGTCCAACCTAAACCTCCTCTGATACAGCTTGCAGCCATTACCCCGTGTCCTGCTCGTTGCCTGGGAGAAGAGGCCAAATCCCTCTTCACCACAGCCTCCCTTCAGGAGTTGTAGAATGCAGTGAGGTCTCCCCTGAGCCTCCTCTTCTCCACACTGAACAATCCCAGCTCCCTCAGCCGCTCCTCATCAGCCCTGTGCTCCAGACCCCTCACCAGTTTAAAAAGATTAAAAAAAACAAAACAAAACAAAACAGTTAGGACTTCTGCAGACCAATGACCAATTTGATGATCTCTCTTCCAGCTTCCACACATTAAGTCATACATTTTAGGTATACTCATTTTTCTCAGAACTGGGATTAATGCCCTGCTGAAGTACATGTGCTCAGAGAAATCATATGCTTACCAATCCAACGCAGTTTCTAATATCAGTCTGACTGAACAACAGATATATGCATATAAAAAGGATTAAAACAAATGTTAAACTGTGGGAAAGATGTTTTCACACCTAAGATTCACCATGACCCACTGCCTTTCTTCCTTAGGCCTGTTTTGTAATTCTGAATTCATCTTCTTCATTGCAAGACTGCCTTCAGAGTACGAGTTTTCTTTTGAAAGTATGACATGAAAGAAGGATTTTACTGCTGCAGAGCATCAATACCAAATTCAGCTAGTTACAATATGTGCTTTGAAAACAGGCATTTTATACTTAGATTTTTTCCCCAAAACTCAAGAGGCAACTAAATGTAAAGGGTTCTTGGATTTTAACCCTTCCAACAAACTCTCAGTGATCCTGTCTTTCTGCTGACATATCTTTCATTATAATCAATCACTGCAATAAAAATGAAAACTCTGAATTGAAGGCATATTTCTTTAAAAATCAAAAACAGGGCAAAACAGAAGTAGCACAGAAAAGCTGAGCAAATCAGCTTTCAAAGTGTCCCAATTCTCACCTCCTTTCGTATTTCCTTCTCCAATTCAAAAGGAATTGCCTACATGCACCAGGACTAAGATACAACCCATTCTAAATAACCTTTACAATCTGAAGCTGCCTGAATCCCAATACAGGGATACACAGCAGAGATTTCCACATCCTCGCATGGGTGAAGACACAGTTAAGATAAAATTTAATACGTGTGCTGAAGAAAGCAATGCTGTTCCCTGAGTATTGCTTATTGGCAGTCTTGTGTAACCATCCAACTTCTCAAGATACAGATGGAAATTCTGCATTTGGTAAGCAAATTCAAGTGAACATATTTCAATTTCAAGCCTCTACACTTGCTTAGTAAGCATCACTTGTCTTGGTGCTTACTGCAGTGTTATCAATGAGATAATCAAATAATTACAAAGTACATTATGGAAAGTGTGACAACTAAGAACGTCCGCATTATTATTTGGCTCAGCTCCTGTTTCACTCCTAGGTCCTACTCCCAGCACACCCCCAGGTTCCTTCCATGAGTAACCCAAACCAATTCCCTTCTCAATGAAACCATACGATGCTAACACTATAAATTGTCTCCAGACAGACACTGCAAACGTGAACAGCGCTAACTGCAATTATCCACCAGCATTACCCCAGCAGGTCTCAACACCTCCAGACACCCTTGTAGGTAATGTTTCTGTAGCACTGTTACAGTAACTTTTTAATCTGAGGAAAAACAATCTGACAGCACTCTCAAAATGCACACGCACACACATGCATAAGATTATTATGTATCAGGATAGAGAGGACCCCCTAAAAATCACAGCCCAGTATTGGTCAAGTCCAGCAGCTCCAGAAAAGAAAAAAGCAGCAGGACTGGAAGGTCTGGTATTGCTGAATTAGCTTTGGAGGATGAAGGTTTTCTTCAGCCTGACAGTAGACACAAAGTCTGCACAAGCAGCAAATTATTTTCTTCCTATTACAAAGAATGAGGACTGGAGCCACCAGCATCATCTTACCATTTTTGTAGGATGCTTCTGTATATCACGGAAGTCCAGAAACATGTCCACATCACACCCCAATTTGCCAAAGGTGTTCACTGAAGAGCCAAATGGCTTTACAGTGCTGTCTGGAAAATACGCGCGTGCAAAATCCCGAACCAGAGAACAGGCCAGGTATCGGAGCTTGATGTTTTCTTCTGTAAGTTGATACTCATCCAGCAGAACGTACATTTGACTGCTTACCTATTTAAGAAAATAAACACTGCTAAAGCATAGCGACCCATCTTCTGCCTACCGATACATATTTTCATCCACTTACTATCACTGCACTTAAACAATTTTAGACTCAAACAAGTTTATTTCCTATAGACAAAATTATTGTAAGCATCAGTCATTTTTTTCTATTTGTTTCAATGCATGACAGCCATTGCCACAATTCTAACAGGGGTTATTTTTTTAACAGAAAAAAAAATGCTTTAAAAGCTTCACACGACCACTTGCAAATGTTACATGGACAAGGCTTGTTTTCATTTGAGAGAACTTATACTTACACTGTCTGCACGACAAAGCTTTGGAATAAGCTCATTCACTGGAATGTGAGACTGAGGAGAGAGGTTGACTGGCCTTTCTTCAGCAGCTTGACTACCGGGGTTTTTCAGTGTGAAAGTAAAAAGTCTGGATTTATATGGGACAACATGATGCTCAGCAGCCCTTGGAATTCCAGTAACAGCCTGTAGTGAGGCTACACTGCTCTTCTCTGAAAATTCTATTAAAGCATGAATACCCTAAAATATTAAAAATGGAAACAGTGTTAGATAAATGCATATGAGCATTGAACTGATTGCACTCACATTATTCAGATCTGCCTGGGAATACTATGGCATATTAGTAAGAGTCCTGAAGCTGAATGGCAGCCTCTGCACGTTAATACTTTAAAGATAATTTTATACAAAACGTCAAAAAAATTTAAGCTATGTTATTCTTGACAGTAAGCACTAAATCTACCTTCAAAAAGAAGCATAACAAAGGGTTAGCTCTATTTTTCAGACAATCAGCAGTGCAACATTAAAATTTCAAACATTTGGCACAAAATCTTTGGCGAGATTCACTTAAAAACAGGCATTGCTTAGGTAATTTAAACACACAAATAAGTTGTGCAACATCTTGTAAACAATAATAAAGACAAAAACTAGTTGAATATATTGTGTTTAATATGCATAACTTAGATGTATGAAGGCTTGACCAAATGATTGTGTTTCTTTTCATCCAAGTTTAGATTCTAGTTTGTATTGTCAGCTACTTACACGATTTTCAAAGAAGAAGTAATTGTCAATGTTTCCATGGCTGGATAAATACTGCAGTAATTTTTTTTCATTAAGTTTTGATGGGCACTTAATTAACACACTCCGATCTGCCTGTTCCAATCGTTCTGTCTGAACCTCAGTGAATGTCTTCTTCCTGCTACTGAGTTCAGCATCTGTAAGAAAAAACAACCATCCAGTTTTCCTTCTACACAAATATATAAAACTGATTTTTGTTCTCTGCTCTGGGTTTGCTCTTGCACTCTGGGAGGATCACAGCAAAACAGAAAACTCCAGAGAGAAAGAAATACATTCAGAAGTGTATTTCTCTCACAAATGTATACATTTTCTAAGAACAAAGAATAGAAAATGTAGAATGGAAACAATACTGACCTTCCTCGATACCACAGGACATCTGATGATATGAGGAATCTTTGGTCTCTGATTTGCTACTCACCATTAGAAACTCAGCACGTGAGTCCAGCATCAGCACCAGACAGAGCTACACTGTTAGCAAGCTGCTCTAAAAAGATAATGCCTCTTTGCCACCACAAAAACAGCACTTTCACCTTTGGAACAATTCTACACTTGGTTATTTTTACAACTCATCATCTTCCTTTACAGCAAACTCCTACACAAAATTTTCTTTCTGTACTGTATTCTCATCAACTCACTTCAAATAACCCGCAGATCAGTCACACCTTGCCACACTACTGGCAATCTATACTGCTACTGACAGTCAACAAAATCAGCATGGAAATAAGATATGCTGGAATATCCAGAAATACAGAAAACACATCCCAAACCTGAATTATAATTGCAAACCTGCACAACTCAAATAATCAAATGACCACACCATGTTACATGTCGAAGGCTTCCTGTTCACACTACCATTCATAATTCAAGATTGGGAAGACAGAGAGCATGCAGCTATTTCCCTGTGGCTACCACTTGCTACAAAGATTCAATAGGCTGCTTTTTTTCTGACTTTGCGGATTGAAGAAAATCTTCTAACCAAACCTGTTAGCATCTATACTTATGTAAAAAAAAAAAAAAAGAAGTTCTACGGTTTCTTTCTGCCTTTTACACAAGCTTGTAAACACAAAGCAGCTGTTTCCACAGCTTAGCTGTACGTAGCACCGCTCATCAAAATAATGAAGAGGCACAAGTCACTGAGTATCAACAGTAGACAGTCCTCAGACGAATGTGTTCATTTTAAATGCTTGAGATGCAGTCCTCATTGCTTTCTTTCTTCCTCTGTACAATGTTTCAGGTTTGTGTCATAGCCTTGCAGTCACCAAACAGGTGCTCACCTGCACTGCTACTGGTCCCCAGTGGTGCTCAATGCACCCTAATGCTGCCCTCTGTGATGCCAACATTCCTGTTCACATAGCATGGAGCAAACCAGGTGAGACAAACGACCTAATGCATACACCAAAACAAGAGGATTAACTGAAATCTGGACGTGCTCCTTCACCCAACTTGCTGCATGTTTGTTAATCCAGGGACAGAAACAGCACAGAATTGTGTTTCTTCTGTGTGACTGTCGTACTACAGCCCAGCCTTCCCCGCTATAGAACTACAGAATGCCTCTCAGGCTCAGAAACACGAGCATACACGTGGCCGTCTAAGGCCTTTCCAGCTCTGACTCACGCGCACGGGCACAGGCTGGCTGCAGGGACCTAGCTGCACAGCACGGCCACGGCACACCGCTCAGCCCTCTCTGCTCCGTGACTCGTCCTGAAGGCGCAACTAAACCCCTGGGTTGCTCAGCGGGACGGCCATCTCCCTTAACCCACCTCCGGCCTCCACGCACGCAGTACGCCCAGGCCGGGCGGCGGGCCCCGCTCTCCCGGCTGCACTCCGAGCCGGGAGGTCACACGCCGACCCCGCCGCCCTCGGCCGGTCTCAGCCGGGACGCCGCGACCAGCGGACGCCCCGCGGCCTCTCCCGGAGCGTCACCGCCCATCCACCCGCCCCCCAAGAGGACACACGACAGCCCGAGGCGAGCGGGGAGCGCGGCGCGGCCCGCACTGCCTCACCTGCCTCCTCGGCGCCGCCCGCCCGCTGCAGCGCGGGCCCCGAGGAGCCGAGGCGTGCGGCCGCTGGGCCGGGGGGCAGCAAGCGGCCCCTCAGCAGGCACAGAGCCCGCCCTCCCGCGCGCTGCGCCATCGCCCGGCCGCTCCGTGCCGGCTGCCGGCATTGCGCACGCGCGCACAGCGCCCGGCCTACGGCGGCCGGCGGGGCTCAACCCGGCGCCTCCGCGCGTCTCTCGCAGGAGCCGTGTCCGCCTGGGGGGAGGGAAACGTGGGTGGAAAGGTGGGCCTGGAGAGCCTGTGGAGAGCCTGAAAGCGTAGCTTTCATCTGAGCGATTAATTAAAAAGTAAAATAAAACGCGCCCGAGCAGTCACATACATAAGACCTGTGGGCACACCGGTAGCGTAGGTTAGGGGTGAGGTTAGTGCCTGCTTAGCAGCGCTCTTTGGTGAGCTGCACTCTTGTATGTCCTGTGGGGACTA
The DNA here is from genome assembly GCF_019238085.1 of Lagopus leucura. Classification (NCBI taxonomy): domain Eukaryota; kingdom Metazoa; phylum Chordata; class Aves; order Galliformes; family Phasianidae; genus Lagopus; species Lagopus leucura. Next base: position 36,114,274 of record NW_024962334.1, on the reverse strand, counting down.
TGGTTGTGTAACTTACCCTGATTCTGTATCCCTGGATGACCCAGAAGACTGCTTGTAAAACACTGCCTTCGAATTAATACCCTATTTCACAGAGCGTGAACTCCGGTTTCCTCCACGTGTCCATAACAAGTACATAAGCTTCCTCAGGAATCCTACAGCACATCCTTCCCAAATTCATTGATGTGGGGTGGGAGAAACTCCTCCTCTTTCCTCCTTTGAAGCTAGTCTAAAAAAAGAAAATGGTTTCATTAAAATTAATTGTGGGTTTAGGAAAACTAACAACACAGGCATGTTCCTGGAGGAAAACCAGCGTGCTAGCTGCTGTGCGTGAAGGATGTGTTACTCAGCCTTAACCTAGAATCATTTGAGGTGGAAGGGATCCTTAAAGGTCATCTGGTCCGACTTCCCTGCAATGAATAGGGACACCTGCAGCTGCATCAGGTTGCTCAACAGCCTGGGCAACCTATGCCAGTGCCTCACCACTCTTACTTGTAAAAACTTATTCCCTATATCCAATATAAATCTCCTTTATTTTAGTTTGAAACCATTTCCCCCATCCTACCCTGACATAGCCCCATTAAAGAGTCTATCCCCCAGAGCCTTCTCTTCTTCAGGCTGCACAGCAATAGCTTTCCTAGCCTGTCCTTGTAGGAGAAGTGTTCCATCTCTGGCATCATTTTTGTGGCCCTATTCAGGATGCACTCCAACAGGTCTACATCTCTCCTGTACTGAGGACTCCACAACTGGATGTAGTACTCCAGGTGAGGTCTCACTCTACAGAGTGAAAAGGCAGGATCGCCTCCCTTGCCCTGCTTAGCACGCTTCTTTTGATGCAGCCCAGGATACAGTTGCCTTACACGGCTGCGAGGGCTCATGTCCATATGCTGTCCACCAGTACCCCCAGGTCCTTTCCAGCAGGGCTGTGTTCCATCTTTACCTCCCTAAGCATGCACTTATTGGGGTTGGCTCGACCAAGCGCAACACCTTGCACTTGGCTTTGCTGAACCTCATGAGGTTCTCCTGTACCTACTGAGCAGCCTGTCTAGGTCCCTCTGGATGGCATCCCACCCAAAATAGCACCACTGAACAAGTTCAAACCTGACACAGAAGGTGCGTATTTCTTAGTGGAGGTTTGCCAACGTATTTATCACCTGTGTGTTTTGGAGGAGAAAGCAGAGGTCAGTGCTGCTGGAAGGGTTCTGCATGCTCTGTCCTGCTGCTGTCCTGGTGCATCGTGGTCCCTGAGCACTCCAGAACACCACCTGCGCCATACTTTGAACTGTTTTGAATAGCAGGGGATGTACCTGTGACCTTCAGACAGGGCACTCAGTGTGTCTGGCTAACAAACAGAAAAAAAGCCACACATGCCCCAACACTGAAGCCCTGAGGGGAGCCTGTCCCAAACATCTGTAATGAAAGCTTTGTAATGGACGCAAACAGTCCTTTATAATGCAGATAATAGACAGAAAAGGCAGTGCTTGTCTCCTGGGATGGTGTGGCGGTTCCGTCCCACGGCTGCTCGTGGTGCAGGGTCGGCGACCAGAGGCGCCATTCCCTCCGCGATGAAACACCGGCAGAGGCCGCGGGTCAGCACAGCCCTGCCGGAGTTACCGCCGCTGGGACGAGAAGCAAAGCGCTGCCCTGCATCAACTGCCAAGCTAACAGTACCGGCACCCGGAGCATTTTAATCCGAATGCCGCCATCAAATCCTACACATTGTTGTCCTAAATTCCACCAGACTTCCAGCTCAACTTTTATTTAGCTAACGCTTACACCGTGCTCGCGTTCCGAACGGGTGCAACGCTCTGGGTCGCGTGGGGCTGCGACCCGCTGCGGCAGGACTCACAGCGCTGCCGGCGGGACGAGACACAGCTCCCCAGGCTGCGCTCCGCCGCTGCGTGGGGTGCGGAAAACACCGCGCCGCTTTTCCGAGCTCCGGCGGCGCGTCCCGGCGGGGCGGCGCTGACTCCCGCCTTCCCGTAAAGCGAAATAGAAACCGCGGCCGGAGCCCGCCCCGCGCCCCGCCCGCCCCCGGGGCTTCCCGCTGCGGGCCGAGCGGCCGCGGCGCCGGCTGAGAGCGGGCGGGAGGACGGGCGGGAGGCTGCCGGCGCCCCGCAGGTAAGCCCGGCGCGGGGGGGCGCGGGGGTCTTGGGCGGGCGGCACCTGCCGGCACCTGAGGCGTTGCGGAGCGGGAGGGGCGGCGGAGCCCTGTCCTGCGGGTGAGCGGGTCAGCGCCGTCGGAGCTGCGCTCCCCGCTGTGCGGTTGCTGCTGTTTGCGAAGGGCGGGTATGAGGACGCGTTAAGGAGATCTTTTTCTCAGAAAGATCGTTTTAAGGAAATGCCGTTCGTCATAAACGGGAAAAATAAATTCTTGGCCGGCAGGCGGCTCATGTGATGGTGTTGAAATAATGACAGAATTGGAGAAGCAGTCCCGTGCTGTAGCAACTGACCTGAGAGATCAAGCTGAGATAAAACCTGAATCCCGCTGAGAACACAGGTAGAACACTATTAGTGACGTGATTTCTCGTGATTAGTGACGGATACCTGGGTTGTACAGAAAGACTTAAAGCTTTATTTAAGTGCCCAACACAAGCGTTGGTATGGAATTGAGAGTACTGTTAGCTTCACGCTGTGGTTTGGGAACATGTTGAGGCACAGAGCTTATGAAGAGCTGCATTTGCTGTCAGCTGCACTGTGGTCTATGGTATGAAAGTATTATCAAGGAGTGAATTAGTTTAATTGTGGCGCTCACTTGTCTCTGCCCACAAGGGACAGGCCTCTGGAGGCTCGTGTTTTTCTGCACAAAGTCCCCCGAGGTTGGTGTGTAACCCAGCCTTGCTCTTCAGAAGCAGCCCCACAGTTCCCGTTAGTAGACTGGCTGATGCTTTTCTCTTTACTCCCAATAATTCGGCATCATAAAAGCAACAAATAAAAGCCCAGCTGTGGGGCAAAGGCTAGAAATCTCCTCTATGATTGAGAGTAACCACTTGTAGGCTTTTAGGGTAGTAGCGTGGTAGGGTGAGATGCTAGGGGTTAGATAACAGCTTGGGCTTCTGCTAGTTCTTGTATAGGTGTAGGCTGACAAAACCCTGACCCCTCTCAGCACCCTGCTAGATAAATGCTTGGGGGTTCCCCCTCCGTGCCCTGATACTGGGTGCCAGCACGTAGACTGCAGGCTGCTCAGCCCATCACAGGGCTTTGGAAGGGAGGATGTGGTACCACAGCTCTCTCATGCCGTTTTTTGTTCTGCCCATGCTGAGTTTTCCTGTCCTGCCTCTTGAGCTTGCAGCACATGGTCTGAATTTCTCTGCCAGCTGCACCAATTTACTCATTTTTCTTCGACGTTAGAGCTGACGTAAGCATCTTCCAGCCCATGAGAAATATGTGCCGCAAAGCTTCCACGTCCTTGCGGGGACGTAAGATAGTGATCATAACCAGAAACTGTATCTGGGCAAGCTGCATTGCTTCATGACCTCGGGGGACTGAGTCTGCTGGTGGTGCCTGAGATAAATAGGTTGTGCTTATTTCTTTTCTTTTTTTCTTTTGTAAGTATTTTTTTGTTTGCTTGTCATCTTTTACTGAGAATAGGTGGTTTATGAAAAAGGGAAATGAGAGCTCTCTGAATGGGGTATGTGCTACTGGAGGAGAAGAAGATTCGTCTCTTCTTTGCTATCATCAAGCATGAGGCAGAGAGAATAAAACTCCAGACCTAACCATGGAAAACTTATTTTGCAGTAGTACCTGGAAATCTGGGTGATCATACAGCAGCTTGACTCTTTTTAGCTGTCATCTTTTTCTGCAAAAAATCCCCTGTTATCTCACTCAGCCTTGTGATTACTACTTTTACTTTCCATGAAGCCTGTGAAACAAATGATCATATGAGCATAAACCAGTCCTTCTGCTTGAGCTGGTGTGCCATGGCTTTATTTGTTTTGCCTTTTTTAATAGACTGCAAAGGAACACTTTGAATCTATCATCGGTGGTAAATACAGGTTGGAGAAACATGACGTCTTTACCCATTATATTGAGACCTTTTTGATGATTTTGTGTGATGTAACCGGGATAAATATAAGGTAAGTTCACTTAGACATTTACGTGTTGAAAACTGTGTGTGTAAGAATGGTAATGGCTGATCGTGTACATGCCTTTCACTTGGGTAGAATAACTCTGGTTCAATCTGGGAATCTGGGACGAGAAAGGACTTCTTGGGATGCTGAATCCAGTTCCTTAGAGCTAAAGTCCATTTCAGCCAAATGGCCGAGATGTATCTTAAAAGTTGTTGTTAGGAATAGTAAGGGATAGTAGGAATAGTAAAGTGCTTGAAACTGCTTTAGAAGTTCATTACTTTCATAGTAACTCTATTTCTGACTTTTTTCGTAAATTGGTAAGAATTTCAGTTCAAGTCTAATTCTAGTCAGTCATTTGCAGAAAAGGTGGGTGTTGTACCTCAGCTGGTGATGGATGGTGCTTCATGCAGTGATACTAACAGGTGTTTATTACTGGTGGATGCTTATTAGCTTTGCTCTGTGATCTTCTGCTCTTTCTGGACACATCACATAAGTTGTTCACAAAATCTTGGGGATAAATTAATATGATACATTTATATCCCTGTTTGTCATCCATTTCCAAATGATGAGTCCTTGCAGTGGCACTGAGGGTGCTCCATTTTTGCATATCCAGCAAAGCATAACTGGCTCATGCTTCCTTACTGTGTCACTACCTCCACTGAGAAACTTTATGTAAAGTCCAAAATTGAATGGTTGGAAGAGTTCACAAATAACTTCCAAAATAGGTTGTTAGTGGACACTTTTTCTTCTTCTCTTCTATACCCATTCTACTCATTATGACTTTTCTTAATACAAAGTAATTTAAAAATCTAACCATGTAACAATGAACTACTCTCACTCTGATCACTTCTTTTCCTTCTTGCTTTGCTACTGTAGATTCAGATGAAAAAATGTCCTCAGGTTTGTTTTATTTCTCTTTTTTTCAGGAGTGGTTTTGCAAAGTGGACAGTAATGGAGTATATGAGCACGGGTAGTGATAGCAAAGAGGAAATTGACTTGTTGCTAACTAATTTAAATATGTCTGAAGTGATAGACATCATGGAAAACCTTTATCCGGGTGGAGACCTTGCCGTCTATGAGGACAGCTTAATTACGATGTGTGAAGAGGAAAATCAAAATGAAGAACGTGCAGAATCTTTACTGTTTTGTGAGAGGGAGGTTTCTTTGATGTCCTCCGTCAAATATGGGACTGTGGAAGACCTGCTTGCTTTTGCAAATCAGGTGTCTAACGCTGCAAAACAATTTAAAGGATGCAGACAGCAAGAATCTGGAATCCTCTTGAATATGGTATGTCTTTTTTCTTTTCACTTGAAAATTAGTAGGTATAGGTGTTACAAGTTATTACTGAATCTAAGTGGAGATCACCTCCAGTCCCAGCAGCAACAGGCAGACTGAGCAGTAACAGGAAGCTTGAGCCTGGAGGGGATTCCTAGGGACATCAGATCCAGCCCCTGCAGTCCCAGGCAGCAGTGAAGAAACATCTGCTCAGAAAGATGCAGTCTGTGTTGCGTGTTGGTAGCCTGGAGATTAGAAGGCATTTCCCAGTGCTGGAGGCAAGTTTAATACGTGCAGTAAGAAAGCAAAAGCCACAGATGTGAGGGCTTACAAGGAGCATCTGGGAGTTCTCCAGTGCCTTTGCTCATGCAGTAGCAGAGATCATTACGCTCAATTCCCAAGTAAAGGTCTGGAATCTATTCTGAATTCATTAACTGCACAAAAGGTTGCAAAACATGGTAACACAACATCAACAGCAATGTTTAGAAACACAATATATCACACAATGCTAAATGCAAGCGTAGATGTGGTGTCTTGAGAGATGTTAAGAATTTTTTTCCTAAAATGACCTTTCTTCTATAAACACCTATGGATATTAGTGTCATTGAACTGCTAGTAAAATCAAAATGTTGCTTTGGAAACAACCAATCATAAAATGGAAGTTTATTCATATATTTTTGTCTTGCTGTTTTCTTAGTATGTTCTAGATGTGTAATCTAAAATTCTTGCATGCAGTGTGTTTTGTACATGAGGATTCATTGCTTGAGCCTTGCCAGTTTCTTAGCACTGAAACAGCAAAGCGTAATGAGTTATCCTGATTTTGAGGGAATAATGCAAAATGGTCACATCTTGAATTGTAACACTGAAATGACAATTACTAACATTAAATGTGTCCTATACTTAGGGTAGGCACTGTTTTATGTACTCACAGTTGTTTTGCTTGGATATTATTTCTATAGATGCATACAATTGGTATGGACCAGGTGTTATTAGGTGCATGTGACTCATTGAGCAACTGAGGACTGAAGGCAGGGCCTCACCAATGGATGCATTTCAACAGGCACATCTGCACTGCATGTAGCTGCCGCTCCTTAGCCAGGGTCAGGAGCATTCCTGGCTGTCTGCTTACCCCACAGACTGCACTGTGAAGGGCCTCTGAGTGCCCACACTGAGTTTCTTTAAGCTGGAAGACAGCAGTCTACAGCCACAGGAGAATGTTCAGTTCAGTGTCAGGCAAGGATCTAGTCTGATGCAAAGCCTGCTGAAATGCGAACAGTGTGCTGTTTGTTGATCTCTTTTGTTCTGCAGATCCACCCTGTATCCGTGTTGCTTACTAGACAGTTGTAACACATGCAGATTAGCTACTTTCTGCCTGTGAAACATAGAAGTGCGTAGGGGAGGTGCAGGAGCTGGTACAATTTTTGCCTTGGTTCTAATAAGCACCAGGGAGGCTCATTCTGCTCATCCTGAGCAAAGCGCTTGTGTTAAAAAGGCACCTTCCACATCACTTAAGAACTTATCTTCCCAAAAGTTAACTAAGAATGAACTTATTTCACATATTTAAATACTAGTCACAAGTGCCAGCTTTAGATACTTTCCTAAATCAAAACCACCAAGGTAAAGCACAGATTCTGTGCGTGACATCTTAAATCTAAAACCGGTAATCTTCTGAGATGTTGTTATCTTACAAAGGGCCACAGAAGAGCTGAGCACAGTGAGACCATGTGACAGACAGTGATAAATATCTTTGATCTACTTTTATATGTCTTTAAGCATCTTGGTTACCCGTCAGTAAACAGGTTAACAATATTCTGTTTAGCGGTGATGCTGTATATCCCTGGTTTAATAAGAAGCATATTTGCTGGAAACATTAGTGCTGTTTTAGCTAAGAGAATATGAAGAGACTTCAGAACCAACATAAAACCTGAAGCAAGACTTCCATCACTACAGTTAGGAGTTTGATCTCTGGCATGTGCAGAGGGAAGGAGCTCTTCCAAAGGGTGATTCAGAGCAAGATACTGACTTGGATGCTCAGGACCACTTCGTAGAGGAACCTCCTTGCCCTGGTGACGGTGCAGAGACCCAAAGCTCTCTATGCATGACCACCTAAAACAGATAGTGTGACTCCCAGTCACTTTTCAGCTGCAAAGTAAAACTGCAAGAAGGTAGCTGGTGAAATCACAGCAGACTTCTTCAACTGCTTCGTAAGCAGCAGAAATTCTGATACGAGATGGAAAATTGAAGTTCTTCTAGCAGTCCATTTGATATTAGGAAATGCTGAAACTCTTGCTCACATCATAGAAGATAGCCTGTGAGTAACAGCTATGTGGCATAACAAGTTAGCAGATTGCAGGAAGGGCAAACATGTGCGGGTAAATCTAATAACAAGAGGTGGGTAATTTCATTAACCCAGCTGCTGTTGTTGTTTCAAGACAATTAATTGCAACTTACACTTTGTGAGTTAGTCACTTGAGAGAAACGTGGATGCCTGGGCTGTGAATGGATGCCACACCTCACATGCTGTTCCCATTTGGTGTTTCTAAATAAAGACTGCTGAACAGATTGCGTGCATTGTGTACATTCATAAGCAACATATATTTTTTTTCCATCCCATGTATAAGATTAATTGGACTTGATGTAGTTTTAACTTCAGAGTGATTTATTATTTCATTGTAACTTAACTCCACAGATCACTCCCAAGAATGGCCGCTATCAGATTGACTCGGATGTGCTCCTGTTTCCGTGGAAGCTGACTTATAGGAATATTGGCTCTGACTTTATTCCACGAGGAGCTTTTGGGAAGGTGTACTTGGCCCAAGACAGAGAAACCAAGAAACGGATGGCATGTAAACTGGTATGTTAGTTCAGGAGCTTTATCTATGTGCAGATACTGTGTGACATGGAGCATGTAGTGTATTTTTAAATGTGTCTGCATTACATTCCACTACTGGGCTGAATATTGCCTGTGTTCCTTTGGCCTACGTAAAGCAAGAGAAATGAATGTTTTTAATTGTTAACTTGTTTTCAGCCTTGAGACTTAAAAAGTTTAAGCGCTGTGGAAGTGTCTGGAAGCCTGTATAGCTGTCCTGTGGGCAGGCCTGCTACCCTCTGCAACTGTGCCTGGGGTAAATGGAAGAATTTATGCTTGTCCAGCAGTAATTGTGGCAGTAATGTATCAACATCGAATCATGTCCCTGCTGGAGATGATAACGAAACCCTACCTCTGCAGATTATTCTGGGATCCCACCCTTCAACTGAGGCTTTCAAACATGTGTTTTTGTTACTGCAATGGCATTTATGTCATAGTGACCTCAGCTTATGTGCAGATCTCATGGTGTTTTGGACACTAACTCAGCATAAGCTTGAGAGAAGTCTCTAGGAGATTGCTGACCACCCCTCTATGTTAATGCAAGCCTGTGTTTTCTTTTAACATCACCTGTCAATGAACTATTCTGAATTGAGGGTCAGCAAAAACTCAAGTGGTATGCTTGTTTATACCCCGCCACTCGTGAATAAGTACCTGCCTTCTATGTGCAACAGAATAGGCAGGGAGTTGTATGTCCTGCCCTTCTGCCAAACCTATGGGCCTAGAAAAGGATTTAGTTTGCCAGTCCTGCATAACCCACTGCAGGGTTAAAGTTATCTAATGTTTCTGAATGTGCAAAAAGTATTTCTCACTGCACTAAAATTATTAGTGTGTTAATTGCTTCACAGCCACAAGCCTGAGGGGCAGAAAATAAAAAGAGTGATAATAGCCTTCCTGAGTGTAAACAAACATTGCCTATTGCTTTAATAATCTGCCATCAGTACTTTTAAAATAAATAAAGTGTTGCTGAGTGCTCACTTTAAAGCAGATTTCCTTTCTCAGAAGCCATAAAATAAGGCTGATAAGGAGTTAAACAAGGTCAGTAACAGTGTGGAGTACTGTCAGTCTGCAGACCGTGCTGAGCATTGTTGTGCTGCAAGCACTGATCCACATGTCAAAAGCGTGTACAGTTCTCGTAGAGCGGATGAGGCTGCACAAAGCTAGCTAAAAAAGCAGTGGGATTTTTATCTCCTTCACCAGGAAGTTTGCATAGAGCTTTTGCGTAACAACCACCCGTTTTTGACGGGAATAACTCTTGCTACATTGCTTTTTCTGGAAGACTGCACTTTTTATTAAGGCAAGATTCCAAAAATTCTCTTATTTTTGAACAGGATCTATCTGGATTAGAAAAGAATAAAGCACAAGATCAAAATAAAGCTTCATATTTAAACAAGTAGTTAAGAGCCCTTTGCTTCCTTCTTCCATTTTAATCTATAGGAAAACTAATGTTAGTATAAATAACCTGGGTTTTGAGCTGCTTTTATGTGGTTCTGTTTCCACCTCCTAGGTGCCAGTGGAACAGTTCAAACCATCAGATGTAGAAATACAGGCATGTTTCCGTCATGAAAACATTGCTGAATTATATGGAGCTATTCTGTGGGATGAGACCATTCATCTTTTCATGGAAGCTGGGGAGGGAGGATCTGTCATGGAGAAGCTGGAGAGCTGTGGGCCTATGCGAGAATTTGAAATAATTTGGGTGACAAAGCATATCCTGAAAGGGCTCGACTTTCTCCACTCCAAAAGGATTATCCATCATGATATCAAACGTAAGTGTGCTCTGCTCCTTGGGGGTGCTCTCTGTTCCAGATCGGGGTGGGGCTCTCCTAAAAGCCTGCTACAGAGGTGGGGTGCGTAGCCTTGCATCACAGGGACGGAGAAACTGGATCATGCCAACAGATAACAAGGTCGGTTCTTCAGATAAGTTATATACGCTATTTACTGCTATGTTAATAGAGAGGATGATTCAAAAGTCATCGGTCCTTTGCCTTTCTTGAGCAATACAGATTTGAAATAAAAATCAAAAGAAGTTTGAGCAAAATTATCAGAGTGCATGTGCATTAAGCCAGAAGTTTGCTTCTTTCTGTGGAAATTTGCCCTAAATATTTCCCTTCCTAGAATTATAGAATGGCTTGGGTTGGAAGGGACCTCAAGGATCTTCAAACTCCAACCTCTCTGCTGCAGGCGGGGCCCCCAACCTCCCCATTTAATACTAGACCAGGCTGCCCAGGGCCCCATCCAACCTGGCATTGAACACCTTGGGGCATCCCACAGCCTCTCTGGGCAGCCTGTTCCAGCACCTCACCATGCTCTTGATAAAGAACTTCCCCGACATCCAACCTAAATCTTCCCTGTCTTCTTCTTGTGCCTGCTTTTAGTAGTTCTGTGCCTGTACATGGCTGTTCCTCAGTTTGACTCCGTTTTGGAACTAAATACGTAATTTCTATTGTTTTTTTTTTCTTTTAACAATTATTTCAAATTTCAACTTGTTTGTTTTTAAAATCCCCTGGGCATTAACTTGTGTAAATCATCAAAATATATTGATACTAAAAATAAAATTATTGGAATCATATTTAATTGCTTTATCATACATCTTTAATGCACTGCATATAATTTAATATTGAATACTATTCCTCCCAGTATCTCCTCCCCACTGCAAATAGATAAAATCTGCCTGCCACTCTAGTAAGAGTGTTTCTAATTAAGACATATTTCCTCTGTAAATTTATTTTTGCTTAAAGTAGATTTTTTTTTCTGTGTGTGTAAAATAGAAATATTCAACTTAAAGTGTTAGAATAATTAGTTGACAGGATGATTATTAGGAATTACCAGTGCCTTCTGGAACAGGAGAGATGGTGGGTGCCCCATCCCTGGAGACACTGAAGGTCAGGCTGGACAAGGCTCTGAGCACCCTGATCAAGCTGTAGGTGTCCCTGTTCCTTGGAGGAGAGTTGGACCAAATGACCTTTAAAGGTCCCTTCCAACTCCAACAGTTGTTATTCTGTTATGTTAGTAAAAGGTTTATTTGGAATACTACCCAGTGCTCCGCCTCAGATACCTGACATAGAAAAAGTCCCCATACATCTGATTTCTTCCTGATTGAATCCTCTTTTGTTGAGTCCGTCATGCTGACGTATGGGGGATTGGGATTTTAGTGAGAGAAAGGCTTCCTTGAGCCAAGAAGGAGGAACCACTTTCTGTTGGATTTTAGCAGTAGATCAGTGGGTTGTTTTAACCCTTCAAGCTGTTAAATCACGAGAGCTGAGTACAAGGGGACAATCACCTCCCTGCACCTGCTGCCAGCTATTTCTGATACAAAACAGGATGCCATTGGCCTTCTTGGCCACCTGGGCACACTGCTGGCTCGTGTTTAGCTGAGCATTGACCAACACTGCCAGGCCCATTTCTTCCATGCAGTCTTTCAGAAACTCTGCCCCAAGCCTGTAATGTTGCCTGGGGTTGTTGTGGCTTAATTGAGTGTAGGGTCAGTGTTGGGCTTTTTCAGCTGTGTCACACAAGAAGTGACGCAGAGCCTGACAGAAGCTGGAGTTTAATGCAATCCCAAGGAGGCAGCAAAACTTGCCACGTTTATGGCAATGCTGCATTCTACGTGATTTTTTTATGTGTTGTGTAAAATCTGTATCTTCATAGTTATACTTAAAATTACTGATTTATTCATTTATTCATAGCACTTGTAAGTAAGCAGTTTTCTGGGAGATTACTTGAGGAATCAGTATAGTGCAATGAAATTCTGTTTCTTCCCATTGTATCGGCGGGCCACGGCGGGCACTGTCAAGATGGGAAATCACCTGACTCCACTGTTTGCTTTGGGGGGAAAATATATTTCTCTTGCATAACTTGGAGACTTATATGTAGCTGCAGAAGAAATGAATAAGAATTTCTCAAGACTTAAAAAGAAGCATTACGTTCATAAATATTTGATCAGAAATACAGCTGCAGAGAAAGTCTCTGAGTACACTGTGCCTTAGGCAGAGTTTGATGAAGGAAGGTGAATGAAGCTCCTAGATAGTGCTGCAATTCAGACAGGAAACTCTGCCTTTTCTTACTTTTGCATTTATCTTCTTTCATTATGCTGAGCCACTGTTGCTGACAGGTATGGTGGCTGTGGAGGGGCCTCAGTTCTTATTTATTTTGCTAGTGTTAAGAAATCCCTTGGTGACCACAGTTTTGTTGTCTGTAGCAATAGTTGCACAGCATGCTCGCAACTCTGGAGACAGGAAGGCTCTTCAGAGCAAGCCAGCAGACTGGCTGTGCAGAGATCTCCATCAATCCCCCAGCTTGATCCTTTGCCTTCAGCCATTTTCTCTGTTTCTCACTCTATTTTATTTTTGTTTTGTTTTGTTAGAAAAATGACCAGACATTAATTTCTGCTTTTAAACAAACCAGTCTTGCTTGATTTTCTGAGATATAATTAAAAATTGGTCTTGGATCACTAACAGACATGTTCTGGCTAGCAGAAGGACTGGCTGTTGGGACTGGTTGTGCTGGCCTCCTGTTTCAGGCAAACATCCAAATGAAACAGTCACATTGTGAAATAAATGCCCAACATGCTAGAACCTTAAATGCCACTTTTTTGTTTTTCTTTTAGCAAGCAACATTGTGTTTATGTCAACTAAGGCCGTGTTGGTGGATTTTGGCTTAAGTGTTCAAATGACTGAGGACATTTACTATCCCAAAGACCTTAGAGGAACAGAGGTAAGACAAAAGAGGGACAAAAAAATCTGTGTGTTGTATCACTCCTATTACTGTGATGCCCACATTCAATTTTGGAGCTTGAGAGTAAATACATATATTACTTGATGTTAATATTTGTTTGTAAGTTTTTAATGTTTGTTTTTTTTTTTTTAACTTGCTGAGTGGAGTCAGGTGTTGCACTTTGAAAGCTGTGTTAGCTTCCCTGCTGTCCCACCTGTTAGTGATTATTCAACATGAAGTCAAGGAGGAAGTCGGGATGCTCTGAAGCCAAACAAAGGAACAGTGTGCTGGGGGGGTGGTTTGCAGTGCACCAGCTGTTGGTCAGAGATGCTTCAGACTGGAATTTAGTTCTTTGCTCTGTCAAAGATTTCTCCCGAGATACAAGCCATTGACTGGGGTGACCTGCTGAGCACTCCACCTTTGAAACCACAGAAACAACAAACCTGTGGGTTCTTTAGCATTTCCCACATGTCTGTAGTCCTTATGTCCTATGGAGATTATGTACTGCGTGGTTGATGATTATCTGGTAAAATGCTTAGGTGTTACAGCAAAGGAGGCAGGGGCTTTAAACATTCTCAATGACTTGGACTCTGAACACGCAGAGAGGTCCTGCTCACCATTTGAGTACTCTCATACCAAAGTGTTTCCAGACTGGCAATTTAGCAAACAGCGAAGCAGCAGCAATTAGCTTGGATAGCTGCTACAAAGGGGCCTTTGCTTGCTCTCTGTTGCCACAGGAGGCTGTTTACAGGAAACACTACAGCTAAACTGTTGGCACTTACTATTTTGATGCTCTTTCACAGCATAGGCATGTGTACAGAGGAGATACTCATGTAACTGACAGAGCATCTTGCTTCCTTGGAAGGGTAGGATAAACTCATATTTCACAGAATGCCAAGCTTGTTTGATTTTTGTTTTCAGAATATTTGGGAAAATACTCAGGCATTTGTTTGTGTTGTCAGAGGAGTTAAGAGTTTAAAATGCTTACTGTATTGGAAGTAATGTGCTTTTTGGCATTTAATGTATGTGCTTTGATCATTTGTGTGGGTGCGTGCATGCTATTAATAAGAATCAAAAAAAAAAAAGGAGGGGAAGGGACATGATAGAAAAAATGAGATGGAAGCCCTGCTATATAATTTCCCAAGGATAGAGTTGTTTTAGATGGGCAGTTTGCAGGTTTGTGGAGCAGGTGATGGTCCAACCCTGGCTGTTGGAGGACAGGTCAAGTTAATGTTGGGAAGCACAACTGTGAGAAACACTTATCCTTCCCTTTCAGGAAGAAAAATGGGTTTGCATTGTTGAGCACCTGCAGTCATGCCCACAGAAAGCAGACAGTCCATGCAGCTCTAAAACATGCAGGGTCCTGTGGTGTGCTGTATCCTACAGAGTGGTGTAGAGGGGCAGCTGGTTTTCAGAACTGGCCATCTGGTGCTCTGCCGCAGCACGCTGGGTGACAAGTAGGCTGTGGAAAGATTACCGGGAGAAGAGATGCTGAAATTCCAGTCGAAGACTTACAGGAACATTGTGAATGCTAGCATATGAGTTTTTGTGCTCACGAGACCCACAGCACTCATGCTGAGCTTTGTGGAGTCTAGTCATTTGCAAATGCTTTCTTCAGATGCACAGCACTGTTTTCTCATTGTTTCTTCCATGTAAGATCTCATCTCTTGCTCCAGAGTCCTCCTGAGCTTTACACCTCCGTTACATAGCCTTAAGAAGTGGTGCAGCTGTTGTCCAGGAGGGCTGTTTCTGCATATGGCTGTGTAATGACATCCCCTTGTTAGGGCTGTATTGCTGCCGTGCAGATTCCTTCATAGGAACTGCCTGGCTCCTTTTGCACTGGCCGGGACTGGTTTTCACTCAGGAGGCCACAGTTGGAGTTAGTGTTCTCCTCTGAGGGTCTAGGTACTAGCTACGTACTGTGCCATGTTTCTGTCACTGTTAAATTGCACAAGCTTCAGCTGCAAATGTTGCTGAGGTATTTAAATATCGAGGGTGTGGTTAATTCGCAAGAATGCTAAACTAAAACTAGCACAGTGTTTAAAAAAAAAAAAAGGCTGATATGGCTGGGTTGCCAGCCCAGCAGCAGAGAGCAGTGGCAGTGTGACAGGATCGGGGGTTGGGCTGCCCACCTTGATGGCAGCTGAGCTCAAGCCAGACGAAATCAGTCTGAAATCACAGTGTGGGTGCACATCTCATGTTTGCTTTTTGTCCTTGTGCAATCGGGGTGTGTCTTGACCTTTCTCACACTCTGACTGTAACTGCAGACAGGTTATACTTCCAGCATCCTTTTTCCTCATGAAAGTAACTGCTTTTCATCCGTACCGATTTCACTGTAGTTGCATTGTTTGCATTGTATGCAGTTGTAATTACTTATTTCATAAAAATGGGATTCTGCTCTTTGGTCTTTGTGAGACTTAATTGTGGCAGATGCCTCTTTCTACCACAGCTTTGAGGAGGGCAATGGACAGGAGTCAGTAGCAGCTCCAGACGTGCTTCTGGGCGTGTGCTTCCAGTTCACAGCTCTGGTTGCAGATGTGATGTGTGATTTACTGGGAAATATTCCATGGTATTTGCGTGAGCCTTGCGGCCATTCTCCATCTGGTAGCAAGCAGGCCAGCAATGCGGCGATGATTTAACTTCCTGCCCTTGTCTCAATTAATGGCTTTTAATGTGATTCTTTGTGGCAGGGTGACATGAACTAATCAAAGATCTGTTTGGCTCCTTCAGAGGGCAATTGGGTGAGGGAAAAGTGGAAACCAGGAGCGACAACCAGGGCATTTCGGTGCTGAAACCTTCGCCCTGCGCATGGCCAGGTGCTCAGCAGCGGTGGGCAGGCAGTGCCTCTTGCATCTCAGCTCTCCTCACCCCAGCTCAGCCGGCAGGGAGGTGCCCTCAGAGTGCTTCAACTGCTCTGACAAAGCTCAGCTTTTCTGAGGAAAATTTTGGATGGAAACCATAACTTGGACGGCAAGGAATTTCTGGTTTAGAAATTAGTTTTAGGTTTTAGGAATTTCTGGTTTAAAAAGAAGTGGGAGAGAGACGCTTGCCTTAATAGCTGCTCTGGGGCTTGGTCACACAGCAGGAGCTGACTTTTAATCTGTGCCATACCTTAGACCTGGCTTGTGCTTCGCTGCCCCATTTCTTAGGGTGGTTCCCCACCGTGCTGGTTATTGGATAATGAGTGGAGAGAAAGCCAGTTCTGCCCAAACAGTTGTGTATTGTTCAGTGTAACAGAGCAGAAAATCTGTTCCCCAGCTGGTGCTTGGTCTCTAGGCTGCAGGTATCAGAGGGATTTGTCGTGTGGGTTTCAAATCGCAACTTATCATGGCTGGTCATTGCTTATTGTTTTCCACTGCTGATAGTCTTTTTTTTGCTATGTTTCACAGATTTACATGAGCCCCGAAGTTATCCTGTGCCGAGGCCACACAACCAAAGCAGACATCTACAGCATGGGAGCTACTATTATTCACATGCAAACTGGCATTCCGCCCTGGGTGAACAGATATCCTCGTTCTGCATATCCATCCTACCTCTATATTGTGAGTGCCCTTAGAAAAACCATATCTCTGCTTTCATTGAAGGGGCTCCTGTACTCTTGTTGGGAAAGCTTCAGTCATATAAAGACTGTCAAAATATTTGTCAGAGAGATGATATCATCCTTTTTGCTTTGGGGGAGGGAGGGAAGAAGTAGGTTTTGATCATTTAGTGGAAGGCTGAAACTGAGCTGGAGTAATCTCTGCGGTTTTGTTACAAGTTGACAAGCCTTGGGCTTCCTGCAAGAACAGGGATAGAACAGGGTGAAACTTGATTGGAACAAGTTCATCTCTGTCCCACTGTTGGTCTGTTTTGCTTAGAAGCTGCAGATAAAAAGAGCTTGATTCTGTAGTTCACATGCTGTGGTACAAAAGTCTGGTGAATTTGTGCTGCACTGGATTTTATACTTTCTTAGAATTGCTATGAGTTTTAAAATTTATGATAACATCTGATAAAAGGTGGATTTGCTGTTGTTACATATTATGTTCTACTTGATTATACTAGCTTGGAGAGGTGGTAAGTTGTAAATGAGGAATTCCCAGATCACCAAGGTGATTATTTGTGACTTCTTTTTCAATTGTTTTTGCAGTAACTGTATCAGTAGTCTTTGTTATTATTATAATTCCAACAGATACATAAACAAGCTCCCCCTTTAGAGGACATTGCTGAAGACTGTAGCACTTCCATGAGGGAGTTGTTAGAAGCAGCTCTAGAAAGGAATCCTAACCATAGACTGTCTGCAGCAGAGTTATTGAAACATGAAGCTTTACACCCACCCCCAGAAGACCAGCCACGTTGCCAGAGTTTGGACTCAGCACTGTTTGAAAGGAAAAGGCTACTTGCAAGGAAGGAGCTGCAGTTGCCAGAAAACATTACAGGTAAGTAATACCTTACCTTGCAGCCTTACCTTGCACTCTGTAGATTTTACATTGTGTCAAACTTCAGCTTGACAAAGTGTTTGGAAATGAGCTAAACTCAAAAAGCTTCTGGAAGGAGATCAGTAGAAATCCCAATCAGGTTAGGTCAGACCCAGCACTCATTAGGTGTTATGTAAAACACTCATTGACTTCAGCAGGAGAACTTAGCCTGAATTCTGCGGCTCCAGAAGAATTGGCTCATGAAAAGGCCTTGGCAGTCATTTGGGGCAGTTTTTCATTAAGTATAGATTGTTGTCCCAAGATGACTAAATGCATCCCTATATTACAGGTGTTTTATTTATGTCAGCGATTTGTCTTTCAGCAAGCAAAGTTTCAACAGCTGCCATGAAAATAAATACTTTATGCCTCCTTAAAGATAAGCCACACACAAAATCTAACTGTAATGATGCTGTCAACAGCACAAGCCCTTTGTTTTAAAAAGTGCAATGACTGCAGGATGGAATTCAGCTCCCTTGTGCATTGATAATTGCTCTATGAAGGATAACACACGAGCCAGTTAAACAAACAAACAAACAAAAAGAAAAAGCCCATAAATATGTGGCCTCAGATAGTATCAAGCTCAAGGGAATTTTGGTGTCAGCAACTTACTAGCAGGCTTCAAAATGCTTTTCTTCTACTTCTAAAATATATTAGGATCACCCTGATAAAGGGCATTTATAAAATGAGCCCAGACAAGTGGTTCATTTAATTGCACTAATTACTTGAAGAGATACCTGTGCAAAATTTTGGGTGCGCTAATGAGTAACTGTTGAAATGAAACATTTAAAGTAATCACTGCCTTTACATCTATAGTGGTGTTGCTCCTTCTGGATTTTGCCTCATGGGTGCATAATCCTATGACCAGCACAGGCTATCTCAGTCAATTCTTTTGAAGATGAAAGAATATTTGACCATTACACTGGAACTCTAATTTAGGTGCTTGAGATTCCAAGACACTCATTGCACAAGTATTCAGGGGAGTTCTGCAGCTGCAAAGTTTCTTCAGACCTTGACTTAAAAGAAAATAATCAGAGACAGACAGTCCCAGGTTTGTTCTACACTGTCACAAAGAGGATGTCGTTTACTTAAATGAAAAGTCCCCTGTAATGAAGGGGAATTCTTGACTGTCAGAAAACTAGCAGTTTTTTCTTGCACCAAACTCTCCTTCAGCGCTGTGGCACAGAGAATGAGGAAGCTCTCTCTAGCTGTGCCAGCAGACAGGGTTTTTTTTTGCAACTGAGCACACTTGCTATTTGCAGTACCAAGCTGCTTACTTTTCTTTGTCCTGGATTTGTGGGTTGATTTGTTATCTTTCATTTTATTTTATATGAGATTTATTTTATGTTGGCTTTAAAAATGAAGCTTTCTAAACCACAAACAAATAAAAGCAAATGCTAGGCTAATCATTCCAATAATGCCTTTAACTATGAAATTGCTTTGATGCGCTATCTGTGCAATAATGGCGTGCTTTGTGTCTTTTCTTTTTAGATTCCTCATTGTGTACTGGGAGCATGGAGGAGTCAGACCTGGTAAAGAGGCAAAGATCACTTTACATAGACCTTGGAGCTCTTGCTGGTTACTTCAATATTGTTAGGGCACCACCAGCATTAGAATATGACTGACCCAATAACGTTTTCTATCAGAAGGTCAGAAATGGACCTCTACCTCTTAAAACTTGATTTTAAGACTTGATTTTCAAATCTGTACATAAAAATATTGCCATTGTAGGCTGTAAAATGTGAATAGTTTGTAATTGCACAGATGATTAAGCTAAGCCCCTAGGGACTCTAATAAGCTGATCTCAAGCAATGGTATTGGTGCATCTACTGGCTGAACAACAAGAAGACAACAAAAAGAACACTGCAGGAATGTCTTCTTCTGGGGGACCTTCCTGTGCTGGGCCTTACACTTTTGTAAAGCTTATATGATATGCTTACAAGTATTGCCATAAAAAAAAAAAGAAAGAAAAAAGAAAAAAAAAAAAAAAAAAAGAGCATGCGGGCCATAAGATCTGGTCTGTCTGAGCTGTCCTTAGTGAAAACATTCCCCCAAAAAGTCTTTTTTCAGTCTTGAGACCTGGCCAGTCTCTGGTTGTTCTCAATGTAAATCAGGAGCTTCCTCAAGCTGAGCTAGTTTCTATATCAGGTGTCTCTGGAGTCAAAGCATCACTTGGTTACAGATATGTTTTAGCTTTGTATCTTCCCTGTCCCCCTGCTCCTTGGGCAGAGGGAGTATCTGGCTGTATCTGTTAGCTCTGGGAGTGGCACAGCAAGTTGGCCCTGCCTCCGCCAGCTTTTAATGTTGCAGCTACTGCAAGGATATCTCAGCTAGTTTTCAAGGGTAGGGCAAGTGTCAGTTCATACTGGTAACAGTGGGCAATCTCCAGTCTCTTGCTTTTTAATGCTTTAAACTTGTGTATGATTGGCGTGAGCGCTACGGTTTGGAAAGCGTGTCATTAGTGACAAGCTGTGTTTATGTTCCTATGGAAATGGAATTATATTGTTCTTGCTGTGCCTCATACATTTGAAACACGATGTTTTGGATGATAGTAAAACTATGCAAACTGCATAGTTCTGTACATCCCATGGGATGAGAACGTAAACTTTTATAAAACTCTCTTTGATGCTTAGGATGACTCTTTTTAAGCATTTTTGTTAAAATGGCATACTATGTATGTTGTACACTGAATCTTTTCTGAAGCACAGTCTCTTTTTCATACATCCATTATTTAATGCTGCTCCTTTCTAACATGTAATCTTAAACAGATTATTTCCAGTTTGATACTGATATGGTCGAATGAATAAATCCAGCTCAGTGCCTTGAGAAGTGGTCGCTGTGTTCTTTGAAAGCAGTGTGGGGCTGTGACCCTGTATGTCTCCTTCCACAACCCGGTTACACTACATGCATTGTTCCACATGCTGAAGTGTTGGGTGGAGGGTGCTGTTAACAGATTTTGGACTTGGAACCAACAATTAATGCTTCTGACAAAACCTTACTCTTGGAACACCACACTCCTTCTGGACTGCCTGAATCTTGCACAGCAGATGTGGGCAACATGCACCACTTAAGTTCTGATGGTAATTTCTGCAAAAAAAAAAACAAACCCAAACCAGATGGGAATAGCCAAGCTGCCCATTGCTGGCTGCAAATCTCTAGACGGCCATCAGCTTTGAGGAGAGCTGTTCAGGGGAGTACCCTTCATATTTACATTGGCTGCAGCTATCAGGATATTTGAGGATCAGATTTCCAATGTAGCTGACTTAAAGAAGAGGTGCCATAATGGTTTGGATACTCACATTTTTCTTGAGAGAACAGTGTTCAATTTTCTGATACCTTGCTGCTGCCTTTTGATCTCTGAGATTTACAGAACCAATAGGAAACAACTTTAGGGGGTGGTGAGTTTAAAATATGTTCCCCAGTTTCCATTGTATAAAGTTAAGATGTTTATCATTGCCAAATAGTGGCTGGATGTTATGCAAGTGCTTATCGAGTGCTAAGATACTGCAAAAATGAGGTGCATGTAAGAATTAAAGGTTGCACGGAAACTTTTACTATTGCTTGAAAAGTGTTATGCTGAATTTTTTGCTTGTTTTTTTTTTTTTTTTTTTAATGTGGTCTTCCTGTATGATAAACACCCCTTCAGAGGCCTGGTACACAACCAACAGATGGCTGTTCAGGTACACTAAAGACCAAGCAGTGCTGCTGGCACTAATAGTTGAGGATGATATTTTAGATGAGCTGCAAGCTGCAGCTAAGCAGGGATTTCTCTCCAGAATGATGCATTGCATACTGTATCTCTCAGGAGTATCCCACAGGGATTGTTCCCCATGCACTTGTAGCAATGGAAGTGAACAGATGATGGGGAAGGAATGAAAAGCAGTGGTAGGAACACTGCCACCCAGGGGGATGGCTATTGTGTCCCATGCAATGGGATTCTGCCAGCAGGTTGCCTTTGTGCTAATTCCTATTGTGTCATTTCATTTTTACCCGCAAGGAGGCTGACACCAGCTGCAGAGGAAATTATGTATGTAGAGAACACACAGCTCTGGGTTGCAGGTAGCATAGGAACAGAAGAGCTAGCAGTCAAGTTTGTCCTGAGATCAACCTGAGACTGAAGCCTCCACTGCTGTCCTCTGCAGAGTTTCCCCATGCTCTCTCTCAGAGCCCTGCAGGAGCATTTGGATGATGCAGAAATAAGGGCTTTCTTGCCTGTCTTCTCTGATACCTGTTCCCTTTAAACAAGCACCAAAGCACTGTTGGGAGCCAGAGCATCCATTTCTCTTCTCTGAGGAAAGCTCAGCAAGGTGCATTTCTAAAACCATCCCCATCCAAAGCTAATAATTGGAACAATGCATAAACAATTCCTTTATAAACTGCGTGCCAACAAAACTCAACAACGCCCCAAAACTTCAGACAGACCGTGGGAGTGGCTCATTATGATCCTGGGCTGTGCTCATGCTACTTCAGGAATAGCCCTGCTGCACGGTGCTGGGGCACAGTGACTCACCGGGGAGGAGACAAGCGGCCACCCCACAACACCCACAGCTGGCAGTGCCTGTGCAACGTGGGCAGTGGGGTGGTATCGTTACAGGAAGGTGAGCTCGTCTGTGGCAAAAGGAAGTCCTCAAAAAGAGTGTGAGGATTCCCACTGCCAGGCTTTTCCCATCACCCCTGCCTGCAGCTCTCCCTTCCCACCTCGCTCACCCTCCCTTGGCACTGCAGGTGTCACTGCTCATGCAGTTAGCCATAAGCCATTTCCAGGTACACACTGGGTTATTTTCAGGGACGATCGAACAAACTTATGCGTAAAGTAAAAACTTCCAAGCAAGGCAGGCTACCCCTTGGAGGCAGACTGACTTCCCCACAGAAATATGAAAACATACTTGGCTGCAACACATCAATAACTCATCTTGCCAAAAGAGCAACATTTTGGGGAAGGGAAATGACACAAATAATGACAAAAAGGCTCAGGAAATTCTGGCTCACTTCTTACTTTTATGCAACTGCTATCACAGCCAGGATTTGTTTTCCAGTTGTGCAGCAGTTCTCCAGCACTGACTGCAGAACCATCCCTTCACTGCCTGTGTAATGCATGTGAATAAGCACGTCTGATAAGAAGGCAGAGATGAGATAGAAGGAGGAAGCCTCGAGGTGCGTCACTGTGCGTGCATACCTTACGGAGAGGCCTGGTATTTCCTCCTGCACCCATTAACTTGTACATGGGGCCAAAATATTCCTGCCTCAGTGACGAGTGTGGGGTGACATTCAGATGGCATTTACTGGGCAGGCACTTGGGCAGTGGTGCACATTCAGCCACCAGCAGCCAGACTTGGCATCTGTCTGGCCCATGTGCTCATCAGCAGGTGTCCATGCACACCTCATCTGCTGGCAGTGATGGGGAGAGCCAACCAGCAGGCCGCAGAGTAGGCTGCTTGTGGACATGAGTCTCTTCTCATGCATGCTTCCGGGTAGCACAAGCTCTGTGGGCTTAAGAATGACAGGATCACTGAATGGCTGAGGTCAGAAGAGACCTCTGTAGGACATGTGAAAGAAGACCCAACATGGTCACAAAGCCCACTTACCTAAGGGATGAAACAACGTGGGGAGGTCTGATGGAGACGGTGGGCAATGGGCCATTCGTGCATCAGTGTCCTGGGAAAGCAAAAATTCTGGATTCAGGCAAGGCAGCGTGGCTCTCCTTGTGAACTTCAGTCATAAGCTGGAACTTGCTTTCTCTTAGACTTCAACTTTTTGTGTGCTCAGCCTTTATATTTCAGTTGGTACTTTCCTTCCAGGTTTTCTGCTACTGATATTACAGTACTTCATCATGCCTTTTTAAACAGGAAAGGTCTTATCTATGTTTAGGAAGTGGTTTTAGTGAACTGATGCTACGTGTAAAGCCGTCATAGCAGTCAAGGTGCTCACAGGAGCAACTGGCACCAGAAGACTTGAAGACATCTTGTCTTCTGAAAACATTTTGTCTTCTCAGAAGTGATAATGTGGTGCTCTGCTTGCACGTGCTGTCTCAGACCACATCACCTCTGCCCTAGAAAGATTACAAAATGACCAGGGAAATATGTGCAGTGACTGAATATTGGCCTGCATGGGTGATTCAGCCTAGCAGCAATCCCTGTTGGGTTCTCCTCTCACCAGCCCCAGCCCGCGAGGCTCTGACTGTTTCTTTGAAGTCACACACTTGCCATGACATAACATCTTCATACCTGGCTTTTGGAGATACCAGCGACCAACTGGTACATAAGACTGCATGCACATTTTCCAGTCTAATTTATAAAGCCAGTCACCTTATGCTTGCAGACTTGTATTTGGACAGATAAACTGATGAATTTTTGAAGCATGGAAGTGCAGGCCCTTGAAGAACCAGTTCTGACTTCACAGCTGTCTCGTGTGGAGCAGAGGTTGGACTTGCGACACCTCCTGCTCACTGCCTGACCTCAGTGTTGTGGGGCCGCAGGCAGCAGGGGAAAGAAGAGCTGTGCTGCATCCCATTGCCCACTGACACACGGTTCTGGTGGAGAGCAGAGGCTGGTAGATAAAAGCCGTGGCAGACCTTGTCTCCCTGCAGCCTGCATGCTCACATCTGGCTGATTTGCCCAAGAAGTGGGACCCATGCTCCTTGGCTTGCTCACCAGTGGTCTGACACCTAGCCTTGCTACGTCACAGGAATGTTTTCTATTATTTCCACCTTCCCGTAACACTGAGTCTTCTCCTCTCTATCTCTCCAGGCTACTCCTAGAAAAAACTACAGAAGGAAGCCTTTTTCCCCCCATTCAGGCATCCTTTGATGTGTTGTGGGACAGGAACATGCCCAATAGCCATGGCTTAATTATCTGCTGTCCCCTCTCGCTGGAGAAGGGACCACAACATGTCAGTGCTTCTCCAAGTAGCAATAATCACATAAGCACAAACACTGTGATACCAGCATGGCTCTACCTCCTTACAGCCCCTGCAAGGGAAGTTCTACTGAGAGAGGAACCAGGCAGAAAGACTGGAACTGTCAGAGCCGCTGGTGCAGGACAAGACTTGTCGTAACTAAAAAGTCACCAAAATGAGTTGAAGAGCAGAATTGGCCTGTGCTGGGACCAACTTCCATGCCGAGTACCCAAGGAAGCTGGCCACCATAGGACAGAGCCTGCACTGCTCATGAGCCAGCACCAAGCAGCCCCACCACGCAGTTTGTGCTGGCGGAAGGATGAGAGATGATTTATTTCCACTTTCCCAGCATTGTCAGTGACTCCACCTCTTCTCTCAGACCATGAGGCTGTAAATCCAAATATGCCATCGTTCCACTGCCATCTCATGAGTCAAGGCCATAGAGTGATGCATCCACCCAAAGGGCACCAAGAAGGTAGAAATGGAGAAAGGCATGGAGTGTAGACCAGCCGTATTTGTTTCCCTAATGCATTTATCTATAACATGCACACAGGTGCTTTTTTTCAGTGAAATGAATCTCATCCAGACTCCACCTTGCACCTCCACCTTGCAGACCCAGGCACGCTCTTCAGAAACTCCAGGCAGAGCATGCCTGCTGTGTGTCTGCTGGGCCAGCACATAGCCACGTGCATTTTGGGAGCTATGTTCCCACTGGCAATGAGCTCCACGTAGTTTCCCATCACAGGGAATGTCGGCTCTTTCACAACCCTGCAGCCCCCCTAGGCTGACTTCAGCTGTTCCCAGCGTCACACTGTTCACCATATGGCACATTGCCAGGGATGGGATGCCTTCCTGTTTGTAAAGGGCCTCTAGCTACTTCCACTTATTTCCTTGCTGTTGAGAGCTAAGCACAGTGTAGTGATTATTTATTTGTGCCTGAGCTCATCTTTCACAGAGTGAAAAAGAAGAGCAGCATCTTCTCCTCTGCGCTCTCTGCCCTGCCCTGTGGTTCCCCAGCCCCTGGGGGCTTTCCCCAGAGGGGTTCTGTGCAGTCGCTGTGCGATGCAGGAGATGCCCGGCTGCAGAGCTCACCACAGGCAGCCAGCTCCACAGCTGCAGGCCCAGGGGGAGCTCTGGTGTGGGGCAAAACAAACAGTGAGAACACATGAGATGGAGAGGAAGTGGTTCAGAAACCTTCAAGCTGGAAGGGAGAGTTATCACCTTGCTTTACTTGTTGTGTCACACAAGGTAGGAGCCTCTTTGCAGGAAGTTCCCCCGCTCCTTTTCCTGGCCCTGCTCCCTGGAGCAGATGGGGATGAACTCCTCATCATGCCAGTCCTTGGGCATGAAGGTGGAGATGGGGTGGTGACTCCATTATGGGGAATGCCTCCATTTCATGCCCTCCTCAACAACTTTCTTGGAAAAGCTGAGGCTCTTGGGCTGAAGTTCTCTATGCACAAGAACAGTGCAGAAATGAGCTGGCAGACTGGAAAGTTGAATTTGAAAAGAACTTTCAGGCTTCACTTGAATGCAGAGAAAAACTCTGACATTCTCAGGCACTTCTCTCTACTCTGGGACATCTAAGTTAGCTTTATTTTAAATACTGGAAGCTGGGGGATTTCCTGAGAGCCTGAAGGAGGAACGTGTCTGGAATCAGGTCCTAAAAAAGGCTTAGGAACTGAAGTCAGGAACTGATCAGCTGATGTCATGCTAACATCATGTCTGAGGGCTCCTCCTCTATTTTTTTTTTTTTTTTTCCATTATGCATATACTTCCCTAGAAACTGGAGGTAAACTTGAACAAACTGAGAGGATGTAGCAAAAACACTGTTAGGAAAAATGTCTGCACTGTATTGGTTTGTGCAACGCCCCCAGCACTGCTGCAAGCAGACCTTGCACAAAAGAGGAAGGTTCCTGTGGTGAGTTCTTTCTCCACTTAACCCACGCTTTGCTCTTTGTTTTGATGTCCCTCAGCTGCTCAGTTTCTTTTTTCCAGCTTCTGCAGTTTTCTTCTTGCACCTGAAAGCTCACTAATTCATCCCATCAGAGATGGAGCCTTCCCAAACTTTATTCTTTGTCTTGTAGGGCCAAATAGATTCTGCATTTGCTACTCAGAACACAAAGCAGTGGCTCAACGAACTACAGCAAAAGGAAGGTGTAAGAGACAGAGACATGCAGCCCACAACAGTGATGCCACATCCTCACCATTCCTTTCCTCATCATCCTCATTTGATGAGGAGGAGAGCATTGAGAGTTATTGGAAGTGCAGGACTCTTAGAAGTCATCTACCAATAAATTTCCAGGAGGATGAGTTGAAGGGAGATCTTAAGGACTGAATGAAAACTTTTTCAAGTCTGGCTGATGTTGATCCAGTGCAAATCAATTGTTTGGTATGATTTGATGCCCTGGATGGCTTTTCAGACTGTATTTCAGCTTCAAAAGAGAAGGCCATTTTTCCCATTCTTTATCCAGAAATATTTGAGAGATTCGAAATTCTATGGTCCACTAGGAACTGCAAAAACCCGGGCTGCTTGTGCCCTTTTTAGATGTTTTGGATGTCCCATCCCTGGAGGTGTTCAAGACCAAGCTGGATGTGGCCCAGGACAGTTTATCTAGTGCTTGATCTAGTAGTGGTCATCAACCCTGCCTGCGGCAGGGGGTTGGAACTAGATGATCTTTGAGTCCCTTCCAACACAAGCCATTCTATGATTCTCGACAAGCTTGCCACTTATCCCTGACAGGGGAAGGCCCTGCCAGCCCACAGACCATTCTGTCACCCTTGCTATCAAGGAGTCTGTTTGTTTTTTTTCTCCTGTGGGGCCTGTGTCCATGCATGCAGGTATTATACTAGCAAATGGCTGGGGGATGAGCTGCTGGGGGATAAGCTGCTGGAGAGGAGCTCTGCAGAGAGGGTCCTGAGCGTCCTGGTGGACGACAGGTTGGCCATGAGCCAGCAGTGTGCCCTGTGGCCAAAAAGGCCAATGGCATCCTGGGGTGCATTAAAAAGAGCGTGGCCAGCAGGTCAAGGGAGGTGATCCTCCCCCTCTACTCTGCCCTGGTAAGACCTCATCTGGAGTACTGCGTCCAGTTCTGGGCTCCCCAGTACAAAAAAGACAGGGATCTCTTGGAAAGAGTCCAGCGGAGGGCCACAAAGATGGTGAAGGGCCTGGAGCATCTCCCCTATGAAGAAAGGCTGAGTGAACTGGGTCTGTTCAGCCTTGAGAAAAGATGACTGAGAGAGGATCTAATCCAGGTCTGTAAGTATCTGAGGTGTGGGGGCCATAGTGGTGAGGCCAGTCTCTTTTCAGTGGTATGTGGAGACAGGACAAGGGGAAACACAAGCACGTGTCTGCTTCTGCAGCAGAACTGCTGCCCTGCTTTGCAGCTCATGAAGTCAAGGAGAAAAGCCTGCTGGCTACCACCTCCAGGGAAAGGTAGGCCATTGCCAGTGCCCATTCAGTAATACAGGAGCTGAAGTTCCTCTCCGAAATTGTCATTATTACCCCTGCTGTAATCGTATTTAGAGACTGCCATCACAATACAAAATTCTCAATGACCAGTTCAACAAACACTGATCAAAATTACTTTCTTTCCCATTGCCAAAGTGAGGTATGCTTTCCATCACCACCGCAGTACCATTCTCCTTCCTGCCCTCCATCAAGCATACAGCCCTGAAGAGACACTCTCCCTGCTGTTATACCACACAAGCTGATTTCATGTCTTTTATCAGAAGATCAAGGTTCTCCTCATTTCTTCTGTTTTACTACCTGGGCTGTTTATGTGTAATGCTCCTCAGTTTCTTGAAGTTATTTTTTTGTTGTTATTCTTTTTGCCTGTCATCACCATGCTAGTGGAAATAGACACCATTTTCTCATTTACTGTAATGTGTCCTCAATAAGTGACTTTATCAGCATGATACTTCCTTTCTCCTTGACACACATTCTTCTTGTATCCCCTACTTTATCTTATTTCCCTCTTCCTGTCTTGTAAGACTAGGCAGAGCAAGCATAAGCTTTTTTCAACTGTTAAAATTTGGAGCTGAATGGGAAGTGGCCCAGATGACAGAACATGAGCTGCCAGGATAATTCCCTGCCCAGACAGGATTTTTTTATTTATTTAACTTGAAGCATCCTGGATTTGGCTCAGACCCAGAGCTCAGTTTTCCAGGTGGGTAGATTTCATTCTGTGAATGCCTCCTTCAGGTCTTATATCCCCAGACTGTCCTAAAAGAACAAAATCTTAAATCATCTGTTTGTTTTCAGTGCACAGCCAGGACTGTGCAACCCTTCTCTGTGGCCATAAAACTCCACTGGACATCACCTAAAACTCCATCCCTTGAAGCAGCTTCCATAACTGTTCTGCAATGGCCTATTCCAGTATGAATTCCTCACAGGCATTTGATGTAACATAAAGAAAAATCTACAGCCTTTCACTACTCCTAAACGACCTTTTCAGTTTCAATTCCACACTTCACGTTGTTGTTGGAAAACATGTTTGCTCTGCAGAAAAAGCCATCGTGCTCCTTTGCAAGAAGTGTGCAGTGCATCATCAGATCTGCCCCTCCCCTCCCCATCCTGACCACAGGCTAACACCAAATCTGTACTGAAGTGACCGTGAAAAGGAGACAATCATTATTTTTACCAAAGTAGGCCTTCTTGCTGAAGGAAAATGTGAGGAAATACTGCCTAGGTAAGGACAGAGGATGCCTAGGCTCTATCCCAGCAACAGAGCATTAGCATGGGCAGGTAAGGTTCAGCCTCCTGTTCAGCAGATCTGATGTTTCTCAGTTCTTTGGCAAAATGAGAGTTATTATGTATTTTGAGACCTCCAGACAGGAATTCCTTCTGAAAAGAGAAACACTGTTATTCAGAAACATTTTCTGCTAGGCAAGAAGCATCTGAACAGCACCCTCAGAAATAAGGTCTAATTTCTGGGTGATTCTGTGGGGATCCAGGAGTTGGACTCAATGATCCTTTTGGGTCCGCTTCAACTTGGAATATTCTACGTGTCTATCATGTTATGAAAGCTGGAACTGTCCTGAGGATGCCAACACCAAGTGGGTATTTCAGATGGAGGAAAAAGTATACGGCTGATTCACAGGCATAGATAAGTGTCAGAGTTTGGTTTTCGTTTAGCTAAGCAAAACCAAATTATCTCATAATGCCCATTTTGTTTCTGAAACTTCCTGATGCTGCCTGAACCTAAAATACCCTGAGAATGGCCTTTCTTGCTGCTTTTTTACTTCTGTTTTCTGATGTAACTAGAAACCAGAAGCTCAGATGAGCATGAAAATGAAAATGGTGGTGACAGAAGAAAGAGAATGACATGTACTCCTTTGAACTACTGATGAAAAAAAAAGCTAAAATTCCCAGCTTCATCAAAGCTTTTGGTGCAGCTCGCAGAGAGCAGCTGGTGTGACTGCAGGTACCATCCCCAGGGCAAGAGCCAGCTCGTGTGCCTGCAGGCTGGCTGCCTGTTGAGATGCAGGTATTAAATATTAAACTGCTGACATTGACTACGACTGGCCAAAACAGAGCATTGCAGCTTCTGAGACTTCCATTTTTACTTCCCCTCCTTCCCCTCCGTTCCCCCCCACTCCCCCCCCCGGGTTAGGCGGATATTGTCAGGATGCAGTTTTGACATGTCCTTCAAGATCCCCTCCAAGACCTTGCCTTGGATGGGAGGGGTGCACTGATGCTGGGTTCCACTTTTTGTCAGAAGACTTCTATCTCAGCCTGAGCTCTTCAGGCCTGTCAGGATTTGTGGGCATTTCCACTGGTAGGAGAAGAGAGTGATGCAATCCTGACCTTTCCTCTGCAAAGCCTCCGTGACTGTGTGAACTGCCTGGTAGCATCCTTGGCTCCAGGAGGAGTCAGGCCAAGCAGATGGGTCAATATTCATCATACCAAGTTAGTACTCTGCCCTTGCAGCATCCAAGTAACAATGGTCTGGGGGATGGGAGATACACTGTTTGGGCTTCTGTTTCTGAGAAATGGAGCAGAGAAGCTCCAGGGCCTGTTGGCAATGAGTACTGGCTTTCCCCAAAGCCATGTTGACACCATGTTGATAACGGCACAGCAAATGCTTGCTGACATACTTCCTCGGGTGCTGCACAGCATCACCTTGCTCACTGAGCCTTGCAGTAGGCAAGCAGGGTTTGCGGGGGGCAGTGAAGCATCTGAGGTGCCCATTTCTCTTAGCTACAACTAGCAGTTAGAAATCGAAAGACTGTCATCTAGACTACAGCCCATTACTCCTCTTTCTTATCTCATGGAGCACAAATTCATCCAGATCCTCACTGCATGGCAAGGGGCTGTGGAGATAAAAAAAAAAAAAAAAAAGGCAAACTATTGAGAGGGTGGCACAAGGACAAGCAGCCCATGGCAATGTGCTTTCGCTCCCCAGCAAAGACATATTCTTGCTGCAGAGATATGACCAGACCCTACCTATGTCTGCATTCATTCTTGACTCAAAGGAGGCAATGATTTATCCCTAGCAAGGTGTGACATTTACTGAGTCACTGAGGAGATCTGAGGCACAGGCACATGTCAAATCCATCAAGCCCATGAAGCTGATATTTCAGATGATGGATATGGGTACCGGAGGAGCAGCGCAAAAGTTGGTCATGGTGGGGACTACATAGTTGGACTACATGACCCTAGTGGTCCTATCCAATCTTAATGATTCCATGATAAGTTTCCTGGCCCCAGCAGGACCTGCTGTTTCTGCTGTGAGATACAGGTATTACTTTGTTTTTGGGATGCCATCTCTGCTCCCTACCACCATCAGCAGCAGAGCAGAAAGCAAACAGGAACATGTGGGAAATAGGCATTCTTGGCCTTGGAAACTTCAGTAATATGCCAAAACATGTGAAGTAATTAACCCTCGTGTGATTTCACGGTTGTGTGTGATGGGCCAGAAAACACCAACTTGTTCAAACTCTTTCTAAAATTCAGCTGGAACTGAAACTGTGTAAATTGCCTGACAACAATGAATCACGGATCATTTATACAGAAAAACAAGTTAATCACATTTACAGCACATAATGAGGAGATACGCCTGCCATAGCATCCCCAGGGAGTAGCTTAACTCCAGAATGGTGAGTGACTTCCTTGCAGAAGATACTGGCTGCATATAGTGTTAAATTTACTTTTCTTCATGGCCTCTCTTCATTTGCTCTATTCTCCCTTATACACATACATGCTTGCATCAAGCTAAATTAATGTTAATCGTGCGAGCAGGATTGCTCCCCAGGGGCAGAGATGTGCCAGGGCTGGGATGCATCCTGGAAATGAGCCTGGACACTTCTGTTCCCACGTGACATGGCAAACACTGCTCTGGGCACCATGGTGTTGTTCTGGCCAGCTGGCAAGCTCAGGTAGCTGAAGCAGGTATGATGGGATGTGATTCTTGGCATGGCCACATTGGCAGGCAGAGGTCCTCCAGCTGCCTTTACATCCCCAGCTCAGCACATCGCTTCTGTGTCTTAAAATGAATACAAATATACTGTGTTTTATCTCCTCTGATGGAAAGAAAGCAAGTGATGACCAGCAACAGCCCAACCTGTGGTTTCTACCCCATAGGGTTATATATAGGCAGGGGAAGTTAGGCAGTTATTCTGGCAGTGTACAAGGCAATATTAACACAATATGTGAGGTCTTTTCTTCTCTCCTGGCTGATATTTCTGCAGATGAGGTTGAATTCCAGGTCAGTTTCGGACAGAGCAAGCCTGAACCTATAAGCCTGCACAAATCCTCAGACTTGGCTTTGTTTGAAAACTTCGATCGCCATCTAGTGATATCGCACGTAAAGGAACATTTCGGGAGCTTAGCGGCTCCCGCTAGGCAGTTTCATTCTCTGAAACCGATAAGGAAAAATGACTGACTGACTGAGAGCAGAGCCACTGCCACTGCTGTGCCCTTGATGAGATGGCTTTGGTTTCACGGTGCACCAAGGTCCTGCTGTCCTCTGAGGATGTCATCTTTCCAAAATGTGGCTCAGCCTCCAGGGACAGCGAGGAGGGCCCAAAGGTTGTGTGCTTCCAGTGGGTACAGTGCCGCTCAGTCACACTCTGCTCTCTGGGCAGCCCCTCTGGACACAGCAGCCAGAGAGCAACCAGGCAGTGCTTCTCCATCACAGAGCAAGATCTGAGCAAGACTTGCTTCAAAGCCCTAAGTACAGTGTGATCTCACTGGCATTTCACAGGTTAAACCAGCAATATAAACATGTGGTCATTGGGAGCATTTAATTGGCATTCTAGCTTTACTGCCACGAATGTAGGTCAGGCCTTTATAAAGTCATCAAATGCAAAAGTTAATGTGAAGCAGAGATGAAATGTAAAATACAGAGCAGCTACATGTTCTGTACACAAAAATAAACTCATTAAAATGTTCAGCAGAAAATGGCATGCATTTGTCAATTATTCCACCAGGGATGCAAATGCATTCATTGCATTTATGAATTTTCTTAAATACAAAACTTTTAAGAGATGCCCTGAGATATTTGTGCAGTAGAGCAGGAGGACCTAGATGCACAGGAAGAAAAACTAAATACTTGTGTGAAAAGGTTAAGGAACAGCTGTTAAATAACATCCACAGCTTGCCACAATTCTTGGAGGGGCTGGCATAGGTGGTGTCAGATGAGCCCTGCTGCAAAGCTGGAACACAGAATCCTCTACTCTGCTCCAGGTACTCTTCCCCATCCCCACACAGGGCACATCTCCCTTTCACTCCTGCCTGGAAATTGATCTGACTTTAAAAAGATGTCACAATAACATCGAATAATTTGGGGAATGAGCAGGCAGGGATGGGGAGATGGGATGCTTTTGGCTGCACTTCTGTAGAGTCTCTGATCCCAAACGTGCAGTCTCTGAGTGTTGTGGAAAGATACCCTGATAAACATAGCTTTTAGTTTTCTTTCCCTTTGATTTTGAAGTCCAAATTCATTTTCCTGGAATTTCTTCTAATTTCACTCCCTCCTTTTGAGTTTCTTCCTCCCTCTACTTCACCATGGGGGTACTCAAGTGCAATAGTAAACTCCTGCTCTTGCTGGCAGCTGGGTGGAGCCAGGAGGTCTCTAGGAGTGATGGGCATCTGCCGATTCACCAGCTGCTGTGCAAGTGCCATCAGCACTTTCTTCTCTCTGTGCCTCTGCTGATGTGCAGCATTTCTACTTCTCCCTTTGTTTCTTGGTCTCACTTTCACCCAAACAACTTTTGCCCTTCACTAGCAGTGCTCAAAGCTTCACTGGGCACAAGTCAGTCCCCGGTTCCCTTTCTGTGCAGTGCAGGAGGAAGCAACTGAGGCAGCTGAGATCAAATGGGCTGCAGCACTTTTCCGGTGCTGGGGGCACTAATTCCTGCACACACTGCACTGAGGTGACTGCTCAGAGGCCTTCCTGCGCTCTGACCAGCTTGTGCTGTTCCCCAGCTCTCCAGATTCTGTCTGTGCCCATATGCTCTGAGCAGCCTTTTTCTTTTCCTTTTTTCTTTTTCACTTTTCGTTTTTCCTTTTTCCTTTTCTTTCTTTTTTCCTTTTTCTTTTGCCATTCTTCAATGGCAAAAATTTACAAACTCTTTGTTGAGACTTTCTTCGACTTTCCAGTGGGGTCACTTGTGATGGAAGACAGTGAATAGAAACAAAAAAGCTAGGATAAAAATAAATAAAATGAAGGAAATGACCTTTAAAAACAAGGAGATACACAAAGGCGTATGGAATTGAAAAAGAGTTTATTAATTGCTATTTGAGCTGAACTGGGACATATATTTGTATTTTAATCTTGGTCAGAATTATAAAACAAAGGCTTTTGGACTGCCCTTAGTTTGTATCATCACTTCTAAGTAGTATTTTTGAAAATTAATTAATTGTCAGAAACTGCCCTCTAGGTGCAGGGGGTTTCCAGTGGATTTCAAACCAGTGCCTAAGAATAGCTGTCGTAAGTTAGCCTCATACTCAAAATCCACAAGCTACTTACCAGTGAAATCTCTTTTTGAGAACTTTGCAAACAAAAACTACTGATCACTTCTGTTTTGCCAAGACCAAAAGTTTGAACATGGTCTATTCATTGTAAAATACACAAGAAAACAGTTTACAGATCAGCAGTTATCAACAACTCCTCTTCCAGCATTAAGCAAATAATCCTAATAATAATGTATGAAACAACACCCACCTCCAGCAAAATCACTTTTTCTGTGAAATTTTCGATAAGAAAAAAAAAACCAAACAAACAGTTTTCTGAGTCCATCTCAAGTACTGATTTGGTTTCTTTGTTGCAAGAAGACAACAGGGCTGTCCCTGGCTCTTCCTCTCCTGGCATAAGAAATAATCCAACCATCCTCTTGTGTTCAGAAGCCTGAGCTGTGCAGGCTCACCACAGTGCTTTAGTGGAAATAATGCTTATGCCATGATACCACAGGTTTTCAGAGCGTGGGCCCCAGGAGAAGAGGAAGAGGACTAAAAATAGCATAGGAAGCCAACTCGTCCTCTCTCACTGGTGGCCCATGACCATGTGCACCGTCACAGGCAGTGATGGGCCACTCTTGGGCCACTGCTACAGCATGGGCCACTACTCACACATGGGTCACCCTTCCAGTACCAGCCACCACTGCATGGGCCACCACTCCCATATAGGCCACCATTCCAACACAGACCACCACGCCTGTGTCGAGACCATCATTCCAGCATGGGCCACCAGTCTCCTGGGCTGCCATTGTATTGCCATTGTGGTCCACTGCTACAGTTTGAGCCACCACTCCAAGATGGGCCACCTCTCCAGTATGGACACTCACTCCAGCATGGGCCACTACACTGTCCCAGTGACAGAATATTTCGGCAGACCTCTGCCAAAATGCTGCTACATCCCAATGCTTCCTCACCAACTGAATGCAGGAAGAAAATCTTGCATCCCTTTGAGTGTTGGAAGGCATGTCCAACATTTGGTATGGGGAGATTTTTAACAGAGAACTTGTTCTCAATGTCAAAGTACATTTTGAGAAGTAGCATACAGTGGGTTTTGAGCTAATATGAAGTCCTACAAACTCCTGTAAGCACAACTTGCAAAATGAATTGGTGTTATGTAATAAGCACAAGCCGGTAAGGATAAATGAAGTCAATACCTGTGCTTGTGGCTCAGAAGGAAAGATAATATACCTGAAAGGAAGCAAAACTCATCCCACCCTGGAGATTATCACTATCCAGCCATATAAACATCGCTTTGCTAGTAAAGCCACACAACACTGTTAACTGGTTGATACATTAAACAGGAACTATGGATTTCCCAGATGCTCATCTCACTTCCTCGACAACTGTGCAAGGGCTTACCCATGTATGCATCCATTTGGGTATCTCTCTTCTTCATCTACAGGCAGGACTGTGAAGGCTGAGCTGAACTGATTTCTGCAAACATCTTTGCTTTTGTTGGCAAGAAGCTCCTGTACCAGGTGAAGAGAAATCACGCAGTAAGGAGTCGCCTTCGCTCAAAAAAGTTTATTAGTTTATAAAAAAAAGGCCAGGAAGTTCCTCCCTGCCTGGCTATAATGCCACTTCCTTCAGCCTGCAAATTAAAGCTGCCCTTTGGCTGCTCTGCTCTGTATACACTGCAGTGCTTATTAAATAACATTCGACTGAAAAGGATCTGGAAAATCAAATAGAGTTTACTACTAGTTGATAACGATAGAGGAAACTACATAAAGATAAGCGCTTTCATGTTTCAATAACAACAACAAGACCTATAAAAATAATCTTCAGTATACAATGTCATTTCCTTGAAGTATAAACCACCAGTCCTGTCTTCTGCAAGCCTGGAACTTGCATCTCAATAAAAGGCATACACAAACCGCTTATTTACCACTGGCAGCTCAGCAAAAGCTTTAGCTTGTGGAAGTTTCCAGTGAAAGGAGTTCTCAGTCACTTGAAGTTTTCCAAATCTTTTTACTATTAATACATTTTGTAACTGTTGGTTTAAGGGCCACTACCCCTCTGTCATTAGCAGCTGATTTTAGGAGCAACTCTTAAATTGGTGTAAGTTTTCACAGACTTTACCTTGCTTCTTTCAGAGTGACATTTCCTGGATTTTAGGGGAGAGTGGTCAGTTCTTTTCCATAATTTGGGCAAAAATGGATTGCTTCTATTTAGGACCAAGTGAAAATCATATGTTTCCATTTAAACTGCTATTTGGGATTGAGGTGGGGATGAGTTGGCACTGGGAGGATGGAAGTGTCTCATGCTGGACGCTGTGGGAATAGCATCTTGGCATTTTGTGTGTAGGTGAGCTCACCATCCGGGCAGGCTGGGGTGGGGAATTGGTTTTGCAAGTATGCCTGTATGTCACTTTCACAGACGAGCATTTACAAAACTAAACACTGCTAACGCTTTCATTAAACATCAAGCAAAAAAAATCTTGCAACTCTCTCTCTCAGGTTCATTTATTTTCAAGCTAAAATCAAAGGTAGTGTTTGCTGATACAATATACACCAGCAACTTGTTTGACTGTAGAGTGGAAGTCCTCAGAAGCTCTTCCATTTAAAGACAACACACCCTAAAACACTTCGTATAATTTTCCTTCCTCTTTAAATACCAGCACTTTCCCATCCAAGCTGTTGCAACGAAGCTTTCAAATTACCCCAAATTCTGCAATAGATTTTTTTTTTCTTTTCCCTTTTTTTTGACATCCTAACTGTTGAAATCAGCAGATATTTATGCAAATTTTGTATGGCCGCTGCTGGGAGGTCGCCGTGATGTATTGGGGAACGACCAGAATGACCACGACCAGTTTGTGGTTCTGCTCTCATCTGGACTTCGATCCCGCCCTGCGCCCCGCGTTGTGCGGCCGTCCACCCAATTCCCCCAGCGCGGCCTGCCCTTCCCGCAGCCCTGCGGCCTCTCGGTGCCCGCGCTCCGGGCGATGTGCGGCGGCCCGCAGCCGGCAGGGGGCAGCGCGTCCCCGGCCTCGGGCAATGCTGGGCGCCGCGCCCTGCCCGCGCTCTCCGGCCGCTGTAGGCCGCGCTCAGGCAGCTTAAGGTGGGGGGGGGAGGAGGCTGTACAGCGCTGCCGGCAGTGGCAAGCTGGGGCTCTTGGAGGCTCAGTGCCGCAGGAGCTGATGGCGATGGCCTCTTCAAAATGCGCGTGTTCCGCACCCATCAGAGGCAGCTGTCTGCTCTCCTTGTCCTACCTGCTTTGTCTCCAAGAATGCAGCCATGGGGGCAGCTTGAATGCATTTCCAGCCAAGTACCTGGTGCCCTGCAGAAAGTCTCATCATGCACAAGTGTGGAAACATTTGACTGAATCATGAGCGTTTCTCATTAAAAAAAAAAAATAAAAAATGTTTTGTTTCTTTTCACTCTAAAGATATGTCTTCATATCAGTTTAGATTATCCATACCTAAGTCCTTTCAGACATCTGATATAGACTTGGCTCAAATGCAGTGCATGAGGCAGTAAGTGCCAGAGATAACGTGATATTGAAATTCCTTTCTTCTGTTCATTTCAAAATTGTCTTTAAAAGTGTAACTTTTCAGTTCTATTGAGTTACACAATTCTAGTGTTTCTCATGACTCAAAAATTCTGTGAAAAACATAGAATCAGAGAATTGTTTGATTTGGAAAGGACTCTTAAAGGCTATCAGGTCCAACCCTCCTGCAATGGACAGGGACACTGGATCAGGTGCTCAGAGCCCCATCCTACCTGACCTTGAGTGCCTCCAGGGACAGGACATCCACCACACCACTGGGCAACCTGTGCCAGTGCCTCATCACCCTTATAAAAATCTTGCTCCTTACATGCAATCTAAATTTCACCTCTCTTAGTTGGAAGCCATTCCTCCTTGTCCATCAAAACAGATCCTGCTGAAGAGTCTGTCCCCTTCTCTCTTACAGTTCCTCTTTAGATACTGAAAGGTCACTCTCACATCTTCCCGGGTACTTCTCCAGGCTGAACAGCCTTTATCTTTTTTACCTTTGTAGCCATTTTACTATTCCTGTCTTGCAGCTCTCATTATCTCTGCATCATTTCTTGAGACTGACTGACCAGAGCTGAACAAATTCTGGTCAGGGCAGACTTGACACTTACTGAGCATTATAAAATACTTTTTCATGAGTTCGGGTGGAGGACATGCAAGGGGAGCTAGTTTAGAGGCATGGATCTAAGTTTTCTAGGATCTCCTGGTTGTTTGGCAATCACTGCTGCATGCACAGCTCACAGCTTGATTTCTGTCCCAAAATGTGCTTTGATGTCATGATATTGCAGTCACTGTTGCACTGTGAAGTGAGTATAGCCAGAGCTGGAGCAAGGGGAGGTTGATGGCCATCAAGTGAGGCAAACAAGTGACTTCATGTCTCTTTGCAACATACACTGGAAGTTCAAGTCCTGCTGTCATCATGCTCTGTGAAGGGTGTTGACACCTGCCTTGGAAGCATTGGCATGACCCACAGGCACGCGGGAACTGCTGCAGATGGCGGCTGGAAGGCTCAGCGCTGTGCAGTATGGAGAGGTAGCATCAGTCAGTACTGGAAAATTGGCGCAGAAGATGTTTCTGACCTGTGGGCATCCAGTTCAGCAGTGTACTTTGGTATGGACAAATGCAGGTGTCTAGACTGTGCTGTGCCTGTAACAGTTCTGCAGGATGTGAGAATTATCTGGCGTGTTTTTAAGGGGAGAAAATGACCAAGGCAAAGCTGTTCCTTCGACTGAAGGATATGAGAGGAGACACTTTTATAACCATCAGAGTAATCCTAAACAAATCCTGAAACTTTAATGGGAGTAATTTTAGCATATTTCCTGTAATTTGTAATATTTATTTTGATATACATTCAGAAAGTTTATGTAATATTTTTTATGCATGAGCTGCTTTTGGCAAAATACAGAGATCTTCACATGCGAACAAATTTGCTATTATGATTGGCTGAGCTTTAATAAATGATTTGTAATACCAAATATTGGACATGTGTTTGGAACAGAGATGTGCCAGGAGCACATTGCTCCAGGATGGAAATATCTGCTTATGGCAGAGGACCTGACCTCAGCTGGCCTTTGTGTGACCGCTGCAGGAATCACTTTTAACCTGTGGTCCAACTTTCTTGTCTGTTGTTTTCCTTTGAATATTTGGGAGTGTTTTATTCTGGCTTTGAATGTGCTTTCAACAATATGAGAAACGCTGGTGAATGGGGCAGACATTGATCTCTCTGTCACTCATAAAATCACAGAATATCTCTGTCATCGGAAAAAGTAATTCAAAATTATAGTCTGGAACTGAATTCAGCTTGTCT
This sequence comes from Lagopus leucura, assembly GCF_019238085.1. Classification (NCBI taxonomy): domain Eukaryota; kingdom Metazoa; phylum Chordata; class Aves; order Galliformes; family Phasianidae; genus Lagopus; species Lagopus leucura. Next base: position 36,074,748 of record NW_024962334.1, on the reverse strand, counting down.
TGTCCATTAGTAAGAGTGATTAATTTCTGCAATTAATTGAAAATTGTGAAGGAAAAAATGAAAGCTGGTATTAGTAAGAAACATTTAGAAGCAGGAGTTCCCGAGGTACCTGCATGTGCATCCATGAGAAGCAGTGCCCTATGGTAACTGAATGTAACTGATGTTGTGTGTTAAGTGCATGCTTCCACAAATATCCAGCTTTTCAAATGAACTGGTTTTCTTAATATATGAGAGACTCTGATGCAGTATGATGCAGTATGAGAGACTGATGATATGCTGTATTGTGGGCCCTTCCAAGGAGGAAGGTGTCCTCTCCTCTTCACCCATGGTCTGGTGCTTCCATACATCACTGGCCACTGTTCACCAATGGAATTTTCTGCTGGCTACCACTCATCTCAGAAACTGAGTCTCACCCACATCCTTCATGAATCAGTCTTCTGACTGACTTTCTTGGACCATAAAACAGAGGGGAACACTGCAAAGCCCATGTGTACAGCAGTACATCTCATGGAGATGCTCTCACCTCTGAGTGCACACTTCAGTTTCATCCCCAGTCCTGGCAGCTCTCTCTCCTTCAGGAGCTGTTTGAAAACTTGGCTGGCTTGACTGAAAGGGTTTTCTGTTTGCTGGCTGCCGACCTGCTGAAGCTGTGGAAGTGAGCAATGCTGCTGCTCACCTCAGCCAGGCCAATGGGCAGGGGCTGGAATTCTTGGAGCAGCCTTGCAGCAGGTGAGAATTCTGAGCTTGCATCCACACCCCACATTGCACTGACCAGCTCAGTTTCTGCCAGTCATGAGGATGCTCAATTTGCAAAAAACTGCAGGCACCAACCTGCATCTGAGCTAGCCCCTCTCTTTTAGGGCACATCTATGCATCAACCAGACTAAATTTAGATTAAATCAGAGAATCTGGCTTCCAGCTAATTTTAAAGTACACACTTTGCATATTGCAGACCTATGTATCAGTGGAACATTGCCATTTCAGCAGTAGTGCATCATGAGAAAGGGGCTGTTTCCGAGGCAGCACTCAGGGCAGTTACATTACTTTCTAGCACCATCTAGTGGGTACATCGGCCGCAAAGGCAGCTTTCCTGGATGCACTCCGCGTTAAGAGAATGTTTTCCCATTATTGCAGGTTTAAACAAACGGTTATAAAAGCTTGCACTTGACCTCTTCTTTCCATTCATTCCTTCCAGTGCTGTCTGGTGACATGATGCACCTATGAACAAGCAGTCTGGCCTGTCCCCGGGGGCACAGGCTGCTGAAGAGCACGAGAAGATCGGAGTTTATCATCAGCCTTTCATGAGAACTTGACTGGACAGGCTCTGAAAGAAACTGAACTTCTGGTAAGAAAAAATTGTGTTTGACAAAGCTGCTACTGATCTAATTTTGTTGCCTGAAATAAAGTGGACGAGCCATCTGTAAGCAGATATGAAAAAAGAAAACATTCATTTTCTATTATTTAAATGGCTGTCACATTCTCATAATGTGCCAGAATTTTCTTGGCGGTTGTTTTCTTCTGGGTTTAAAACACACAAATAGTAAACAGAGAACAGATAAGGCTAAGCCACGGCAACATATAAAAAGAGGCAGCAAACAACAAGGCTGCCTGCAGCCCCTTAGCACTCCTGCATCTGGATTTATAGATTGTGCTCAAATCAAACAACCTTTAAGCTAGGTTTTATCATAGCTTTTGTTGTCAGAACATGGAGGACAGGCTGACTGGGACCTTTCAGCGAAAGCTCTGCCTGCTCCTGAAAACCAAACCTGTTTTTTTTTCATCCAAGGGAAGGAGGCAAATTTATATGCAGACTGAAGACGAATGTGGGAGGAAACACACAGGAGAACACTGGGTCCTTACTTGTTGACTGGCACTCCTCACAGCACAGGAATCCAATCAGTGGAGCCCTAACCCTGAGCATACACCGCTGACACTTTACTCACCTTAGTAGTCCTTTACCTTTTCCACTCAGACTTGATGCAGTCTGGTCTGTGGATTTCAAGGAGGTCTGGGAGAAGCTGTTCTTTGTATCTGTGCAGATTCTTTTCTCTGTTGAACTCTCACATTTCTCTTATGGCAGCATATTATTACACAGTATGTTGACTCCTGGAGAATTATTTCCAGTTCTCACCAGCTGAGAGAACACATTCACTGTAAATAACCAAAATAATGAACCTTGGTGGAACAAGAGCAGACACGGTCAGGAAGGGGCATTTGCTGGATCCAGCACTTTGTAGATGCGTCTATTAACATCTATAGGTAACATTCAGACCTGTGCTTCTCCATCTCAGTCCCAGGGGAGAAGGTTGCTAGAGACATTACTTAAGGGACAGGGATGATGGCATTCCCTGTACAAGCGACACATGCTCTGGGAAAACCTTGTGAGCGCTGTAGCAGCCAGTACAAACAAGGGCTTTCCCTGGCCAGGATGTTGGCTTCTTCAGGCCTGCCCAAACCTCCGCTTGGAAATCCCAGAGGCTCATTCTTTGTACCTTATTTCAACTTTTCCCAGGCACAGAAGATCTAGTCTCCAGGCCCTGGTTGAATGCTTTTTTTTATTTTTTCTTTTTTTTTTTGCTCAGAACTGCACCCAGTTTGTACAGTGCTAATGTCAACCTCAAATAATTAGCACACGTGGCCAGTTAATCATCTAGCTGGCTCCAAGTGGAAACATGCCAAGACGTTTCTGTAGTAGTGAGGCCATTACATTTGTATTTTATTTGCATTGGATGTTTAAATATTTCTGCATCCCAGTCACAGTTTCCTGCACTAATTTTTTTAAGTGTTATACATGTTTTGGATGGAGCTGAGCAGAAAATATTTTCAGTTAGTATATACATTTGTGGCAGTTTTAGAGCAATTGAATCAAGTTGGGTCAAGTTTGATAAATCATTTTGACAAAGAATGGGGAGAAAGCCTGGAAAGCATCTTGACATTTTGTTTTAAAATAATATTTTTACAAAGGCAGATAGTGATAGGACAAGGGAGAATGGTTTTAAACTAAAAGAAAGGAGATTTTGGTTAGATTTTTGGAAGAAATTTTTTACTCTGGGGTTGATGAGTCACTGTGGATGCCCCATCCCTGGAGGTGTTCAAGGCCAGGTTGGATGGGGCCCTAGGCAACCTGTTCTAATGGAAAGTATCCCTGCCCATGGCAGAGAGTTGGAACTGCATGATCTTTACAGTCCCTTTCAACCCAGGCCCCTCTATGATTCTATTATTTTCATTTGGAAATCAGGCTGTATTTAAAAATAAACAATTCAAATCAGCCCCAAGTATTTCTACTTGAGAGTTATTAAAAATCCATAATTCACCCAGTTCTGCTGGAGAATTTGACAGGTCCTGGTGACCTAGTAAGCACGTCTTAATAGGAGAAATATTTCTGGGTAACTTGTGGTTGAACCCATAACAGCTTCCCACTCTGGATTGTCACAAAAAGTTTTGCAAGCAAAGTTCTTACTATATGTGTGGCATTCCTGAAGAAATCATTGTGCAAGTGACTGTCACTTCAGGATCATTTTCAAGGGCTGGTAATTCACTACAGCATGAGGAGAACTGTAAGCCAGGAGGCTGTTTTTTCTTTCAGGTAACATCTCCCACAGTCTCTTGGCCAGAAAGATTTGGTGGCATTGCTTCTAGAATCATTCTCTGTCTCAGCTCAGGTTGAATACAGTTCCACCAAGGAACTAGATGGTGTTTAGGACTAGGAGAAGGGGTTGGAACTGATGATCTTTAAGGTCCCTTCCAACATAAGCCATTCTGTGATTCCGAAGAACTCTGTGAAGAAGTGTTTTCACACCCAGGTGATTTGCTGATGCATAGCTGTCAAGGATTCAGTATGTGTACTGATCGTGCTTGTAACCTATACCCACACATGGGAGAGATGAAAAAAGAAGCTCAAGTGTAGTTTGTGTGGGAGTGTCACACTACAGCACCTGCCAACAGTCATTTTTGCACTTCCATTAGTGTTGCTGGTTACCACCTGATCGATGTCACTGCTGTCGCTGCTGTCACTGGTCTGACTAATTTATGTTGCTTAAGAGCATGATGTATATAAATTACCCCCTCCCCAGTATGCACGTGTATATTTAATTGTGAATAAACTCTCTGAACATTCTGATCCATCTTCTGCTCATGTTCTGACTTCTGTTTGCTTGTTCATTATTCATAAGCATTTGCTGAATAACACAGACAAACAGTTTTCAGACTATGAGTTTTCTGGGAATCATTCACTTCAGCTATTCACTATTCATCTTTTGTGGTATAAGACTGGCTACTTAAACCACATAGTGGTTTTGCCCTAATTCCTAACTGGGTATTTATAAACAGTAAAATAATGACGGACGAATTGTGAATGCATTTCTTTGATTGTGAAGATCCTGTTTGCCTGCCTACGTGGGCATGTGTCCCAAATGCAGCCTTGCCTGGAACAGTGTACATCCGTACAAACACAGAAATTTGGGCTTTGGGAAAAGATCTATGAATATAAAGGAGCATAGTGCACTGAAGCCATGTTTCAGGGCATTGAACCTACCATGGACATGTTTTGAGTAGAATATAGCCATGCTTTGCTTTGCTTTGTAGTGCAGAATAGTACTGTTTGCAGTTTCAGTACATTTTCAGCTTTGGTCCAGCGCTACCTTTATGCACAGGCAGGTCCCTCCTAGGTCTGTTTGGGTGGCTCATTGCCACCTGCACCCTTGGGTAGAGCTGTGATGACAACGTTAGAAATCATCCAAAAGGACAGACAAGGAGATTTTCATAACTGTAGTTCATCTGGAAAAGGGCAAAAGTTTTTTTTGTCCCACTGAGGTAAAGTATCTCAAAGGCTGCCCTCTGTGATCTGATTTAGACTCCAATGCTTGATGGTTTAGGGTGCACTCCATCTCTCCTTCGACTGGACTCCTGTACATAGGAGTGCATCTCAGGAGGGAGAGATGGATCCCCTCTGTCGGTGTTGACTAGAGGGCTTGAGGTTCTAACATGAGCATTGATGTGTTCCTATATGTGCAACTCACACAAGTCCTTGATGTAGGTTGGTTCCTTGGAGGTTATAACTATAACTACACCTCTCTCCTTTACAGAAGATTGTGAGCACCTTTGAGGTTTTTACCAGGTTGTCTGCAAGAAGTCCATTCAGTTTTACATAAGAATGAGGTGCATTCACAGTCAGCTAGGTGTGATCCATTGAGCTAAGGGGAGATAAGATAAATGACTGTGGCCAGCTGAAATGACTTAGCTTTTGTTAGTATTTTCCAAGTAGAGAGCCTTCTGAGGAATGCTTGTATCCTACCATCACTAGTATTGCGCTGCCTAGTCAAACTGTTCTGAGAGTTTCTGAAGTGTGGGAAAACTGGATTTTCAGTTTTTATTTCAAAGTAAAAACCTCCTGAAGTATCTATGGGTAACACAGCAAGTGACTGGAGATTTTGTGCCCTACATTTCTGAAGTACTTCAGTTCTGCTTATAAGCCAGATTTGGTGACCATATCTTTTTTCAGCTTGAGCCTAGAAAACAGTGATATCTTGCTGCCAGAAAAGATATCAATTTTCTGTAATTTGTTTTAACCTATTTCTATCTATGTATCTATTTCAAAGTTTACTGCAGGTCCCATCATCACTGTAAATAAGCAGATGAAGAAAAGAGAGTTTCCATGGTGATGTGCTAAGGAAGTAGTGTTTGATCTAATCAGTTTTTATTTCAAACATTTCCAGGTCTGGAGCTTAATGATAAAATAGTGAGTGGGCTTGTGGATTCTGTTAAATAGACATTGTTGTTACTACAGGAGGAACCTCAGAGAACACAGGAAATTATACTCACTTCAGACAGCACCATGCTACTCCCTGAATTGCAAGCAAGTGAATAGCAATCCTTCCTCCCTTACCTGCAATATATTTTGCAAAGGCTGTTGTTCAGAGACAGAGATATGGAAACACAGAGAAACAAAATAATCATAAAACCAAGGGATGAACATTGGGCTGCTTTACATGATGTCTTGCCCCATCCCTAAGCCACACTGGAGACCAAGAGGACTTCTCCTGTGCTTTGGGAGAAGCACCTAAGTGCCATGGTGAGCCACAAATATAGTTATGAGGCTATTGGAGAACAAGTGATGACAAGCAAAGGATCTGTGCTTGTTATTCCTTCTCCAGCCAGTATCACTGATTATATATACTTCCCAGGCCAAGCACTAAATGCTAGAAACAACACACTTTTGGTAGAGGGTCTCAGAACTCTGAGGTGTCAGTCAAGGTGTCATTATTTACCAGTTTGTAGTCCCCAAGTTGCTACCCTGCCATGAATATAAAGGTTTCAAAGGAGGTATGCTCATAGATTGGACTGTTCAAGGGCTGAGGGAGATGAAGGTGGGCTGGACTGCTTTGCTGCAGACACATTAAGGTGGGTCCAACAGCCCTGTACTGTTAAGTCCAAAGATGAGAACACTTACTTCCTTGCAGATGCATCAGTGAAAACTTTGACCAAGCTGGATCGTGAGCATGCCAGAAAGCTATACTGGATTTCACTTACTAGTTTAATGAGGTACAAATTTCCATTTTCTCCATGAGATGTCTGAAAACCCACAACCTTGCTAAAGAAGTTAAATTAAAAAATAAATAAATAAAACAAGGACTCATTTTGTGTCCATATGCAAGATTACTTCAACAGTCCATTTTCAACCACAGTCTTATGTTTATCAAAGTAGATTTTCCATTATATATACAAATATATTTTTTTAAATGTGAAAGGCCATTTTGAGAGACCACAGTGGCACACTGTTACATAGGCCTAACAGAACTTCTGCAAATCTTTCATTTGTTTACCGTGATGAAAGCTTCCTCAAACAAAGTGTGCATCATTTAACTTATTTATAGGACTCCTCACTTCTCCAAATTATACTCTCATTCTTTCTATCTGCTAAGAAAGCCTTACTTTCTTCTGACATCAATTTTTAGTGTTTTATTGTGAGCATTAAGGGATAGTCAAACTTGTTCAAATCAAATGAAGATATGTGCAGTTTTCTGTCATCTCTCTCTTCTTCCTTGGAGTGTGTGTTTGTTTGAAACAGCCTTTTTGAGGACTTGGAAAAACACAAAGATTTTAAAATAAAATGGAAAAGCTGCATGAAGGGAAAACAAGACATACTAAGCTAAAAGACTCCCCAAACAGACACGACTTCCCATCTACTCTGGTAGACTACAGTATGGTCTGATAATGATCCTAAAAGGAGGTTGTGGGTGAGATGCGGGTCAGCCTCTTCTCCTATCCTATCAGTGATAGGACTAGAGGTTTTATGTGGCATTAGGGAGCTTCAGGTTGGATATTAGGAAAAACTTCTTAGAATGAGAGGTGAGGCACTGGTACAGGCTGCCCAGGGAGGTGATGGAGTCACCATCCTTGGAGGTTTCCAAGAAACTTGTAGATATGGCACTGAGGGACATGGTTTAGTGGGCATGGTGGGGATGGGTCAGTGGTTGGACTATATGATCTTAATGGTCTTTTCAACCTTCATGTTTCTGTGAGTCTGTGAATGCTTTCAGGAGAGCCTGAGCAGCCTCCCTGAGAAGCTGGACTTGCTTAGTGTATCTGAGGGCAAGACTGGCCCCATGCTTTCTACCCAGCTGGAAGGCTCAAGGCTGCTTTGGTGGTGAGGTCAGACCATAAGGAGAGGTAAGGAAGGGCTGCAGAGCTGGGATTTTGGCTATGTTGGGCGTACCTCAGGAATTTAATTTGGCTGTGGGATTATTCCCAGCACAGCAGTATTCTCCCTCATTAAAGGAGGGAAAATAGCTGTAGCCTGTAACCTCTGTAGGGGAGGAATTAAACTGAATATTGCATTTGGATAGGAAGTGAGCTTAGTGGGGTCTGTGTGCTAAAAGCGTGTGTGCTTTGGTATCAACACTATGTCAAGTTTCAGTCTATGTGTGCAGGAACAATAATGAAACGAACCAGAAATTAATTACTGAGAAGTGGTTTCCAGTTTAAAAAAACCCTTATCAGTTTATCATGTACCTTTTCTGAATGCTTTCTAGTACCACATAATTTTGATGATTACTAAAATAATTACGGAAATGAATCATGGAGGTCATTTGCCAAGATGGAAGGTGTGAGCAAAAGCCTTCTGAGCAACTCTATGCTGTCTGAGCATGGATGCAGAGCTGCACTGTGACCTGCAGCCATGCAGGTTGGCATGTTGTCAGTGGGCAGCTTCCAGGCAGCCTGTAGAGAAAGGGGAGTAGGGTAGTGAAGCACTGACACAAGTTGCTCAAAGGGGTGGTGGATGCCCCATCCTTGGAGGCATTCAAGGTCAGGCTGGATAGGGCTCTGAACAGCTTGATCTAGCTGTAGATGTCCTTGTTCATTGCAAGGAAGTTGGATTAGATGATCTTTTAAAGATCCCTTCCAACTCAAACGATTCTATCATTCAACAGTTCTATGATTCTGTGGGAACACATGGTGCAAGACTGCAGGACTGGGGAGCCCCATAGAGCTTACCTCCCAGAACTATTCAGGGCTTTGTTTCACTCTGCCTTGCCTTATGTTTTGTTTTCTTTCATGTTGTGAAAAATCAAATAATGAGTTAGGATTTGATTAGGCCATTAGGTTGGTTTTAATCTTAGTAGAGGTATAAACAAAAAGCTGAAGTTTAAAGTTGAATCTTTTTTTTGATTACTCATTCTTGCATTGTAATTTTGCAGCATATACTCTCGTGTCATGGTGTCAGAAAAACATGCTTCTCCTGAATAATTCATCCAAGAAAACTGAAGCAATGTCTTCTGATATTTGCTCTGTAATATCGGACCTCTGTGGAAGGGATGAATTGGAGTCCTGAAAATGTTCTTTCAACGCTCACATAGATTACTGGAACTGCAAGTACAACTTTTGCCAGTTAATACAGCTGAAGCATAACATTTTTATGACATTCCCAGCTTTTTAATATGTTTTCTTTCTAACTGAAATGTGGCTCATCAACGAAAAGAACCAAGAATTAGCTTAATCTTTTCTGGAGCATTTTTAAGTCCAGATCACTCTTCTTTTCTTGGGAGACTTCATGAGCCTTAAGAAGTTCCAAACTCTCATCAGATTTTTCAAAGCAAAACATGTCCAACATCGGTTTTACATATGTATAAAACATTATTATTTTCAATTTCTGACTGATGCTTTTCCAATTATTTCCTTGGTTTAACTAGATGAAATTTTGCCTTACTTTTTTACTGAAGAATGTAGCCATGTAGCCTGAATATATGTATAAGACAGAGTGAATTGTGTGTCACCCTCTTTTTCTTAGCTGATTTCTTTTCTTTTCCTTTTTTTTTTTTTTTTAATTCCTTGAGAGGATTCAGGAAAAAGAGAAAAAGCTGTTTGATGTCTGAAGGTGACATTTTTACTCAAACACCATACGTGGTCATTGCTTATGTGAAGGAATTTTTATTGCCATTTTATCAGCTTTGGTGTAAGTCCAGTGCCTTTAATGGCACTTTTTTTTTCACATGAAATGCCAGAATTTGTGATCCGTGTTCTGGCAGAAAGCTTTGCACTCCGAGAATCACTGCAGCATCACAGCTGCACACTGTCTTGTAGGATAGGAGTATTTCTTTAAATTTCATTATAATTTTATAGCTAAAACCAGTCTCAGTTAGTGTTATTTCCATTCTTTACAGAACTGAGGTGCTTTATGTGTTGTGCCAAAGGTGCTTTTATTCTGGCAGCATCTCTGCTGCAAGCTGCAGTCTATGGGCAGAGTGGTTTTAAACTCCTGGCTTCAGTGTATGTTGCAAACTATGCTTTGATGTTGACCACGTCACCTTGGATGCATCTCTCAAAGACTGAATTTTCAGTTTTGTCTCTCATTTTTTCTTTGTTTTATTCAACTCTTTCACCTGTTTGCTCCATTCTCTGTTGTCTTATTCCAAGCATGCTAACAACTTAAAAAATCATTTCTAAAAAGAAATAGTTATGCCTTTACAGGCATATGTTATGCTCATCCAATAATAAAGTGCAAGAACATCCAGTCTTGCAGGAATGTAGTGAAAGCTTGTTACAAACAAATGTTGTGTAGTACAATACATTACAATTAAACTAGACTTTTCCTTGTCTTTTTTGATAAATCTTGAATTGATGGTTGCTGAAATGGTAATTTTACTTCATGCGTTTTCCACTTTAGTGTGATTTTGTCCTCAGCTCATCCTGACCGGAGTCAATAGTTTTGCAGGATCTTGAACCCTACAGTAGTTTAAGTAATCTGCTTTCAATGATGGCATCTACAGACAAACAACCTGCAAGGTGGTGTCAGTCAAGTCCTACTATAATTGACTTGTTTTTAAATACCAGTCCAGAGTAGTTTGTGCTATATTAAAATTCTGTGCTGAGGCTTCAGTGATACCATGTATTTCTTGTGATTCTTCCCTGTCCACATCCTGCTTTTCCTTCATATAGAAAAAAGTAAGTGCAGCATATTCCTGAGAGCACTATCTTTGGCTGTACCTCACTGTTCAGCCAGTGCACTTCCTGCTGCTTCTGGCTGACTGAGAGGTTCAGCTTTGACATTTGCTGTTTCAAACATTGCTGTTTGAAGTACTCATATGTGAGATCCTTCCTAGCTTTTGCATGAGCTGTTCAGGTTTGAGAAGGGGTCCTGTTCATTTTGTCCTGATCATGTCAGTAAACAGGACACAATTATGGGCAGAATGCACTCCAGCGCTGGTAAAACAAAAACAGAAATAATTCTCCAGTTCCTGTTTAGTTCCAGTCTAATTCTGCTGAATTGCTCCTCTTTGCCACAGAGCCCTGGAGGAGTGTTTTCCATCCACTGTGTAGTGCTGCTCCAGTCCAGGACAGAGCTGCTGGATGGTGATGTGCTTCCCTGAAGAGAGTAAATAGCAATGGTCACTGCTTGGGCCGCAGCTGTATGAGAGCCCTTGGCCTCGTGCTATCTTTTCAGCATCTGCCAGGCCCACTCACTTAGGAAAGAATATGTGAACAAGGGGTTTTACTGATGCCCCAATCCATTGGTAGCACCACAGAGTGGTGCCATTAATGCTTGCAGGAAACATCATGAGCATGAAGTTTTGCCAGAAAGCAAGCAACCTATTTATTTCTTTAGAAATATTTTTAGAAGTTAACTTTTTACAGTTAAGAAGTACTCATTCCTCACCTCACTAAACAGCTACCACATTTTCACATTCGAACTGGTTGGCAAAGACCAACTGGGTGAGGATATTGCAGACACAAGTTTGGCTCATGAAGGTTTGTTTGTGCTCTGGTGATTCATTCGTGGTGCTCCATGATTCATTCTTACTCTTTGGGGGGGAAGGTCTAGGTATGCAGCAATGCTAAGCTATCCTGATGGGCCATTTCTTCCTATGCAGGAATATCTCCCTTCTCTCTTTTCATTTATTTTTTGTCCGATTCGGTGCTGATATGAAGTGTTGCTAGAACAACAGGCTGTCTAATCCAAACAGTGATTTCATTGTAAATCACCAGGGTGTTGATTTTACAATTCAGGTATTACTGTTTTTCTTCTGCTTCTTTACTTTGCAGGCTCAAAATCAGACAATGCAAGATTTCAGAACATGAATTAAAAATAAAATGTTTCAGAAGTTTGCCAAGTATCAGCCTGAGGTGTTCTGTAACTGCACTAAACCCCAGTGTATATAATCACAAAAGAAAAGCTGACAGACCTTTACCAGTAGTTTTGCAGTAATAAAGTATTATTATTAACAGATCCTTTCATCCAGGGATCTCAAAGCACTTTAGGAATATTCTTTTACAGGGAAATGAGCAGGAATAAGGCATACAGTTTAATCTTCATTACGTTATTCTGTATCAACAGCTGGGTCCAGACACTCCCTCTTCCCAGCATGTGGCTTCTGCTGTGCAAGTGACTCAGTCTTAAGGACATGGCCATGGCAGAGGTTTTGGGAAGGGGTGAATTAATATGAGGATAAAAGACTGGATAAGGCATGAATGTGATGGCAAGTTTCTCTGGAGAAGCAGCTCCATATGAACATGTTACAAGCTCTGACAGTGTCCTGATAAACTTCAAGGACCTGAAGTATTCAGGAGTGGTTTTTTCCTCTTTGCACAACATGCTATTGGCATTCTCTCTTTTGCTGGGACAGACTGCAGTGGTGGCTTTGTGTCTTGTGAGGGATGCTTTGCCTTGGACCCCATGAACTTATGGCTGACAAGGCTGCTTGTCTGATGTCCTCTGGCTACAGAGACCCAGTGAGGTGACAGCAGGTACTTGAAGGAAGTCAGCTAATCCTTGCATGAAAAGAGCCAGGCTATGAAGCTTAGTTTATCTCTTGTTTGTCAAGACTTTAATCAAATAAATGCTACGATTTTATTTACTGATTTAATCCCTAACCAGCCACTGCAGGGCTTGGGCTGCAAAGTCTCCCAGTCTGTCTGTTTGAGTGACTTTAATGGACTGGGCTTTGCAATGAAATCTGGGCTAGTGCAGCTCATGTTCAAGTGGCATAAGCATCCTTTCTTTTTGACATCCCTCTGCCCCTTCTCTGCTGCACAAACACCCCTGTGCTTGTATGTGCTGCTCAAACATCTGCTAGCAGCAGCCTGGGATGGCCTCATGCAGCCTTGCTCTTCCTTCTCTTTGCTTACCCCTTCAATCAACAGGTGTATTTATTAGCTCACATACCCTCTATGGAGCATTTCACCATTTACTCTGGGAAAGGTTTTATTAATTTCTGACTTCCTTCTGTCTCACTCAGCAGCTGTTTGTTTAACATGGACTCGAAAAGCTGTACCCGCAGACTGATAGAAAATAAAGGCGCTCTTAAATAATCCGTTTGTAGAATATGGCACATCTGCTAATGAATTTTGGGATATTTTTGTGGCACCAAAATAAACCATGTAGTGAGAATGCAGGAATGATGGATATCATGAGAAAAGGCACAAGGAGGTATCCCTTGCACAGAGCTCCCATCACAGCACTGTGTCTGGTCAAAGCAGGGATGGCTGCACATGTGCTGTTAAAGCTTTTGCATGTCTTAGCTCCCCAAACTCCTCTGGTGCCTTGGTGAGATGGACACAGCCCCACTGGGCATTCCTGGTGGGAAGGTACCTGCACTGCTGCAGGGAGACAAGGGCTGTCTTGATCTTAAAAATGGAATCAATGACAGAATCAGAATGGTATCACATGCCCAAGAATGCTGGTTTCTCCATATGGCACAGATGAGCTAAGAGATCAGGTCATTCCCAGAGCATCAGTTCAGCTCTGCAAAAGCATTCAAATGTGGGTTTGGACCAGATCTAGTACAAAGTGAGCATCTGTCAGACACAGCAAATCTCTCAAGCCACCAGATCTCTTAATCACCCTGCCTCCCCACAAATTAAATCCATCATACTTTAAGAAAATACACTTATGGGGGGCTTTCTACCCATTATCACCCTTGAAATTTTCTTCTTTTCCTCTGTTGTCTTGCATGAGGAAGGCTTCTTACTGTCAGGAAAATATATGAGCAAATAATTCATTTTGGAGGCTGTGGGTGGCCCCTGAGCTGAACTGGTGTGCTGAGTTCTACATGCACACACCCCCACAGGCAGGCTCTGCCTTTGCTTCCAATAAGCCTCAGTGAGCCCACGCACACCTCTCCTGAGGCCTTTGTACAAGCCTTTATCCTGCTACCAACGGGAAAGCCAAGCCCCCAGGGTGAAAGAGAAGTTGAAAGCAAAGATCAGAATGATTTGGCAGAAATTGGAGCTATTGCAAGATTTTCCAAGATGAGCCCACCGGGGGACTGGAGAGCTCATCGTGGTTTAATGGTTTAAAAAAAGAGAATGGGGCTTAATCTAGACCATGTGCTGAGAGATAATCTGCTGAGCATGGAGGTAGAGGATGGCAAACCCACCCTGACTGCAGCGCTTGCCCTCTCCACATCTGGATTGCTTGCAAATGGCGCCTGTCTTCTTCCTTTCCTGGTCCTTAAAACAACGGATTGCTGAGCCGAGTTTCCTTTTTGTGGTTGGGCCCTCCTACGTGTGACCGGCTCTGCACTCTGGAAATGCCTCAGGCCATCTTTGGAGAGCTCTCTATGGCTGCAGTGTTTTGGGAGCGGGTGGGGAAGGCAGATTCTGCCTGCAAGCCAGGCCAGGCATATGGGGTCCCTCAGCTCTTGAAGAGGATGCTCAGAAAATGCATCTTGAGGCATTGCTGGGCTGCAAGAGAAGCTTCAGGACCTGCAGCTGCAGCTGCAGCAGGAGGAGCCCCTGCAGTCAGCTTGTTTAAGGCATGATCAGTGCTAGGGCACTGAAGATGAGGGAAAACATCTCTACTGACTGTAAAAGTTCTCAGGCCTTAGGAAACAGGAGTTCCCAAGCCTCCCTCTTTCAAGCTGTAATTAGAAGTAAATGATCAGTGGCACCTCAAAAACAGCAGTAAGAGCTCAGAAGAGCGTTTGTGTATATGGAAGTGAGTGTACACTGATTGAAATGACTCAAGAAAGTGATTTCATAGAAAACATCAACTTCAGTCAAGCACTGAAAACAAAGAATGGTTTCTGAGAAACTGAAGCTTGGTGAAGCAATGGTGTCACAAATGATGGTTGCTTGGGCTCTTCCATGTGCCTGGAAATCAGTCCCATTGGTGACAGAACAACTTGGGTGCCTCACCAAAAATAGGAAAAGAAAAAGCAGTCACAGGCAGAAAAGTAGGGAACAGATCAATGGAAGAGGACTTCATGAGGATGTAAGCTGGGAGGAGGGATTTGGGACCAATGGTGCTGAGCTCCATCCTTCCTTACCTGTGTCCTAACAGCTCCCTGTTCTCCCTGACTTCACTGCTGCTGTGTGCAGGTGGACAAAATGGAAATAAAACTTTCAGCGGCTTTGATCCAGAAATATCTGTTAGCAATCTGAAATGGAACTAGGTTCTTCTATTTTCTCAGCATAAATACTCTGAACTGTGTCTATCATGTCTGGTCTGAGGGAGCTGCTTGCTCAGTCTCCCTGCAATTCAAAGTCTTCTGAACCAGAGTAGGTGTGAGATGATGCAAAAAAAAAAAAAAAAGTGAAACCAGAAAGGACACAAGCCCAGCCAGGAAGGATTGTCTGCAGGGAGAAACACTGTTTTAGAAAGCAAGGTTTTCTTTGTTACACTGTTGAGAAATCAGGTATTTATTCATTTTAGGTAGTACACTCAGCCCAGGCCAGCCAGTACTAATCTCAGCATTCTGAGATATGGATTTGGATGGAGGTTTGCTGTGGAAGCTGGAAGAAATCACAGCTCATAAACCATCTTCAGCACCCTCCTTTGGACATGACCTTCACTTTTAGATAATAACCTGCTCTGCTCTAGTGTGGAAAGCTTTGCAAGCCTCTGCAGTGAGAAGCAGAGCCATCTCATAGGCCTTGGTGTGCCCAACAGTTAGTTAAGGGGAAGGAAGCAGTCCCAGCACCAGGAGGTGCAAAAAAAGCCTTGTTGCTGTATTTCAGTTGCTTGGCACAGCAGTGTGGGTGTCTGGGGCTGCTGGGTCAGCTCAGCAGTGTGGGTGACTCCCTGCCATGGCAATGGCGACAGGGACCATGAGAAGGCTGTCTTCTCCTGCCTTGGCACATTTAACTTTTGACCCGTATCAGCTGTCAGATTAGGAAGAGTTTAGTCACATCAGTCTGAGCAGGAATGAAAGCCAAGCTCCAGGGGTGAAAGGGCAGAGCCTTAAAGGGATCACCTTAATTCACAGGGCCTCTTAATCCGCCTGTTCTTGTACATTAATCCAAATATCTCCAGTTCTTCTTAACCTGTTTTCATAAAAGTAAAGAGAATTATGCTTAATACAACAAAGCTGAGCGTAGGAGGAAAATGTGACCTTAGCCCTCCAGAAGAAGGGGTTTAAGGCTGCTCTCAATGCTGCTCTTTATCCTGGTCACTCCCCAGCCATTCCCTGGCAGTTTAAGAACTGGGAATGATCAGACAGCTCCTCCCGGCCGAGTCGTGGCAGTGACGCTGTGCAGGACAGGGCTGTTGTTTGATGTTCCATTTGCAGTTTACATTTATAATGGCAGCGCTCTGATAACCTGGGGTCTTGAAACAAGCCCAAGCAGAAAGGCACTGGGAGCACAGCACATCCATCACTGCAGAGCCCCTCTGGCAGGGCCGCTCAACTCGGAGCATCATGCTGTATGGTAGCAGCTGGTGTGTGGGACCTGGGTGCTCTGCTGTGCACCTCTGCAGGGATCTGGAGAGCCCTGGAGGAGTCCTGTGCGTTGGGAAAGAGCTGAGATTGCTTTCACAGTGCGTGATGCACAGAGGGTGTTAAGCTTTCTGACTGTCAGCCCAGCAGCTTTCCAGGCTATCAGCTGGATTTTAATACACACAAGGAATGACAGTGGCCATTTACACTAACTCACTTTTGGGAAGCAAAGTACTGGTGCGCAAAATCAGTCTTTTCTGAAACATCGGTAAGCTCCCACAGGGGCTGACCTCCAGCACAGGATGTATCACTGAGATACAAGCACAAAATGCACTATTTGGGCAGTGCTAACTAGTAATCTGGAAAAGTTAATTACAAGCTGTTAAATTAAGCTGTTAGCCCCTAAACTGTTAAACTCTCAAGGGCATGAACTGTGCCTTTGTGTGCTTTGGCAGTGTTCAGCTGCTGACACATGGGGAGGAGAGAGAAATCCTGCACTTGGTTAGATCCATGTGACAACTCTGACATTAACAGAGGTTCGGGCATTGTGAACATTGCACACCTTGCCAACACTGTGGACCCTGGGCAAATTCTCCAATGGTCAATGCTGATCTGTTTCTCACTGCCAGGCAGAGCCAGCCCCACAGATGAAGAACAACAAAACCCACATCCTTAATACTGCCCTGCTGCCATCCCTATGCACTGCACTTTGTAGACATGCCGACTTGTTCTGGTTGTGAGAACCCTGCAAATTGAGTTTCTTTAAAAATATATGTGAGGCATCTATTTTTCTGCTGGCATGCTGGTGAAAGCCACAGAAAACTGTGGAAAGAATGAAGTTTCCAAGGGCAAATTTATTTTGTCTCGTTCTCAGCCGGCTGAAAGTTCAACTCAGATGTTTCAGGAGACATTTTGTACTGAAGGGAATCAGTCTAAGAAACAGTTGTGGATAAAATAAATCTGAAGTCTGTTCAAAAAAAAGGGAAAAAAAAAGAAAAGCCCTTTAGTGGGCTGAAGGAAAACAAACACAGACCCCATGATGAGGAGGAGAGAAGAAAAACTCCGATGGAAAAAAAAAGTGAAAACTTGGTCTCACAGAGGTCAATTGTATTTTTCTGCTAGCTTCTTCATTGGGCCAGAATTTTATCCATCATTTCTAATCAAAGTGATAGGCTCTTCCTTCCAAAGTTTTTCTTCCATCTCATGATTCATAACATCTCCTGTCTGGACATGCAGTAGCATAGAGCTCCCTTATTAGTGAGGAAAATACTCTTTTAATGGAACGAATCGCTCTTGGAAAAAAAACCTAGTTTCAAATGACAAGAGGAGGAGGAGGGGAAAGGTTCATGAACTCAAGCTAATTTTTGAACCCTGTCAACACACAAAAATCATTCAAAGGGTTCATAAAACATCAAATTCCAGCAGGTTTGCCAGCCCAAAAGTTAGGGGTTATCAGGCCAGAAGCCCAGATTCCTCCCCAGATCCAGCCCTGGGCGGGCAGTGACACTGATGCACTTTGTAAAAAAAACTGTCCACAAACAGAGCCCTGGAAAAGGAGCTGTTCGGGCAGCAGAAGCAAGAAAGAGGAGAGCCAGTCCCTTTGAAGTAATCAGCTAAGTGAAGCGTTGGATAAGCTAGGGCCTTTCATAATCAGATGTCTGAGAGGATTGTCAAAGAAATCTCCCAACACTTGCCTTGTCGCTGATGGTATCTCAGCGCAGATAAAATACAAGCAGCAGTAAAAGGGAAGTCCCAAGACATTATCTGCCCACACCTGGACTGTGAAGGATGCTGAACAGAGACAGAGACCAGGTGTGACTTTTACCGCTTGGAGATTTCAAGGTAAAGAGGCTGCATCCTACAAAGTTTGGGAGAACATTACCCCATGGCCTTTGGGAGCACAGTCCATCATAGACTCCAGCATCCATGCTTGGGATTTTCTTCTTATGGCAGATAATTTGTATGTGAGGTATTCACAGCCCTGACAATCAGTTTCCAGTGAATGCTGGGCTAAAAATATGTTTTCCTTTCAGGATAATGGGGAAATGCCATTAAGCTTTTTGAGAAGTATTTGCAGACTTTCACAAGGCGGCTCATTATACCTCTGCCTGGCCTCCATTGTTTACAGAAGTAGCTTCACAAGCTGCAAAACCAAATGAAGTGTCAGTTTTCCTTGTATATTTGAGGTTATTTAGTATGTATAGTTGAGGTTACATAGCAGATTTTACTTTGAGGCTCTCTATATGTTATGCATTTTAAATCATCTTGCAAGAATGTGATCTCCTGAAGCTACTGCTGCTGCCAAAAATTGATTGAAATTGACCAGCAGGTTTGAAGGGACAGATGGATATACAAACATATAAACAAATGGCACTGTTGTATTTATTCCATTTTCCTTGGAAAGCTGAAATAGAAAGTCCAGTAACATAACGAGAGACCTGAGATGATATCATGTAACACGGGTAACCCATTGTAGACTCTACTCTGTGAAGACTGAATTCCTGAGGGATGCTCCCCTAGCAACAAGAACCCATCCACACTTTCAGTAGCCTCAGCTGTGCCCTCAGTCACTGTAACAGGTGACAGTTGGAAGCTTTGGTTGTAAATCCATGACTGTTGTGAGATAACAGTATAAAATGCCCACTGGGACTCAGAACAAGGAGCCTCTGTATTAGAGATTTTAGACTGAGCCAGTATTGCCAATTACTCCTTTTACTGAGTTTTCTATTTGTTTTTTGGGCTCCACGACATTTCATGCAGGTGTTCTACCACCCACCATGAGCAGATACCTTAGTGAGAACTTTGAACAGCTTTTATAACAGCCTAAACTTGTTTGCTCCAAGAAAACAACCACAGTCTTAATTCTTGCCACCATGCAGAGACCAAGGGAGTCAATAGGATTACAATGGTGTGAAAAGAGACTTTGAACCCTTCATCAAATTTAAAATAAATCAAATGTTACAGAGGTTGAAATTCCGTGAGTATTAACCATCTTCCCATAGTTATTAAAATACAGCAACTATCTCTCTGCCCTTCCCCCTCTTCCTAATAGTGGTAGAAATAGTCCAAAGGTCTCTTGTCAACACAGCTCCCAGACTTCTAGCTCTTTGAGGGGGCAAACGTACTTTGTTTTATTAGTTGTGTGGCATTCCTCAGAGAAGGGGACTTTGACCTTCTTAAATTCCTTCTGGAGATTAAATGCCAAAAGCAGCAGTCCACAAGGGAATTAATAGACAGCTTCAATACACACAGCAGGACCTTTGGAGGGGGTCAAGTTATTAACACACTGGGAAATGTAGATTGTATCTTCCAGTGCATTCTATATCTTGCATTCTAGATCAGATAATGATATTGTGGCCTAGAAAGCTGCATTTCTGAGATGAGTTCTGCAGCTCTCATCAGAGCATCCAATTATTCATATTTACTGAGGATGCAAACTTTGCTGATGTTAGAAATCCTCACATAGAAAGGAATGCATAATACACTTTATTTTGGAAGAAAACTGTATCTTTTTTTTTTTTCTAGCAGTGGGCACCATGTGGCTTTATTTTTCATTACACAAGGAATCTTACCTGGGGGCTAAATACTTATGCAACCTCTTACCACCACTCAGTCCTACAAAAACTATTTGCTTAATATTTATATATTTAAGAAAATTAATATCAGACATTGAAATCCTTTTAATTTTTTTTTTTCTTAACCATCTTTACTTTTTTTTCCACATTTAGATAATCAAAGTTTGCTTTCTCAAATTTAAACAGGAAAATATTTGAGCATGACTGTACATAAATAGCCATAGAACTCACTTCAGTTTCCTTGCAGTGTGTATTTTCACTGGAAGCATCATTAAAAATGTTCATTTAAGGTAGCTGGACAAAGGAACAAGGATATGTGATAGAATCAATCAAAAACTTCAGATTGATTCACTGTATATTGGTGATTGATTCACCACTATAAAAATTTATACTTGAATAAAGTGAAGAAATATGACAGTTTAATATTCCTCCCTTGTTTTTGAACATGCAGTGTATCAGTCTGAGATCTGAAATTCTGAAGATGGGGATTATGAAATGTTTTCTCTTTTTTTGCCTCCGTTTGCTGTATGTGGCTGGCCACTGCTAAGCAACACAAGTCGCTGAGATGAAAGCCCTACAGTAAATTAAAATCACAGGAAAAAAAAAAAAAAAAAAAAAAAAAAAGAATGCTTTGGAATATATCACTTGTTATGAAATATTTATTTGGCATGAATTACAATAAACAAACCAGCATCCATTCCAAAACAGCTGTAAACAAATCTTTACTACTCCCTGACTGCCAAAAATCTCACACCACTCAAACTGACATGGAAAAAAGCATTAATGTTAGTGAGGAATGAATTTCAGGAAGGCTGGGTTTGGTCTGGATAAGCATATCTGACATATGCAAGCCTTCTGGGAGCCTATAAAAACAATCTTTCTTGGGAGATTTCCTGCACTACTGGTTGGGTTGGAAATGTCATGACAGCCTGCTTCACCGCAGCACTTGGGCACTCCAGGTTCTGTTCCTGGCCAGAAATCTGGGAAACAAAGATGCCTGGAAAGGGAAGAAACCGCATAACAATACTTAGAGCTTCTAGGGCCAATTCTCAGCCAGTGTGCTCAGCGTGCACTTCCATACACTCTGAGCTGCACAACAGCTTTATCGAAGATCTGCTCTCCTCCTTCTGTACAGAAATAAATTGATGAACAAACATTTGAAAATTGCCTTCCACCCCTTCTCTACACATCGTCCTTCCTGGTTGGCTGTAGGATATGTAAATATGAAGCACAATCCCTAAAATTCTAGCCTTGGGGCCCAGAAGTGCAAAGGTAAAAGCTATCACAAATCCTGTGCACATGCCCACAGGGAGTACATGCAAAATATAACGACTTTTCCACTTTCTGTTCTCTTGTGAAGTAATTTGGTTCCTAGAATCTCAAAAGCAAATTTAAGAACTCTGGCATGGGGAAGCCAAGTCTGGTGGCCAGAGCACCTACTGAGAGATTTGAATCTCAACCTCTGCACAGTTTGCAGCAAGGGCAGAAATGGGACTTTTCTCATTTGAAGACCTGTTGCCATTTGGGCACCAGCCTCAGTTCCTCAGACAAATCAAAGGAGTGAAACTGAGGAGTCCCCCGCCAAAAGACGCTTTGAGTGCTAAAAGATTGAAAGGGTTTAAAAAGGCAAATTTAGAGACAAAAAGTCTTTTGGTTACCAAATATTAAAAAACAAAAACAAAAACAAAAAAAACCCCAACCAAACAAAAAAAAAACAACTTGGGAGTGCCTGTGCTATGAATTACTGGATGTCATGGGGGCATTCAGGGGCTGTGTAAGTGCTTGCTAGTCTGAATCCTACCTTCTCTGGGTATCCACATATGTGCTGCAGGAACACAAAGGCACTGTGGAACACAGGGAGATCACACCACAGGAGATGGGCTGCTACCCTGAATCTGTGCAGACCAAAGACCCTTTTTCTGTCCATCCTATACAAGGATCAGATTTGCCTTTATGTTGATTTTTTTCCTTATTTGAACAGAGAAAGTGATGATATTGTGGACAAATCTTCCTCTAAGACCATTTCTAGGTGTGCCCAAATGGGTTGTTGTCTCATTACTGAGCTTACCTAGGCAGACACATGATCTGTCCTAAAGATATCCCAAGTGACACCCCAAACTGATGCCTCCCTTGTGATTAGCTCAGTATCAAGTGTGCCAGCTGTGGACTATTGGCTGGGCTGTAACAAATGTCTCCTGCAAATAATTTGTTCCTGTTTAGAAATCTTGAAAAGCATTCCTCACTCTCTTATGACTGACTATGGAGCCAATTTTGCTGCATTCTGATGGTTTTGCAGACAATTCAGAGGCAAAAGATTATTTTTCCAAGGGAGACATTTATAGAAATAAGTATGAATATGTAAGGGATGATGAAAGTTTGTGGGGGGATAAGGTCTCTAGCTGTGGTATTTCCTCATGATGCTTCAGGACATTGCTTGGTGCTGCTTTTCCCATTGGCAATCTTTGTTGTGTTATCCATCCTTGGATTATTTTAGCCATAGGACCAAGTGTAGTACCCAGTTTGCAGACATATAATACCTTTATGCATTCATGTGTCCTGCTCCATGCAAGCTTATCTAACCCTGAACTCCCAGGATGCACCTAGGACAGTCTGCTAGACTAGGTTATTGTGACCCATATGCTAGGAGTATCCCTTTCAAGGGACAGGAGATTTAACCTGCCATCCATCTCTGTGGGCACAAGGCACAGCTTTTCCTGTGCCTATAGCTTGTAGCTGTACCCATAAAACACAGTGAAGTACAAAATAACATGCCTGGCCTTTGATCCTTGGGCCAAATGCAACACCAGTGTAACCCCATTGGCTTTCCTACTGAAAGAAACTTTAATTTCCTCCAAGAGGCCAGTATAGGTATGAATGCACAGTGCTTTTGGCTTCTAGCCTAATTCCTCATCATCCACTGCTCTTCTGCACACATCCAGGGAAAGAAAGGTGTCACCAGCCAGGGAGTGCGGTGGCTGGAAGAAATGGCCTGGAGATGGCAAAGCAAGATTGTCTGCACAAGCCTTGTATGACAGATCTGTTCTGCTAATGAAGAACCAGAAGGTGTTATGAATGCAGGGGCTTTTGATGTTGCAACTCAGCAAATGGTTCCTTAAAGACAACAGACAATTTCATGGGCTGAGCCCTTGGCTGAGAGGTGGCAACTAATGCTGTGTGAGCCAGGGACTTATTCAGTGTCTTTTACCAGGTAACCAGTGATAGGACAATAAGCAATGGACTTAAGTTGCGCCAGGACAGGTTCAGGTTGGATATTATGAAAAATTTCTTCTCAGAAAGAGATGAGGCATTGGTACAGGTGCCCAGGGAGATGGTGGAGTCATCATCCTAGGAGGTCTTCATGAAATGTGTAGATGTGGCACTGAGGTACCTGGTTTAGTGGGCATGGTGATGGTGGTTTGATGATTGGACTAGGTGATCTTAGTGGTCTTTTCTAACCTTAATGATTCTATGATTCTATACATCTCCTCTCCTGATGGCAGCTTACAGACCACCCCATCTCTTCTACTCACCTGGAAAGAGGGGAGAAAACTTCCTTCCTCTTGGCATCTTCCAAAGCCACATTGATGTTCTCTTGCTTCTTTGAAGATAACATTTATTGACTGACAAACATTTGCTAACTTGCATTATCCTTTTGGGTAGAGGTCCATGTAGGCAGCACAAGCAGATTCAGCATGACACTAAGATTATGTCACAAGGAACTACCCTTTCCTTTGGCCCCTTGGCTCTGCCACTCCAGTGTGCATCTCTGACGAGTCACTTCAAAGTTTGGTGGGATTTGACCATCAGATAACCAGGAAGGAGCTCTGGTACTGCCTCTTCCATACACAACCAGATTTGAAACGTGTTCTGGGGCTGACACACAAGGCCTTCACGGGGATATGCACCCTTCCTGGGGACCTGTCATCCCCCTGGCATAGCCATGGTGTCCCCTCTGTCTTTCTGCAGCTCATGTGCTTCTGTCATTCTGACACCCTACAAACATCTCCCAGTGTTTTGTCCTGAGAGAGTTTATTGTCCTCTCCTGTTCCTTTTCTGCCAACAAAGAAGGTGGCAACGCTGAAGGTGCACTTGGCATCACCAGTATAGAGGCTGCAGATCCCATGAGTGAGACCAGAGCATTGTAACTGGCAGAAGGCATAAATCCCCAGCAGGAGCTTTAATCCTCTTACTGTGCTGCCAGTTATGATTTATCTTCCCATTTAATTTTAATACTGTTGCATCCCCTGTGCTCCTGCCCTGTGCAGTAACTGGGACACTTTTCCTCGGGGGCGGGGGTGTGTGTGTGCATTTCAAACTGTGCAACATGAGCTGAATTCAAAGAGCCTCCTCAGGACATTGTCGCTGCAGATGGGCACTTTGTTCATCTCTGTGGTGGAGCCATCAGGCCCTCGAAGCTCGCATCACAACCCCGTCGCAAAACGAGTTCCATTTCAGCAGCTTTCCCCCTCCCCATGCCAGCACATAATGTTTCTATTGTGCCAGTGCTGTTTTTCTGGGGAAGCGGCAAGGATTTAAATATCATAAAGGCAGTAGTTGGGCTTTGATATACTGTCAGCAAAAGCTGAATACTGTAATTTTGAGCAATTTTCTCCAAACTTTCCTTCCCACCCTCCCCCTGCTCTCCAGGGCCTCCTCCCTGGTGCTTTTCCCTGACAAGCCGCCCGTCGCTTCTTTCGCACGATCCTCACACAGCAAATTAATGTGCTGCTGCTGATGAGAGACAGTGGGTTACTGTGAGCCTCGGTTCTCTCGTCTCCTTGCGCTATTACACCCTGGCAACTTCAAAGGTCCAGTCATTCTGTTTCCATCTCCCCGTGGGTCTCCAGGGCCTGACTCAACAGCATGGTTCAAAAGTGCAGGTTGGGATGGCAGCAGCCTGGCCCGCAGTGCTCCGGTCCTCACTCAGCCCCTTCCAGAGCTACAGAGCTCTTTCTCCTTCTCCCTCCGAGATTAACTGCCACATCGAAGGATAATCCTTCTTCTCCTGCTTTGCTCCCTTTAATTTCCAGCTGAGGTGATCTTTTGTAGAAAGAGCCCTTTTTCTTCTCTTTTTAATCTTCTGCGACCAGCCTCTCTGCACTGTCTGGCAGTTCCCTGGGCAGTAGCTATGCTGTTTGTTTTAGCTAGTAACTGGATACTGTTTTGAAAAGTAATTCTGATTACTCTGTGAATTTGGGATTCTTTTTGTATGTGTACTTTCCTTGGTTGTGAAAGATCTTGGTGATTTCTCCTGCAGTAGCAATGATTTTTGTATAGGAGTGAGGGAGAGCTGCACATCGAGGGGGCTGAAAGCTTGCCTTCCTCCTGCCCTCAAGAATGGAGAGCACTGGTGGGAAATGTTGCTGCATTTTAACTGTCTATGGGCTTTTGCATCCCTTTAGATGGCAAGTATAATGAGATGAGGACAGCAAGCCACAGAGAGCCAAGGCTGTGTCATGGTCATTATGGCTGCAGGTAAGGCAAACCTCTTGATTGTATAGGGCCCAGGTCCTCCATCTCCCTTCCAAGGGCCATCAACATGCCCCCAGTCCTCACCCTGCTTGGTTGTAAGGAAAAGGCAGTTCCCAACCTGCCCATATGTTCTCTGCCCAAACAGCAGTGTAGAAGAGGCATAAAGGGGACAGTCAGCAGTATGCCCAGATGGCCAAGAAAGCCAGTGGCATCCTGGCTTGTGTCAGAAGTAGTGTAGCCAGCAGGACACGGGAAGTGATTGTCCCTCTGCACTTAGCACTGCTGAGGCTGCACTTCGAGTACTGTGTTCAGTTTGGAACCCTTCACCACAAGAAAGACACTGAAGCCCTGAGTGTGTCCAGAGAAGGGCAGCAAAGCTGTGAGGGGTCTGGAGCACAAGGCTTATGTGGAGTGTCTGAGGGAGCTGGGATTGTTCAGTCCAGAGAACAGGATGCTTAGGGGAGAGCTTATTGCTCTCTGCAACTACCTGAAAGGAGAGGTGGGGGTCAGCCTCTTCTCCTAAGTAACAGCAATAGGAGAGAGGGAATGGCCTTAAGTTGCAACACAGGAAGTTCGGGAAGAATTTTTAAGTGAAGCATTGGAACAGGCTGCCCAAAAGGGTGGTGGAGTCACTGTCCCCAGAAGTGTTCAAGAAAAGGGGAGTTGTGGCACTGGGTAACATGGTCTAGAGTTGTCACAGGTGTGGGCTGATGGTTGGACTAGATGATCTTAGTGGTCTTTTCAACCTTAATGATTCTATGACTCTGTTATATGTTTTCTACTCATCCCTTGCCTGAATGTTTTGTGACAAGGAGCTGTAAATGTTTCTCTTCTGTGTGCCTGCAAAGAGTGGATGTTCCCATCCAGACAGGGGAAAGCCACTCTTTAGGAGCAGCAGTCCATGTTCAGAGAGGATTCCCTGAGAAACAGGAGACATCCCTCCCCTCAGCTACTCAGTCCCATTACCACACACCATGGGGCAGCGTCCCAAGCTGTACGCACCCCAGGGGTTGTATTGCAGCAAGTCTGGCACTCTTGTTCCCTTAGTGCTGTATTTTATTTTGCTGAGCCAGTGGCTGCGGGAACAACCCAGTGCTGGCCTCAGTCCGAGGACTACAGTAGCTCTTCCTCCTTAGAGAAAGCAAGACAGCCTAAGAATAAGGAGCAGCTTGAAGAGGGAGAGGCTCATGTTACAGCCCGAGAGATTTTAACTGGCTTGTGGATTTTATTCACCCAAGCTGCCCTCATCTGCCCCTGCAGGCACCCAAAATCCAAATCTTCTGCCTCATAAGAAGACAATGGAGAGCACAGATAAAATAAGGAAAGAAGACAGATGTTCCAGCAACTGGAGTGGCTTTCCATGGAAACCTAGGCTCGCATCCTTGAATTGTTACACAAATATAGTACATCTAACACTGCTTTTCTTCAGTTTTTCATCTCCTACAGCATAGAGAGACACTCCAGTTGATATAACATGTCTAAGTTTGCTCAGATTTCTTTCTATGTGTCTAAGATTTGCAGAACTTTGAGTATCATAGATTTATCAAGGATAAACTTCAATATGTACCAAACAGAGATTCATTAAAAAAAAAGAACAAGTTCTTTCATTAACTACCTGTCTGAATATATTTTCTTCTCAGTCAGGTCTTACGATATTTAGCAGGCCCCTATTGGGTTTTGGAGCATGTTAGTGGACGATCTGTTAAAATGTACAAGTTTGCCAAGGTTACAATTGAATTAAGATATGTCTGAAGCTCCCAACCATGTCACTCCCATTACCTCAGCATGATTTAGCTACATTAAAGAAACAAGGAGAAGGACAAGCCCATGCAGCATAATAGGGTTTGAATCACTGGTATTAAGGCATTGAAATTTATCCTGACTACTTCAGTTTGAGTCAGTATGTTATGATGAAGTTCTCAGATCTCAGTGACTAAAAATCTTGCTTCAGGCATCCCTGTTGTGTTATTTTCCATATAATGACATCGTTGCATGTAATGAGATGTTAGCAGCTCATTCACTGCTTGCATCTGTCTTGGAGGAGAAAACTGTAATTTTGTGACATGTACACTGATTACTGTAAACATAAATTAGTCATGGCAAATTTTAAGAAGTCCAAGCTTCAGAAATTATGGTAAGAATGATGGAGATGCAAAGGTATGTTTCGAAGGAACAACCTATTTTCCGAGAATTTGTATTCTGCTTTTGATTCACTTCATGTCAGAGATATCTCCCTCTCAAACCTCCATGTGCAATTTGAAGGATGTAGCATATTGAATCCAGGTCTAATTAAGCCAGTCAGAATGCCATGAGATTCAAACCTTAACCTCAACCTTTGTCTGATAATTTGTGTGAAAAGACAAAAGCTAAGTAAAATCCACAAGCTGCTCTTTGCTTTAGATGGAATAACAACATTGGGTTCAAGTCACTCAGGAGGCCTCTGCTTGTGTGTGCTCTTCTTGCAGCGGCTCACTGACAGTACAGATATTTTTTCTGATACAGTCATCCTGGGGTTCCACAGAAGATTAAGCCCTTTGCCGGCATTAAAATATAGGTGTGTGTCTGAACGCCAGCCCTATAAACTCTCATTATAGTCACTGTTAGTTTGAGTCAGCTGCCCAAATAAGGTCAGCTAGCGCAGTGCTTCTTTTCCTGAACTCCCTCCTTCGAAGACCAGATGTCTCAGGCGGTGCCTCCTTACAACAGCCTAGGTACTAGAACAAAAAAAGTAATTCAGGGAAATCATTTTCTATTGATTTTAGAGGGTGAATAAAATAAAACATTTCATATCTCTCTTGTTCAGAAAAAGACTTTTCATTTTGTTGAACCTGCAATCGGATGTATGATTTGAGTTGACTTTATAGGAATATGGATGAGGTCCTGTACTGGAAGATCTCTTCTAAGGCATGTGCAGCTCCTCCAAGGGGATGCTGGTGCATTTTGGCAGCCATTTGGTCACAGATGTGGGAGCAGGTACCCAGCAAGGAGCCTGGCATGCAGACAGGAGCTGGGGACGATGCTGGTCCTAGCAGCAGCAAGGGCTCAAGCAGGCACAGTTAAACATGGAATTTCAGTTCAAGAATGTCAAAATATTTTTGCATTGCAATGTTAAAAAAATGTATTTTACACAGGGATTTACTAGAACTTTATATTTCTTGAGAAACTTTGGCTACTCAAACTTTTCATTTTCAATGAAAGCAAAAGAGCAATGACTGTTGTTTCTCAGGATCAGAAAGTGTAATCTGTTGCCTGCTGAGCAGCAGCCTGAGAGTACCTACAAGCAAGAGAGCAGGGAAATGTTTTTGCTCTCATGTTTTCCTCTCTCTTATGTTACACCACTCCTTGTAGCCTCATGTCGGCGAGTACAAAGTACCCCCTGGCCATGACATCATGCCACAGAAAACAGACTAATGAGGCAAAGGAAGCAAGGCTCACTTTTCTGCAGGGAGGCTGGCTCCGATCACCTGGTTATAGTTAAGACAGATCACACTGAGCTGTTCTGCTTTGTAAGAGCTGAATTTCTTTCTGTTACTGCATGTTTATCTGATATCTTGTAAAAACTGTCCATTTCTCCAGCCTTTAGATCTTTTGCTTTTTTGAAATACTTAATCTCCAACTGTGACCCTTCAGCAAAACCAGCTCACTTCATCAAATGAATCCTGTGACTTTGATTATGTAGGAGCTTTCATTAAAGAGGTCCAAAGTAAAGCAGACAAGGAAACGTCTTTCTGTTTTGCAGCAGTGCATTGAGAAACAAAAGGAAATGGATGGCAGAGATAAGAAAAATAAAATAGCCACAATTTTTTAATAAGTGGAATGGAATTTCCCCTGAGGGTCTGTGTTATAATGTTCTTTGGTAAAACACAAGCAAAACTCATAGTAGTGGAACTTAAATGCAAAATGCTGCCAACTTCAAGCAGCACAGTGAAATTGCTAATAGTCAGAAAATGCTGACATGGAGGTTTCAAACCTTCAGACAAGTAGCTGTTATATATTTAACCAGTGAAACTGGGATGACCGTACACACTGTCTGTATGGCATATGTTGCAACAACATTGCATTTGCTCTTTGTTATTTAAAGTGTTCAGTCATGGCACAACATTCTGATTATTTTGTCTGCACTGTATTTTTGTAGTTCTAAAGAGCAAAATCTTCTATGGGTGATGTGAATGGGGCTAGTTTTATCTGCAGTTAAACCATTTTTTGTCTAGAACGAGGCCAGTGTATTTACAAAAGGATCTGATTGACATTCAATACCATTACAGACTGT
This sequence comes from Lagopus leucura, assembly GCF_019238085.1. Lineage (NCBI taxonomy): Eukaryota > Metazoa > Chordata > Aves > Galliformes > Phasianidae > Lagopus > Lagopus leucura. The sequence continues at coordinate 36,045,280 of NW_024962334.1, read as the reverse complement.
ACAGATCAATGCAGAATATCAGCCAGTTCTGCTGATGATCTCACATGTCATATCTTTTTTGTATTTTCCACACTGATTTTCTCATAGTCTAATGTTAAGCAATTGAGTAAGATTGAGGAATGTTTTTTTGAGTATTTTAATGATTTGGACATTTTAAAGCAGACATTATGTCTTATTGTTATTCTATTTACAGGTACCTTCATAAAAATGATCCAAACAGCCATGACAGGGCCGCTGTCTTATGTAAAATCCAGTAAAACTATGTGGCAATGTTGCATGAGTTGAATTTCTTTAACTAAAACTTAGAACAGATCCCAGGCCATTATAGATCTCATAAATTCTCTCTCTCTTTTTTTTTTTTTAATTCCTTTAACTAAGCAAAGTACAAGATCCCAAAAAGGATTATTTTACTGCTAACCTTTCAACATCATGTATTTTCTTGTAGCACTGCCAGAAGAAATGATTATCCCTTTAACAATTACCAAAGTGTACTTTACCACTCCCTCACAATTCAAAAGAGTCTGAAGGAATTTTGTTCTAAGTTTCCATGAAGCCAAGACCAACATGGATGAGGTCAGACCAAAACTGTTTTAAAAAGATTCAGCATGCAGAAAGGAGTTAAGGACAGAAAGTGACCTGCAGACTTGAAGGAGGAAGGAATCTGGCATAAATCTGATGTAATTTTCCTGAGATGGTTTGTCGTAGTCCAGGTTGCATTGAAATTCTGAGCTGGAGGGAACCAGCAGTTGTACAGCTGGGGGCTGACCTGCTGGAGAGGAGCTCTGCTAAGAGGGACCTGGGTGTCCTGGTGTGCAACAGGCAGGCCACGAGCCAGCAGTGTGCCCTTGTGGCCAAGAAGGCCAATGGTATCCTGGGGTGACTAAACAGAGTGTGGTCAGCAGGTGGATGGAGGTGATCCTCCCCCTGTACTCTGCCCTGTGAAGCCACATCTGGAATACTGTGTCCAGTTCTGCGTTCTGTGCTCCTCAGTTCAAGAAAGACAGAGAACTGCTGGAGAGAGTCCAGCAGAGGGCTACAAAGATGACGAGGGGCCTGGAGCATCTCCTGTGAGGGAGAGAAGACAGGGGTGATCTCAACAGTGCTTAAAAATATCCAAAGGGCAGGAGTCAAGTCGATGGGCCAGGCTTTTTTCAACAGTGCCCAGCCATAGAACAAGAGCCAATGAGCACAAACTGGAACATAGGAAGTTTTATACAAAAATGAGGTAAAAATTCTTTACTGAGCACTGGAACGGCTGCCCGGAGAGGTTATGGAGTCTCCTTCTTTGGAGATAGTAAAAACACCTGGTTGCTTTCTTTTGTAACCTGCTGTAGGGAACCAGCTTTAGTAGAGGAGTCGGACCTCCAGAGGTTCTTCATAACCCCTTTTATTCTTAGATTCTGTGGGGAAGAAGAAAAAAAATGGAGCAGGTTCAATTTCAAGACTCTTGTAGTAAAAACACACTCAACTCATTATCTAATAATCTTGGAAATTCAATTACAATGTCTGAGATCTGAAGCATGAAGGATACTTCCCCTGCTATGCAAGTTAGACAAAAATATTGAAGCCTGGGGCCATTAAGTCTTCTACTTTCCAGCTGTTAGATGTCCATGGTGGCCTCTGCCCCTCTCCCCTTAGGAGTCTTTGGGATCATGCTAACATAAGCAAAACTAAATAGCTCTCCATGTCCATAATCCCAGGGAGGTGGTGGAGTCAAGGTTTTCAAGAAGTGTGTAGGTGTGGTACTTTGGGCATGGGTTAGTGGGCAATATTGGTGGTAGGTGGACAGTTGGACTGGATGATCTTAGAAATTTTTTCCAACCTTAGTGCTTCTATGATTCTATGTGGATGGTAGGTAGAGTGGTTACAGAGAGCAGCAGAGGGTGATGTAACAGGCTGGTCCCAGAGGAGTGGTATGAGACTCTGCTCCATGGGGGCAGGACTTGCAGCAGGTACTGGGACTGTCCCAATAATCTGTGGAGCAGAGCTGCTGACAGCAAGCTACTTCATCTAGAAAGGGCTGGGAGATGTGGCAAAGCCATTCAGGTGAAGAGTAAAACCTGAGCCTGATCCAGCCTGAAGTGAGGAAATTGCAATTGCTGACACCCAACTGTAGAATTTCACCCCTCTCCCCTTTGGCAGAGCCCAGGAGCTGTCTTCTACCATCTCAGACCCAGGAAAAGGTTTCTGGTCCCGTCAGGAGATTTGAAGAGCTGGAGAACCCACATTTTTCCTCCTCTTTTATTCTGGTCATTAATCTCCTTTCACTGATTAAAAGTTCATAACTGGTTTCACAGTTGGATTTGTTTGGAGTTAAGTCCCAGCCATCAGTTCTTGTTACGCTTTTCTCCTCCAGATTAAAGAGCTCTGCCATGCCCAGAATTTCTCCCCAAGAAGGTACTTATGTTTTTTAATCATATCATTCCTTGATCTTTCTTATCAGGTCACCAGACTGAGCTCCTCTGTCCCAGGGAGATCTCTTGGAGATAGCAGTAATGATCAGAAACACTGACTTTACACTGCACTGACTCCATATACTGCACTTACTCCATGCAGAGCTGAATGTGCAAGATCAGGCTCTCTGTTTAACATCACTGACACAGGAACACAGGCTGTGGATAAGGGCAAGGATTTGGAGTTTAAATTTTTAAAAAGGATTAAACATATTCCCCAGTCTCTGTAGTGATTTTATTTTTCAGTGAAGATGGCCAAGCTACAAAGCTTTGTACCTTTTCAACATTTTCCCTCTTTGTGAATTATACAAGTGTTTCTTGCCTCAGCAGCTGCTGCTTTACTCACACTACATTTTCTTATGCAAACACAGCAATATTTACTGTATTATCCCGGTTTAGATTATATTACACTGAAGTTGCCTGACTCTCTCTCAGGATCTGTGTAAAAACAATTGTGTTTCTTTCTGTAAGCTCTGGGATCAGTAGCTGAAGCAGCAGGACACCAGCCAGGCAGTGGGCAGGAAGCACAGACTGGGCAGGAACTGCTCCATGGTGATAATGTGTACCCATCACCCATCCTGCAGGGGACTGGTGACACTGGGCTGTGTGCAAGCCTGTGTGCAAGAGGACATGGGAAGGCCAGGAGCAGATTTGGAGGACAGACAAGCAGGCAGCCAGACCACACAGAGCAGTGGTGACAAGAGAAGATCTCTGAGAGGGCACCAGAAAAAAATTTCCTTTCAAACTGGGTATAAATAATTGTCCCTGCTTGCTTGAGGCATCCTGTGCTCAGTACACTTTGTATAATTCTGCACAGAAAGGGGCTTGCGTTGAGAAAATAGCTAATTTCACCTTCATCTAATATCTGCCATCTACAGGACCCAAGAATCTGAACATGTATTCAGATTGGAAGAAGGCAGTGGAATTTGCCTAGTAGCTAAACAGACAGGGAAACTGGGTTTGCAGTACCACCTATTACATGGATGCTCAGAGTGTCTCCTGCATTACATCCAGGGCTTGGTTCAGCTGATCTTATGGGAGCACAGGACCAGCTCTCCTTCCTGACCTCATAAATCTCATACCAACACTGTGATGTCCTTATAATAGCTACACAGGTAGCTCAGTCTCAGATTGCTTTCCAGAAGATGACAGCAAAGCTGTAAGGTTGGCTGGCTGGCCATACAGCTGCATTTTGGGGTAATGTGTAACACTGGCTTCGACAGTTCCAGCTGATTTGATGCATTTCCACCATTCTATGGGTGGCTTCCTGACTGCTGGTCAATCCCCTGGTATCACATACTTCTCTTTGCAGCAGAAAGCAGTGATTGCATTATCAATTAGTTTACTTTGCATTTTTATTTATTTAAGAACAAGTGAAGTCATTTCTAATGTACATCAGTGAGAAGATTAGACATTTTTACACAGCACCAGCAACTTAAAAACATCCAAGAGCTCTTTATTTATTTATTTGTTTATTTTCTCATTGTGAGTGGAAAAAATGTTAAAAACAAATCCTCTAGCTAATTTGCTTGTAGGCTGAGATTCTTGCCTTCTACTCTGAAGAAATCTGGAACTTTTTGATGGCATACTCTCTAAGGTCAATCTTGTTGCTGTTAAAATCAGTGGTAAAACTTCCTTCAAATTCATGGGGAAACAGGAATAGGCCCTTGCATTAATTTATTTCTATCTTTACAGGAGGCTTCTTGTTCCTCCAAAATGTGCCTATAGATGATCTCATGATCCTTACTGCCCATGTGTGCTGGCAAGACCCTCAAGTATTTAAGTGCTCAGGCACAGCAGCATGCCAGATTACCTGCTGTCCTTGTGTCAGCAGGGGGCTGCAGGTTGGGGGATACTGGTTTTTTTAATGAGGATTACTGAATTTCTCCTACAAACACTACTTCATAGAAAGTTGTCTTTCACCAAGGAAAAAAGGAAAACAGTCTTTTTCTTTCTTGGGATTTCAGATGGATATGGTTGAAAGCAAGTTTCTTACTGTTTCCAAGTAAAAGTGAAGTTGCACACCTAGGTTTTTGCCTTAAGTGGAAAGGGAAAGACGGGCTATCAATCAGTTATGCAAGGCAGCTTCTCTGACCCCTGCAATGGGCCAACTGTGCATCTTGTTGAGGAAGATAGCAGAGCTCTTGTGATATGTCATTTGGCGGAACTGTGACTGAGTACATCATGGCTGCCCAACCTTTTGGCTTGCCTGAGCCACATGAAGTGAAGAGAAATCCTCTTGGGCCACAGGGTGCAGTGTCTCTTATTTATTTCCGTGGAAACTACATCAGATACAGAGAGCACAGTAACACAACTGGATAGAGAGAATTCTCATTTTGTGAAAAAATATATTATATAAAATATAGCCTCATCCCTGGAGACTTTGAAGGCCAGGCAGCAGGAAGCTCTGAGCACCTGATTGAGCTGGGGATGTCCCTGTTCATTGCAGGGGAGTTGGACTAGGTGTCCTTTAAAAGTCCCTTCCGACACTAAGGATTCTGTGATTCTATTTTCAAATTCCCTTTTCAAAATGGAAAGCAGGGATACCTGTTCTTCAGTGTTCAAAGTCTTCTGTTTAGCCAATGTATCAAAATGCACAGAAGTGTTTGCCATCATTTGAACCAGCACTGCACAGCGCTGCCCTCACTGTGCCCCAGTTTCAGTCGCTGTTAATAGTGCACTGAGGGTTTGGCTGTTGCTGAGTGATAGGCATGTGCCTGGGGCTGGTTGGCAGTGAAGATTCACTGCCTTTATAGTGCAGAGAGAGGATGGGCTGCATTGCCCGCTGTGGTGGCCTGCAGATTGGATGTGCCTAGATTACATCAAGAAGTGAACACAGTAGCCCTGTCTCCCTCTCCAGGACTTCTGTACTAAGATTTGAGTACTTGAAATGTCTGCCATGTCTAGAACACAAGAAGAAGGTGTAACTAAGCCACAAATGAAAATGTTGAACTTAACTGATGATACTATATAGATTGCCCCAGATTTTCCTTAGAACAAGAACGATTAGGATCTCTCAAGCACTGAAGTATATTAAGGACTGCTGTACAACCCCAACCACAGAACCAACAGGTTATGGGGTAAACAGATCTGCAGGCAGTGGTGATGGAGAACTGGAGCTTGTCCCTTCATTCCTACAGCTGTGAGTGAGTGACCATGGGCTTCAGAGCACTTGAGAGGGAGCAGAAACTGTCTGCACTAAGGTTGAACTTAATCCCTTTTGGATTGTAGTGGCTTGAAGGTGAACGTGATGTTTTTCTCACCTTCCTGCACTTTGTAACACAGTTGTGTGAGCGCTGTGGGAAATACACAGTATTTTCAGCAAAAGTTGTTCTTACCTAGTAGCATCTTGGGTTATGCTTTACTGTATGTTTATCATAACCATAAATAAGAGATGCTGTCTGCTCGAAAGCTTGAAGGCTTGTGTCCTTTTTTAAGGTTTTTCTTTTTTTTTTTTTTTTTTTCCTTTAAAACTCAGATCAGTCAGCTGTGCCAAGGATGTCGCTGCCTGCCCAGCCCCTGCTCCTCATCTCCTGCCGCATCTACTTTCCAGTTTACTTTCACTCAAGCATGCACAAAAAAGCCTGGGGCAAATCTTTTGAGGCTGGATCCTCAATCACATTTGGAAATGGAAAACTAAGTATGTTTATTTTTTTTTTAAAGACCAGTCTATACTTTAAAAGTTATTTTTATACTTTGTGGAATGCACTGAGTTAGTAAGTACTGAGGTGTGCTGTGCAGTGAGAGCTCTCCCCATCCTGAAGAGGAGAGGCAGTCCCAGCAGAGCTGAGCTGGGGCTTTCTCACCGGTCACATCGTTCCTTTCACACAGCTCTCGTCTCTTGCAATGCCAGTCCTCTGTGAAGGTGGAAGAGGCAAAAGGGGCTCTTTAGGCACTTCACCAATATCATTCATATTCAATACCAATGAGCTTTTTTCTGTAGGATCCTTCCTAATAAGGATGCACTGTTGCCAGCTCTGGAGAAACACTTGCAGGCTGTTCCATTCAGGATGAAATCCTGACATGAGGAGTGCAACACTGTGATGCCTGTGATGTCACATCAACACTCACTAAACCCTGCTTACCAAGAGCAAATTGCAGTAGCAAGTACTGACACTTTCTGTCCCTATTCTCCTGGACCATTGCAGTTGAACACAGCTCAGTGAACAGGCAGCGAAGAGTGAGTGCAACAGCAGCACTCACTCCATGGGAGCCCAGGACCATTTACTGCGTACACTACACAAATGACTTACCTCACCTCTACTCTGAAATACTGCTGCTTTTGTGGTGAGCCAGGCATAGCAGCAGCCCACCACAGGAAGCAGAGCAGGCTAATGAGGCTAACTGAAATGGTAAAGGGGGACTTGGAGGCAAAATCTGGTCCCTCAAATTGGAACACATTCAGGATTCAGTGGTTAACACCACTATTTTTGCACAAAATGCCTTGGGACTTCAGACAACCACATATTTATATGGTTGTTGGAATTGTCTTCTACCCCTACTTCTGTTTCCTCAGCCTTTTTGCTGCTCTTCCTCCCCAGACATCCATTCTTATAGTAGCCCAGAGCCCTGTGGATGGTTCAAGGCTGTACTAGGAAAGGGTCAGCACCTAGATTCACCAGGATATATCAGTGATTAATGCTCTCAAATGCTCTAGGGAGAAATGCTTCCATGGTAAGTGCTTCTAGCTTAGTACTTGGTGATAAGAGGTGGCAAAAAGTGGGTGAAGGAGATCACTGAAGCACTTTGAAAGCAGAGAGAAATGTTCAAGGACTGACCCACTAGCTAATGGTTTGCTGACCATTTATTTTTTGCCTGGGATATTTTTTTGAATCTTTTTTTCACACGCTCCTCTGAAATGCTTTGCAGAGAATGAAGCATTGCAAGTTTGTGTGTCTGCTCCTGCTCATCTGCAAAGTCCTCATGCTCTGATTCCTCCTCTACAGTGTGGCTGTGCTGCCTTTGGTTGACAGAACAGCTGTGTCCCTTCAGAGACGTATGCAAGCTCCACTAAGATAATCTCTACCAGGCATCCATTCCTTGTGGGTTTCTCATAATTCTTTTGGCACAGATGATGTCATCAGTGATGTTGCTTGATAGCAGATCTGCAGGGAGAAAAGCACAGCCCAGGGAAATCACCTGAGAGCAGGACACCAGCATAAAGCAGATTTCCCCATGAGGAGCTCATCCTTCCTACTGCTGGACTGTCACTAGACTCATGTGTTGAATGCTACCTGGCAGCATTCTGCTTCTGCATGGCCAGCAACAGCCACGTACATGTTTTCTCCCATGGATGCTGATGTGCCAGCCTCCATTACCACATGTCAGAGAGGGATGATAGGAGGGAGGAAAATAGGAGCAAACACATGTATGCTTACAACTTTCAATCTCTTCCCAATAGGGAAAAAGTGGTATTAATAAGCTTTTCTGCCTGTCTGGAAGAGGAGCTTTTGGTCTGACAGAAGCGGGAGGTCCAGCCCCAGCCTTCCAGACCTTGCATGGAGTTTTTTCTTAGTTTTCTTGCATGACAAGATGTCTCCTGCTCAGACAGAACAAAACTCTTCTGTTGTCTGCCTGAGACATCCCTGCTGGTGGCAGACCCCCAGCCAAGACCTGGACCTGCCTGGCGGTAGTACAGTCTTGGATGATTACTTTCCCAAAAACCCACTCCACACAACCAGGAGGCTGCATTTATCTCATCCCAGCCCATTACAACCCAGTCAAGTCAGGACTGCCTACCTTCCATGCACAGCCAAAACGTATGAAAAGGCATGGAAGCCCCAGTGTGCAAGGACAGGAAAGGCTGGATATTTGGCAAGGGAAGGGAGCTGGCTGCTGCCTTTGTTTGTGGGGACAGCCCCGGAGGTATGTGCCCATGCATGTAGCATTGTCAGATGGCCCAGGCCACAAATGGGTTGTGCAGATGTGAAAAACGCAAACCTTTAGGTACCATCAAGATGCAATTTTTTTGTTTTAGTGGTGAAGAGTCAGGTGGTTCTTGTGGGAACCAAAAACTGACAACAGGGACCCACTAACAGAAGGGTTATATGGTTTAGCTGCTCAGATGTCCTGACCTCTTATCCCCATGCTATTCAGCCGCTGTGCAGGAGCCATGATGTACGGTGACCTCAGTTCTGTGAGGAAGGCACAGTGAAACTCACCAACCCTTGGCCTCTATTTGCACAACAGTCTTTTACACAATTATCAGCATGCAGTGAGTCACATTCTATGAATCCAGAGCATTTGCCCAGGGAAGGGTCTCAGATCTGGGCTTTAAATGAATTAAAATCCTTTCCTCAGAGTACTTTCTCTAATATCTTTCATAGAATCACAGAATCATAGAATGGCTTGGGTTGAAAAGGACTCCAAAGACCACCTAGTTTCAACCCCCTGCTATGTGCAGGGTCACCAACCACCAGACCAGGCTGCCCAGAGACACATCCAGCCTGGCCTTGAATGCCTCCAGGGATGGGGCATCCACAACCTCCTTGGGCAACCTGTTGCAGTGTGTCACCATCCTCTGTATGAAAAATTTCCTCCTAATATCTAACCTAAACCTCCCTTGTCTCAGTTTAAGACCATTCCCCCTTGTTCTATCACTACTCTCGTAAACAGTTATTGCCCTCTTGTTTATATGCTCCCTGCAAATACTAGAAGGCCACAATGAGGTCTCCCTGGAGCCTTCTCAAAGCTGAACAGTTCCCTCAGCTTCTCTTTGTAGGAGAGGTGCTCCAGTGCTCTGATCATCTTGGTGGCCATTCTACTCTATACTCATTTCAAAAGCTCTGTGTCGTTCTTGTGCTGGGAGCCCCAGGCCTGGATGCAGTACTGCAGATGGGGCCTCACAGGAGCTGAGTAGAGGGTGACAATCACCTCCCTCTTTCTGCTGGACACCCCTTCTTTAATGCAGCTCAGGATATAGTTGGCCTTTTACCCACAGCAGCTTGAAGATGAAGTCTTTCTAACATAGGAGTTCCTGTAGTGCAGTACAGATTTGGGCTTGCCCTGTAGGTATGCAACAACAGCCCAGCTCAGGGAAGAGGTATGAGTGGAGGGAATTGGGCAGTATCTCATGAAAGCAGTTGTTTGTGTGTGTTAGGAAACAGTTTTGGTATCAAGATGTTTCAGACTATCTTCCATTTTTATTATCCCTGACTATACATATACACATATGAATAAAGAAATCAGCAATGTGGCTCAACACCAAGCCCAGCATGGGCATCACAGCAGGTCGTCTCTCAGTGACTGAGCTTGAAGAACCCTCAGCCCTGTGTCCATGCACTGTCACCCAGGGAAGAAGCCCTGCCCCATGCCTGGGGCCACAGATGGGAGGTCCTGGTGGTGCTGCCAGCACAGTCAGGGAGCACTGCAGCTGTGACTCTGCTTTTCAGGGATAGCTCTTTTGGAGGCTTATTTTCTGCTTCATGTGAAAACTGCTCTTGCAAGTGAGTCTACAAGCAGGAGTGTTTTTTTATATTTTAAACTCATATTGCAGGATATTTGCACAAACAGAGAAATATCACCTACTCACCGAGAATAATAGCGGAACTGTTTCTTATGTCTCCAGCTGGGCAAGGGTGTGATCTGTTGAACAAAATTCAAGTTAAACTGCGGCCAAAATGATTTTAACTTCTGCAGGGAATTGCTCATGATTAAGGGGCAAGCCAGAAATTATCACACAAATCAATCAATTAGCAGTGGCAAGAAAGAGTTACATGCTTGTACTGTGTTTGATGCTGTAAAGACAAATAATCATAGAACCATAGAATGGTTTGTGTTGGAAAGGTACTGTAAGATCATCTAGTTCCATCCCCCAATGAGGCAGTCTTCCAGTCAAAGCAGTAAAACATGTGAGCATCCCCATTTTCCTCAGGTTTTCTGTACACCCCAGTGCCTGCTCCTGGCATGTCAGTGTCTCCCACTGGGTCAGTGAAAGCTGCTTCTGCCCTGATGCTGATACCAGCTAGGCCAGGGCCTCCCTGCATGGCACAGCTCCAGTTCTTGCTTGCTCTTGTCTTCCCATTTGGGTATGTCTTTGTTTTTGGCCATGAACATAAGTAAACCCAATGAAAATTAGAAAACCACTTAGAAGAAGAGCAGTGGAAGGAATCTCCCCATTATGGGAACATTTGTTTTAATTTAAACTATCTTAAGATAATAAATAACAGACCTCCATAATGACATAATTTTCTCATCTTCTTGGTTTCAAAGTACTTTTTAACAAGCAAAATGAGGTTTCAAACATGCCTGTGATATCTTCTCTGGATTAAATATTAATCACGATGCCAAAGCTATAAATACGGCAATCCTGCCTGGTTGTTCTGACATGCAAGTCCCTAATTGTGTGGGAAGCTGCTCAGATGGGTTTCAGTTTCAGCAGGAGATAAAATGCCACAGAGGCAGTACAGTATCTGTGTCACTGCAAGATTTACAGCAGAGTTCCCTGCTTGGAAACAAAGGAACGAATAGCTGCGTGTCATGCACTGAGCTGAAACATTATGGATTATATTATTACTCCTGTTTCTACAGGACTTCTCAGTGGGGGAAAAAAAATTCTATTAACTCTCTTTTACGACTACCAGCAGGGTAACGTGAAGAGAATAATCTCCTCCATTTATAAGGTCTGGGGGCCTTAAAACCTGAATAGCAGCCCAGGAACTTTGTCTCGAGGACTGGCTGTTTCCTTTCCTTCATAAAATTCCTATCTCCATTAATCTCTGTTTATTTTCCTTCTGCTTTTTAATTTGCTTAATGGACTTCAGCCGAAGTCTCTCCTAGAAGTCAGAGGAAAGTAAACTCTGATAAATCCTTTGGGACTTAATAGTCACAGTTAAGCACTTCTTTGGATTATTTTGTCTGACTTTCATCTTTGCTGCTGCAGAAATGACGGCTGCCTAGTACTGCCGCCCTAACCCGTGACTTAAGAGCCTGGGAATGAACCAACAAAAGATATCCTTCTTTCTTCTTCTGCAAGTATGGAAATACAGCAAGACTGCATTTAAATTCGTAAAATGCAACCAGAGTGTGTACCATGCACTTGCTCCGTGCAGAAAACATGCTGGAAGCTCAGTACTCCTCAGAATGCCAACTTTTGCCATTCCAGCCCAGATGGATGGAAACTTGGTGCGCAGTACTGAACCCAGGCCTGTGACATTTCCTTGTTCCCAGTTCTACTGGCATCATCTGTTCAGTAACTCTTCGTGTTATTAATCTGTTGTTTTCTTTTCAGTGGGTAGGCTTTGACTGACAGCCAGGGTGGATACTAGTCTCTAAATACCTTTTTGTTAGGAGTCCAAATCCTTGTTCTGACTTATATATTACTTTCTAAGTAGCAGATTTATTTTTGTACAGCATTTATTCCTGCAGGATCTGCTTACTCTGAAATTGCATTGTATAATTAGGTCCCAACTGCCTATTTCTAATCCTGAACAAAGGTTGACTTTATTGTTTGTTCCTGCAACTCACATTTTCATTTCACTTCTTCCATGTATGATAGACATAATTAATTAGGTCCCATTCCACCAACCTTTGATTCCCTGTTTCTAATTATTAGGCTTTTTAAAAAACCCTCCATGGCTTCAGCATGTTCCCGGAGCAATTTACACTTGTCCACTTGTGGTGAGGCAAAGGCATGAAGCAAAGGCAAGCCCTTAAATCCAAGCTCCACTAACTGACAAGCCATGGTACAAGCAAACTATGATCCCATTAAATTATTGCAACCTGTAACTGAAATTTTACATATATTTTGGCCTATCTGATTTTATTGACTTTGTAAAGCTGTCATCTGTGAATGCATAGGCTTCTTTCTCTGAAACAGCAAGGAGATGGCCATGGAGAAGGTCATTCTGATTGTTTTTTTAAATGAAAATACACAATCAAGTGCCAGAAGAAAAGCTGAGCTATTGGGCAGCTCCCATATCACAGTTATATCCAACCTTGACAACTTTGCCTTGGTTCTGTTTTTCTTTCCATGGTATGCAAGGGCTCACACCCCCACATACTAAAAATAAATCTCAGCAATGCTTCATTACAGCAGGGCATATCTTACCTGAGCTTGCATCTTCCAGCACCAGTTGGTCAGCCATAGCACTTCTAGACTTGCTGTCCTGCAGTATAGTCTGTCATAGGTGTAACAAGAGATGAGGAGCTGGAAGTTGATGCGCTGAGGGAATATAAATATACACTGATGGCTTTATTTAAAAGAGTGATGTGGGACTGGGGGATATCAGCAAACTGGAGGTAGTATCAGAAATAAATATGCTCTTTGGAAAGGTTTTATCAAACAGCAGAGACTAGCTAAAATGATTGCTGTACAAAGAAAATGAACCCTGGTGTGCTTGACACCAGGCAGCTAATGGCATAGGAGAAGTATGACTGTGAGAGCACAGAACTCTACTGGGTGCAAAACCCATCCAAGAAGCTGGGTAAATACCCTGGTGGTTTGCTCTGCACAGCTCCAGGCAGGCTGTGCAGCATAGCACAGCAGGAGTAGTGGGGCTGTGCAGTTCGTTGCACAGGCTGATGCACCTCCTGGGACCAGCTAAGATAAATGTTAAGGAGCCCTATTTTGGAGCTGCCAGTGGTGAAACAAAGGCAGAGGCTGGGATCTGCTGTCTGCTTCAGTGAAATACACACTGACTGAGGAGAAGCTGCATAGCTTGGTGTGGGATGATGAAGAGCAGACTGGACCTGCACAGATGACTCTTTCCACGGGTGGATGGGAGCTCCATGGCATATTAGTCTCGCTCACTGATCCATGCTCTGATGTCTGGGATCCTGCTAACAAAATTATCACATCTAGTAAGAGTCAAAGTGGCTTTGTGGGAATCATGAGCTTCCTGTCTTCTTTGCATTTGTGAAGAAAGACTTTGTCATGTTCCCAGGGTAGAAGTCACAATTTGCATTAGGAAAATATAAACAAAAAGAAAAGATCAACCTCACGATAGAGCCGGCACAACAACAAGAGACTCAGGAAAGTACTAACTAAATGCTGCACAGCAGGCAGATTTTGATTTATATTTGTAAGCTTTTTTTGTTTGTTTGTTTCAAAATACAGTATTCTCCCCCTTTCATGTTCAAAACCCAGCCAATACAGAGCAGAAACATAGCTTTTGGCAGTCTGTATTTTTCAGCTAAACTTGTTTGTGTTCTCTCATAGCGCTTGAAGCGGAGCAGTAGCAAATTACATTAGTGCTTCTTGGTTTGTGACACACTTTGCCATGTTTTTTCAATAAAAACGACACCACTTAACTTTGCTGGGTCAGTAATGAAGCAGTAAGATAGATTTTGTTTGGCAAGGCAAACCAGCTAAGAATCCAGGGCTTCTTACAGCTAAAGCAAAATAAAGGATTTAGGTTAATTAGACTATTTATGGACTCTAAACTCTTCCTTTAATTTATGTATTATGATGAAATGTATCTGTGCAGCCCCTCTGAGCAGTCTTCCACACGCTATGGGAATATTTTTCCCAATCTGCTCAACAGTGGCTGTGCACAGGCCCTGCAGAGGCGACCTTGTCCCTTGGGGTATTGCTGGGAGTCATCGTGTCTGTCTGAGTGAGGTATGTCCCTTGGATGTAAACTAGGACCGCAATCCTGTGAAAAGCCTTCCCAGCAGAGATGACCACCCGGCTGGAAAGGAGCAAGGGTAGGCTGTCCTTGTCCTCAAGGGCCTTCTTAGCTTGGTGGGTGCACCTCAGCTGTATGGCTTTACAAGGGATGCAGATTTAAGTGCATCTCTATCACCACCCTGCCAGTCACCAGACAGAGGGATGGGTCAGCCACAGTCCTGAGGTCTTGTTATGTTCTCCAAAGAAAATCTGGAGGGTGCCAGGCACTCTGCCATGTCTGGGAACAGAAAGCACACTTCCAGATGCGTCAGACATCATGACCCAAGTCTTCCCTCACCGAGCCCGCTATTCTGTCACTTCTCATTACTTTAACCCCTTGACACCAGTGTCTCTAAACGTGGTGCTTCAAGGAGCAGGAACACAAGCCCCAGGAGCTGGGTTTGGCTCAGAAGGTGGTGCCCTGGGCTCATGAAGCCCCTGCCATTGCACAAAATGACGGTCAGCACACTAAAGGGAGTAATTATTGCAGATCCTCTTTAATCCAGAAAGACTTCTGTTTTCCCCAGAATGCTTTTACACCAACAGCATTTAAACAAGCAGAATAATGGGGATTATTGATGAAAGAGTGATGGATGGTTTCTGTCAGAAGTGAAACCAGCCAGTCCTGGTCAGGAGCTTCAAGATACCCGCACAGCAGCTGTGGGGCAGTAAGAGAGATGGGATTGGCGGCCATGTTGCTGACACAGTGGCTCCCTTCATGAGGGGGAACCTCCTTCAGACTGGCTCGCAGCAACCTTCCTTCCTGCACTACAGTTATTTTTGGGGTGGCATTGGTTTCAACAGTAAATAATGTCAGTGGCACTAAACTGTCACCAAGAAATGATCTACGCTGACAACTGCATCTTGGCTTTGCCTTGGGTCTTTATTTCCATAAATACCTTGGCAATTCTCTTGCAGTGTCAAACTTTCTTCCAGGCACAGAGGTCTCTCCCATCCACCTCGCTTCTTAAGAGCAACTTTTTTTTTTTTGGTAGAAGCACTGTGGTTAGTCTAAACTTAAAAAATTTTGGGAAGGAAGGAGGTAAAGGGACAGTCTTCATCATATCTGAAAGGGATTTTCTCAACTTTGTACAGGGTCCATTTTAGCTGGTTAACTGGTATTAGAGTTAATAAAAGGTATGCAGATAAAAAGCTGAATGTAACAAGCTGGAAATATTGGCACACATGCAGTTATACAGGCATGCATGCAGATGTATACACACACAGTCTTCCTTTATTTCCGGTTAAACTATTACCTAGCGCTGAAAATGCATAGGAAAGCAAGAGTCATAATATAAATTTACCTGACTTTATCACACCCTAATATAGTGGATCATGTTTTTTCCTGAACAAAGTCACAGGTCCACTTTGGCTGTTTCTTAAACAGTCTCGTTGTCTGCCTAAGAAATGCACTGAATGTGCTTTACTATGACTATTCGGGATGCCTCAGTTTTATACTCAAGAGAATATTGGAAAGGCTGTTAGCTTAAAAGGGTATTCAAATTTATTCATGGTTTGACAACAGAGAAAATGATATCATGTTGTAATTTTTTTGTCCCCGTTAGTAAGAGAATTTAGTAAGTTTGGAGGCTGGATGTTTATCCATGCTTATCTGTGAATACTACATGAGTTAACTGCATCAAATCAGATAATACCACATAAGAGATGCTAAAATAATGACAAACAATTTTTTTGTTCTCAAATACAGAGATGAATATACATAGTTTCTTTTTTCTCCAATTCTGATGAACAGACAAATCCAAAAATCTTATTTAAAAATAAGAAAACAGATTTCCTTTTTTTTTTAACTTTATTTTTTGACCTTTCTTTTCTCACTTAATATGTGGACAAATAAAGTCCCTAAAAACTAAAAACAACCCATGAAACACACTAATTCCCCTCTCCATGCTTTCACCCAGCTGATCCAGATCAATAGGATGGGAACATATTCAGCTTCTGTTTTTTTCAGTCAAAAACCACAAGTATATGGAGGATATATTTCAGGAAATGGTACTGACTTTCTTTTCATCTGTTCTATCCTAACGTGTGTTGTGCACTTGCATTTCCTGGGTGGATGGGTTGCCCCAGGATGGTACAGCTTGGGTTGTGTGGAGATTTCTGATCCCCCAGGTTCCTGATGTGAACTCAAAGTTTGAATTTCTGTGGGGATTCTTCTCACACATCACCCAGGTATGTCTCCTGGGGACGGCTGAGACGGTCAGGCCAATCTTGTGCCTATTTCTAGTGTCTTCTGCATGCTGCATACTTTACAAGCATTGGTGAGGCTCCTGCTTACAATTCTACCCCTTTTGTCCTTATCTGGGCCTTGTCACCCTTCTGCGTGGCGAGAGAAGGGCTGCTGCAACACATGGAGAAACACTGCTTTTAAACCACACAGGAAAACATTCACGTGTGAATTCAAACTCGGGGTTTTTGCATAACTGTCAAAGATGTGCTCTAGTCAGCACCACTGCCACACTTCTCTGAGAGGCGTTCCATCCCCAGTTTACACCAGCTCTGAATCCTTCCCCTTGCCACTCATTTGCACAGCCTTTTGGTATATGCTCCTATCAACATCTGTAAACATTATTAACTTTCTAGGCTGTGCAGGGGTTAAAGTTGCTCTAGCAAGTGTCCTTAATAAGGAATTCAGACTGTTTCTGTTTGGTTTTAATTATGACAGCCTTTCATATAGGTTGGAGGGGCTCCTGGCTCTGTCCTGTTCTCAACATTAAAGGTCCCTTTGTTTAAAAGCTCAGAGCCAGATCTGAGATTGCCTGTAGTTCACCTTTAAGATATGGAGAAGTGCTGAGACATGGCAGGATTTGATGCTGGTAGCCCCCATGGTGGGACCTGCAGCACGGGGTGTTGTCAGCATCGCTCTCCCTGCTGCAGCCTGCTTGCTCCGGCCGCGATGCTATCAGCATTCCTTGCTGGAGTCAGTCTGAGTGACGGCTGATTAATGAACTGGGGCCACAGCTATCTGTGAGAAAGAAGAATTGCGTATTTCACCCTTGTCACAGTCCTAACTGGAAAAGTCTGACAGCATCTGGTTCATTCTGCGTATAGGCACCACATACACAAAAGGAGCTCTACCAAGATAGCTGTGATTTTCACTAATCTCTCCCCTGCATCACCACTCTCCTCAGGAAATAAAACAACTGACTGTGGAATTTCTTTCTGAGGTAGAGAAAGAGGAAGGAAAAATGTGACCCTCCTCCGAAGTAAGTTCTATGAAATGAAGCACAGGGCACAAACTTGTTTCACAAGTACTTTGACATAGCAAGTCTCATGCACTGTTTCATCTGAAAAAACAACATTCTTGCAAGTAAATACAGCAGTGCTCTCTGTTCTGATGACTGGTGAGACCTTTCAATCCCTGCTCTTAAAATGAGATGTCTGCTTTTATTTGTTTTCTGTTCACCTACCTGGTACGACAACATCAAAATAAAAGGCTCCTGATGCCCTGATGCACTCCTGGATCATAAGCCAAGATGATCAGTGTGTGTCAGCAAACCACATTGTCCCTTTTTCATGTGTACCAATGCAGGGGGACCGTAGATCTTCCATGTTTTCATATAAACCACTGCTCAACATGCTACAGAGCTCAAGAATAAAGGAGCAGGTCTCCTAAGAAGCAAGCTGGAGTCATTGATGTTACTCCCTAGTTTCTCTTGGCAACCAATTATTTTCTCATCCACATTATACTTGGCAGGACATGTAGGGTTTCCCAGATGGTAGATCTGGCCTCTATTTTGCCTGACTGAAAATATCAGTGAAAGTATAAGGCAGCAGAAGTTCAGATCTGACATCTGTGGTACTGGAATTAAATCTCTCTGCCATCTATGACTAGCTGCCAGCCTTAAGCACTGGGGGTGTTTCAGCTGTGTAGAATTTCTCACAGTTGCCTGCAAATGAACACATAACAGACACCTTCATGGGCATTTTGTTCTCTAGAAGGTCTGTTAAACAGTGATTCTCATAACAGTGATTTATGAGCTGTGGATGCTGAAAACTGTGCTTGTCTGAAGGGCAATATTAAATCAGAGCACCAAAAAGATATTGGATGCCATAAAGGAGCCTCTTCACTGGCTGAAATGTCAACATGCTGGTTCTCTGTTGGCCTGGATAGCATGTCTTATAGGAAATGCACAATTTCTGCCATGGCAGTGAGTCAGGATGTAGGTATCCTGCCTCATCTTCTCATCCTCTGCCAAATCAATAAGCTCTTCTCAATGATGGGATTTTCAATTGCAGTATGGGGAGATACTGTGGGAGGTGTAATGTAAACTGAGCAGAGTGTTGGCTTTGAGAAGCCTCACTCTTACACTAAAGCCACCTGCAGTGTAGTGGGAGCTACGATTTGCGCAGGCACAGGGCCAGCTGACTCCCAGGTCCCAGATTCTCTTCTTCAAAGGAAAATCTGAGTAGGTCATGTACTTGAAGAAAAATGCTTTACTGGGAGAGTGTATTTTGGTGAGATGAGCATGACTGATGAACTCACCTTGATGTGCTGTGCCACAGCATTTGAGACTGAATGAAAATCCATCTCTCTGGCTGTGTGGTTGTTTCAGCCTGTCATGCTTTAATATAATGGCTTGAAGTTCAAAGGACATCTTTGAACCTCAAGCCTGTACACTCTCAAAATGCCTGCACTGGGCCAGCTTCTAGGGCTTGCTCATGGATCCCAGAGGTGAGTGAGAGACCTGGTGTTAAGATCCATCCAAACACTAGCGCTGAAATGAACTTCAAAAGTTAAAATAGCATCAGCAGTATTTCCAGGTACATTGCAACACCCACACATCGAAGACACTGGGACTCAGGGGCAAGGCTTTTTCTGTCCCTGCACTGTGGCCACCCACCTACAGCTGTCCCTTCTCTTTGGGGGATATTCCAATGGCGCTGCTTGTACCAGCTCTCTGGCTGACGTGCACACATGCAATTTTAGCAGAATTTGCATTCAGATTTCTAGTTCCTTTAACCTGCAGTTGTGGCAAACAATCCAAATCTTAAAACAGTGGAGGTGCACTGAGAGAAACCAGAGAAATATTGTCAAAGAAACATGAAATGGAAAGGCAAAAGAGATTCAAAGTGCTGCAGCCCCATCAGCTAACTAGGTTGTAATATACTGCCATAATTGCCATATGCAAACAATTTTCTTCAACAGATCTGTAGCACCCAGCGCTGGAAAGAGGACATAAATGGTCTGGGAAAAAAAAAAAAAAAAAAAAAAAAAAAAAGAATGCATACCCATGGCAGCTATGGACCACCTACCTCCAGGGATGCACAATCTCAGCTCCCAGGAGCCACAAAATCATGATGGAGTGGGAATGACAGCACCTTGGCAACCTTCAGGACCATGAAGTAAATGCTGCTGCTTTCTCAGATAGCAACACTGGGGTAGGTCAGGGATACCTGTAGCAGTCTTACTTGCAGTCATAGTCTCTGACTTGAAGTCTGAGTGGGGAAAATTAGATTAAACTCATTATATTTGGGAGATCCTGAGAAGAGGAAGAAAGGGATACAATCATCCCACACTTATACCTTGTGCAGCTTAATACATTGCATATTGGTGTTAGAACTCCATGGGGCTGTGTCTTTCCATGGGGACAACTTGCAGAATAAGACTAAACATCTGGATTCATGTAGGAACAGCAGGTTCAGTGCATACAAGGTGAGGTGAAGTCACAGCAATTTAGGAACACTGTGTGCTGAGCCCAGTACTTGCCTCGTTTTACCTTACGTTTGAAGTCAGTGCGTAGTCTATGCTTCAGACCATTCCAGCAGGCTTCCCACTTGTTCCCAGCTGCCTTCATGAAACCTATTTGGGTGGCAGGGGTAATGCAGCCAAAGTGCACAAATATCACATGGGGTGAGCAGCCTGCTTTAGAGATTTCAGTCGTTGGGTCTTCCCAGGGATACTTCAAAGATATCACATTAACAAAGTGTGTGGAGTCCAAGCTGGAAGATTCAGTTCTGCTTGAAATCCACCCATTAGATGTTTCCGGCAGCTCGGAAGCTCTCTTCCTAATGGTGCCAGGGGGACAGCTGAGGGAGGCTGCACAGCGCCCACCTTTCAGTCTGATCTCAATGAACCTTTGTGGCTCCAGCGATGCCAACGTGAGAACATTTCCTCTGAAATCATTCCTGTAAACAGCACAGGGACTACTCAGAGCATTCAGCTTTGTTCCACGTGATGGGGGACAGTAGCCTGACTGTTAATTTATTTAAAAGGAAAAAAAAACAGCAACAAAAACGCCGCCAGGAACTTATGTGACTATCAGGAAATGCTCACCAAAGGGACTGCATTTAGCAGCGTACGCAATGCCAACAACAAGTCCACTATTTTATAAAGTAACACTTTGTATTTGCATTTTTGACAACACATTAAACTAGTCTGTTAGGGATGTCCACTCTGTTCCAAATCCCTTTTTACCTTTTAAAAATGTTTTTAAGCGTGGAGCATTTCTTTGGGACACATGGCAAAAAGTGGCTGTAAGAGGAATTTTTTTTTCATGCTTATGTGTTCCCTTTTTTGTCATTAACATTCTTTCCACTGTAGCATGGCCAGGAATGGGTGCCAGGCCCTGGAGTTTAGAATGAATTCTGCATCATGTGGATGCTTCTCTAACTGGATTGTGTTGTTCGATGTAGTAAGAAAGTCCCAGGATTTTCAGCTGCAACATTTTCGTACAAACCTGTTGCATCTTCCTGTAACAGTTATCTCCCCCAGGAACTCTGGCTGTAGAGATTTCCTGCCCTAAATTCTCTTTCTGCCCAGAAGAGGAGAGGTGGGGAAGGTATTCAGTAATACCAGGAACATGGGTGTTATTCAGAGTAGGATGGAAAATGAAAAACAAAATTCATCAACACTTTCTTCAGTAAAAATTACATCTATTTGAGGCTACATCCTTTATTCTATGGGTTACATGCATTTTGTTCTTTGTTCATGCCACCTAGCTCAGTGGGGCTGGTGGTGACACCCACCCTCCATGCCAGTTCTGATGGCCATTGCCAAAGCTGGGGAACTTTTAGATCTTACTTGAATCATGCTCCAGTAAACTAGTGAAAAAAGGGTAGAATTCCCATTTTTCCACCCAAATTTTTCTGTGCTTTACGTTCTCTCTCAAAGAGTTTTTTTTTCATTTGGGATCCAATCTGGAGAAGCACCATACTGTATATTTTCTGCACTCAGAAAAGTGAGTATGAGCTTAAGTAGATACTAAAGCTTTGCTGCTTCAGGGTCTTTTTGGCACATATTACAAACTGGTACCCACCACTAATTGATTTGAAGGTGGAGTACTGAAACCAGGAACTGAAGGAAGGATCCTATTTCAATGTCCAGTACAAGCCAGCATGTCACTAAGCTTCTATAAACACAGGATTTGGTCTAGATTACATCAGCACAAACCAGTTCAAGCCATTCATTTGAGAGCAGACTATTGCATTTCATTAAAAACTAGAACTGTAATTTCACAGCTCCAGTTCCCATAAAATAATAAGAGCAGTGAGCCAAGAATGGGCTTTCTTGTTTGAAATTAGACGTATCAATAGATGAAAAACTGTGATTTCAGAGACGGTAAGAAGGTGTGCACAGTAGTTCAGCACTTGAGATACTCACTAAATAGACATATTTCAATAATATATGGGAGAATGTTCCTGTTATTTTAGCTACTAATCCAGTCACTGCATACTTATTGCTGGTCTGCATTTGCCCAAAGTTAATGTTGTTTTAATACCTTGTTGAAATGTTCTAGTTAAATATCATTTCTAAATAGGCTCTTTTATTCTTTTATTGATTGGGAAGGGACTCATTTATTGATTGGGAAATGCAGCTCATTCTTTACAGTCACTGATTTTTCTGTGTGATCACCATTATCTTGGGGATGGGAACAGTCATGCGAGAGACAGATCAACACAGCACATCTTGTTTATTTCTTCTCCAACAACCCAAAATCTTGGGTTTTGCCTGCAGAAAGAATTGGCTGCCCCCACTGCAGGTCGTATTGTCTCAGAGTGGTGGCACAGGCTGAGTGTAGCTCCCCAATAGCCTGAGCTGGGGGGAAAGGGAATTCAGTTTTCTTTGCTGGGGACACTGTGGGGTGGAAGAGAAGGCTGGCAGCAGGCTGCAGGGCTTTGGTCAGGTCTCTCCGCTGGCTGCCCTCAGTCAGACAGTCTCACCAGCAGGGACATGCATAGTACTTCTGTGACCATTCCCTCTTTGTCAGGACAAATGCAGTTTTTCCCAGAAGATCTCTTCAAGCACATGAATAGCCAGCAGTCTGAAGCCTGGACCTGCTGCCAAAGAACTGTAGTGACAGTATAGCCACAGCCTGTGAGTAGGAAGAGCTACAAAATTTGGGGCCAAATAGACCAATATGTCCATATTCTCAGTAAATGAGCTTTTGTTAGCTGTGAAACCATGTGTCCAAGGAGGGGCTGCCAAACCAAGTACTACAGGCTGGCCTAAACAACTTCTGCTTTTCATCACTGTTCAATACTTCCTCAAGGTCTGACACCTGCAAGATTGATAGCAATGTCTCTCCACACCGGTAATGCTACTCTCCACCTTGATGCAACTTCCCTCCTCATAGAGCCAGTTGGTCACTCTTTACCTTTGCAAGGAATTTTCAGAGAGGAAAGTTTCACAGAAGGAAATTAAGAAGATTTCCTCCTAAATCCCATCTATGACCTGCCTAAACCTCCTTAGAGAGATGACTCACACTGTGAAGTAGTCTAGGAGCTTGCTCATCAGAAACACTATGGGAAAATATGGTCCTGTGTTCCTGTTACGTTGACTTTTGTTGCCAGATCTAAGTTATGTCCAAGGCTTCTGTGGGCCATCGATGCCTCACAGAGCAGCAGAAAGGCTGCCTAGGACCCCAGTGCATGAATACTATTGAGTTAAAATGGGAACTGTTTGATATGGCTGATGAATCAGGACTGATGACTTTGGATCAGAGTATATTATAAACTATTAGCAAACCCAGTATCACCTGGGTAAGCCTTCTGGAGAGCATGTCACAATTTATGAAGGGATGGAGTCTTTCCTGCCTTACTCAGGAGGCATTTTCATGGGTAGGCAGCCTGACCAATGCTTCTTTTACCATCAGAGACTTTTGTACTGTTTTCTCCTTGCTGCTCCTGTCACTGTTTGAAATGCTTCTGCCTGCAAGTGCAGGACTGTGTGTGATAGGAGGGAATGCAGCAAGGTTCAAAATCATAAGCTTATCTGAAATACCACCCCAGGATCCCAACTTACTCCTTGCGTAATATAATTTGAAAACCAGAAGTGGCTGAGTTGCCAGTTCAGGCAGTGCACAAGTCGGTCAAAACTTGCAGATAACTGATGACTGGCAGCGATTTCATGTGTGAGCTTCCCCTGCCTCTGGGCAGCAACCTTGCAGGATTTCCTCCCCACGTTGTGGCACTCGTGATCCACCCTCTCCCTCACTGCAATGGGGCCTGGCCCTGGGGTGTGATGAGGAGGAGGAAAGAAGGGGAATCTGATACTCCCTAAGGCATCACGTCAGAAAGGACCCTATTACTCAGCCTTATAAAGATCCTGCTATCAAAACATAACAGCTCTGAAGCTGTCACAGTTATTTAAATTGTTTATAAGCCTAAAAACTGAGTTTTAGGTTGGATTTCATAGGATTAGCACTGCGGAACGTTCCCAACTCTATCATCCCAAGCTAGCACCTCTCAGCCGGGAGAAACAGAGAGCTCCTGTGATGTTTTTCTGAGTTCCATAAAGTAACACAATAGAGTCATGATGAGGTTCAGGATGCAGAGTTCACAAACTCTCTGGGCAGCCCCACAATAAAAATTAAAATTGTTATGTTTAAATGGAATTTCCTGCATTTCAATTTCTACCCATTGCTTCTTGTCCTGTCATTGGGCACCACTGAGAACAGTCTGTCTCAGTCTCATTTACTACTCCTATCAGGTATTCACAAGCACTGATGTGATTCCCCTGAGCCTTTGCTGCCGCCCCTTTGATGTTTCTTCTTTCTGTCTTATGAAACAACAACAAAATTTAATATGTGCCCTCTACAAGTAGGCAGGGTGCCACCTAGAGAGAATCTCACTGGAAGAAATATTTTCGTATTACATTTGTCATCATAGGGTTGAGATCACAGCAAGGTGCATATTTCTCTGCACATGATAGGGATTTGTTTAAAGTAGAAACAGCCAACTCCAAGATTTTGGATCAAACAATTCCCAACTTGGAGTGAGAGATTTCAGGCCTGGATCTTGGTCTCTTGAAGTTTTGCTGTTGATAGATTCAAAACACTGAGTTCCTTTCTGGAACTTGGGCTCAGGTGCAAATAGTGCACAACTCGGTGTGCTTTTTGCTAAAGCTTTTAGAAATATTGTTTGGCCTGTTCTACCCATGTTGGACCTTCCCGCCATGGTTATTGGCTCCTAATAGTAGGCTGGGTAAGGAGTTTCTCCTTCCCCTGCTGTATTCTCTTGACAAGCATTGGCTCCTCTAGACAGAGGTGTCCGCATGCCAAGCCACAATATTCCTCCCAGCATGTTTTACATAGTCATTTATTTATTTATTTCTGCGCTGCATCCTGCTCGCTTGCCAGTGGAAATCTGCCTGAGGGATTTGTTTCATGTCTCCTGCAATGGGACGTGGAAATTTGCCTTCTCAGCTTTACCAAAACACTCCTGACCAACACTAGGAGAAGATGCCAGAATATAGGAGCTTCTGTAGTGCATAGGAAATGCATCTCCGCTGCTGGCTAAAGACTTTTGCTCTTTGATGATTCTCATCTACACCACCACCTCCTCATCATTTTCCTCCTCCTCTTACTCCTCCTCCTTTTTCTCCTCATCCCCTTAAGAACTGTTGTTAATAACACATAGGTTGCTCTGAAAGTAATGCCTCCTATTTATTTTCTTGGAAACTACAAAAGATACAAAGAGCATAATAACACTATTTGATAGAACAAATTCTCAGCTACAAGACACAATTTTTTTTCCATTGTAGCCATTGCCATTATCTATGTATTCTCACCAGCAATGAACAAGAGCCTGCATGCTGCGCTTGTAAAAACTGCATGGCCATCTGGAACGTGGTTTGTCTTTCATGTTGTTGTTGCCACTGCTGAATTGCACTATCCACAGCATTGCTGTGCTCATATCCAGTTTGGTGTCCATAAAAATTCAGCAAATGTCAACAAATGTTGGTGGGTGCAATATTTTCCACCTGGAGGAATTCAGTGACACACCTCTGCTTCAGCATCCACTTCTGATGTCATGCACCAACACAATAAATCAAGAGGCATTACTTTCAGAGCAGCCCTCATAAATTTGTTTTCCAGAAAAGCCAAACAAGCATCCCGCAGCCCAACCAAGGAGCCTTATCTGCACACTACACCTGAACTTTAGATCTCCATATAGTTAGAGACTAGTATTTATTATGTCATTTTACTGACCAGCTTTATTAAATCCATCTGTACAACTCTTTGCCTAACAGAATTGAAACCTATTTTGTTAATGATCACTTCAATCCTTGCTTACTACAGAATGGACACAGAAGATCTTCCTGAAGTGTAATGTTTAAAGCAGAACATTACACCAGAGATATCACTAGGCTTGTATTGCTGTTCTTGTATGTAAATGCAAGACTGCATGGCTGAATGTGTGAGTCTTTCAGAAGGATTTTATCTGCCGCATGTTTGTATAGGAAGACAAGCTAAAGAGTGCCCTGATGCAAACCTGGCTGCAGTATGTGGAAGGCTGTCAGATGATTGCAATGGGTCTTCAACTTCATTTATTTAAGTCCATGGGATTTCGCAGCTGACTTTATGGGCTCCTTGATTTTGGCTTTCAACATTTCAACTGTCTACAAGGAGGCATGAGGCCTTCCTATGCTCTTGGCTTTGATTTAGTGAAGTTTCTTTAGAGAAGCATCAGCTGTAATTGACCATGAAGTCCAGAGAAGAAGAAAGATGTGGCAGTGCTGCAGTTTGGCTCTTCAGTATGACAACATGGGAAAGCATCATCACTGAGCTATTGCTATACCAAGAATACAGAAGATACTAAGATAATGAACTCAAAATGTCCTGAATTTGTATTTGCTTCACTGAGATAATCTTGATTTTTGCAATAAGAACTTACTGAAAACACTGAAATAATAAATCCATGTCCATTTCCCAGTTGGATCAGATTTATTAACAACTAAATCTGTAAGATCCTAAGAAGATTTGTCCTGCACATTACAGCTTGTCGTGGGAAAAGAGCCTATTGTGTCAGTCTTGCACCAGAGGCATCCCACAGCTCTTCTGAGCAGCAGAGGTGGCAGAATGAAGAGGTCTTGTCCTGGTACAGCTGACCACAGAGCATACAGAATTTATTCCATTTTCCTTCCTCCCTTCTCCTGGTGGCAAATATCAACTGGGGAAGAATGTTGGGCCAGGTGCAGTGGGGGATAAACCTCCTCTGATTGGCAGGGGAAGTTAGAAAAGAGGATTAGAAATGGCTATTTGAAGGCATGCACTTCTTGGCAAAGTCAGTGCAGAAGATCCTCCTCTTTGCTCTCAGCACACCTAAGCCAGCTGGAATTGCAGTTTCTCAGACAGAGCTTTCATCATTCAGATTTTCAGACCAACCAAATTCACACTTGCCTGTGCTAAACTGTAGCCCTGAGCCCTGTATGGTAGTGTGGGAGGAGAGAAAAGCACCTCTATTTCTACTGCCTTTTCCCAGGCTTTGTGAATCCAGTTGTGGCCCCGGGTGTAGCTGTGCATCCAAGCTGCAAATTAAATCTTCAAAAGAAGCTGGTGTGAGCTAGTACCTGTCCAGTCAGGCAGCTGGGAAAGCCACAGAACAGAAAAATAACGCTGTAACATAAGCTGTTACAACAAGTAATCAGGATACTTAGGGTTGCCTGAGTCATCGTCATACCTTCCTGATGAACGTACTGGGAACTCGGCTAGTGGCAGGCAAACTCCTTTGGAAGTCAAAATTTTACAATCCTACATTGACTTGTGTATAGTTGCTAGTTCTTCTCCAAACTTGAGATGAGCAAACGTGTGGACAAGTTCACAACCATCTTGGGGCAGGAGTGTATGAAAACTTACAGGACTGACTGAATAGAAAGACTTTAAGGAGAGGCCACTGGCAAAGGATGCTGGGGAAGGTCCTTAGAAACGGTGCTAAAGTGCCCAGGCAAGATGCAAGAATTGAGCTGACTGGATTGATACTCATTCTTCAGTGAGCCCACCAAACTCCTGAATTTTATCTCCACATCACTTGATTTTCAGTCTCATCACAGAAACAGCATAAGAGACATAGAAGCAAGAATCCTGGTGTCTTAGTGCTCTGCACCACACCTCCTCCTCTGTCCAGTGATCTTTTCATCCATGTATCAATCCCTCTTCCAGGCACCAGAGGAAGAAAGAGGCCCACAACAGGGTACTCTGGAGTGTGGAGAGATGATAACTCCTTCCTCTCCAGCTTGTGTGAGACTTTGCTACCCCAGTGGCAGTGGCTAATTGTTCTTCCCATGCAGCCCCGAGACAGGCACTAAGTTCCCACAGGGAAAAAAGAAAACTGATGCATGCCTCTGTTCAGGATTTTTATAATTGATCAGCCTTGCTTTGATTTCTTGTGGATTAATCTGCTGAGTCACCAAGGTTTTCCCATAAGCCAAGAATCATCTTTAAGGATTTCTCCCCTGACAACTGGGCACAGATACACAGAAGGTATCACAGAATCATGGACTGGTTTTGGATGGAAAGGATCATTAAAGACCATCTAGTCCAATCAAGTGAATTTTTCAGGCATCTAAACACTGCCTACAACATCAGTCAACCTTTCTGAATTTTTCTGGCATCTAAACACTGCCTACAACATCAGTCAACCTTTCTGAATTTTTCTGCAGCCTTTGCCAAAAGTGCCTATCTGTATCAGAAGTTCTAAATTAGGGACATACAAGGCTGCAAAGCACTCAGTGTGTCACTTCCAATGGCTGTAGCACTAAATTAATGTTGCTTAGGTGTTTCAGGACTGACCCTGAATGAAGTCAAATTCACACGTGCACACACACACAGCCTGTCAAACCTGAGGCACTAAGACACCGGGCCAAGCAATATGTGTGACTCCTTTCCAGCTCTTCAGCAAGCCAGTGTAGGCCATACGTGGAAGATCAAGTCTGGTCCATGACAGCGATTAATCACTTTAATGAGACTCATGCGTATTTCTGACACGAGGAGGAGATATGGAAACACATTTCCATATACGTATGTTTGCCTGAACGTGTTAGCTTGGTGAAAAACAGTTATTGCTGCATCAGAAGAAGGGTATCCAGCAGGGAGAGGGAGGTGATTGTCACCTTCTACTCTGCCATAGTAAGGTCCCATGTGGAATACTGCATCCAATACAGGATATCCTCAGTTCAGGAAGGATATGGAACTGTTGGAGTGGGTCCAAAGGGGAGCCATGAAGATTATCAAAGGGCTGGAGCACTTCTCCTGTGAAAAAAAAAGGCTGAGGGAGTTGGCATTGTTCAGTCTGGAAAAGAGAAGGTTCTGGGGAAACCTCACTGCTGCCTTCCAGTACTTGAAGGGAGCTTATAAGCAAGAGGGTGATAGACATTTCTTATGGTCTAATAGAGATAGGACAAGGGGGAATAGATTTAAAGTAAAAGAGGGGAGATTTAGGATAGACGTTAGGGGGAAATTCTTTAGTCAGACTGTCTGGAGAAGCTGTGGGTGCTTCATCCCTGGAGGTGTTCAAGGCTGATTTGGATGGGCCCTTGGGCAGCCTGAGCTGCTGGGTGGCAGCCCTGCCCATGGCAGGGGGTTGAAACTAGATGGTCTTTAAGGTCCCCTCCAACCTAAGCCATCCTGAAATTCCATGATTTCTCAGAAAGCTGAGAACTGATGTAAGTCCACGCATCAAATCTTACATTTACAAAGAACCTCTCCACAGCTTCTCATGCACAAGAAAGCCTTGTGCGGTTGTTTGGAGATAGAGGGATACATGGGGACAAGAGGGAACTTCTGAAGGGAGATACAGGATAAAGACATCTCCTTGGCACTGTGTAATGATCCATATGTTCCAGTCAGTCGTCTGATTTTGTTCCTCAGTGGGGCATGATTGCTTGATTGCTTGGGCTGAGCAGTTTTTGCAGATAAACAGTTTCCAAGATGCACATGGTGTCTTTCTGCAGCCCTGTGTTTGATAAATGTGCCCCACATGCCTAGAAGAGGTAGGCAGTGTGTGTTTAACTTCCCCTCCATCCCCGCTCTTCCCTTGACTCTCCATTTAGATGACTTGGTGCTCCATAACGCCCTGCTTATCACTCACAGCTCAGCCCAGTATATGCAGTGTCAAACAAGAGAGAAGAAAGCAACTCTCAGACACAATGATTCTGGTCTGGAAGCTGCATCGCTTTAATGTGGGTTGTAGTAGCATTAATACAAGCTGGTGGATTGGAGATAGATGATTGCTGTCAGACTAGTTTGGTATCATTGCAATATATTTTACAGAATCAGACCATGATACAAAGATATCTAAATGCGAAGTCAGCTCAAATAAATTGAGCTGGAGCTGTTAGCACAGCCCTGGGGGTGGGAGAGAGGGCAGTGGGTGGAGGCAGCACCTGGAACTGCCTCGCTGCATTCTTTGTGCTCTGAGGTCTGGGAAATCTCTCTGCTCCAGTCACAGCACAGCCTGGGCCTGGCAGTGGCTCTGCGAGAGCTCACCCTGCAATAACCAACAGCAGGGGACAGAAGGGTTTCTGCAGGCATCAGCCCAGCTGGACCAATGCTGGACTTTTATCAGGTTGTTCTGGAATCAGTGCATCCTGCTACAAGTTATACATTGCCAGGAGGATGCTGGCTTGGTGTCTCTCCAGCTGATGGGGAACTGACCATAAATCATATATTTAGGATGATTCAACTTCAAAGCCCTGCATAAATGTTAGCTGACAGCTCCCTGCCGTAAATGCTCCTTATCTGAAGTGGGCAGAGGGAAGGTGTTTGCTTAATGTCACCCAGTGAATCGGTGACAGAGCAGGGACATGCACCAGGGGGCTCTGGCTCTCTGAGTCGCTCATGGGCCTCGCTGCCTCTCATGTTAACGGCTTCCATGTGCAGCAAACACTGAGTGTGAGAAGGTCCCCTGCTAGGACTCTTTGAAGATTCAGAGAAGCCTGGTAAGGACAGGGCCTACAGGAAATGCCTGAGTGATGGCTTAACTGGCCGAGCTTACTTCATGTGGAGTTTGCTGGGTTCTCATCACACAGATTATGCTAGCAGCATCCTTTGAAGAGAGGGCACTTTTACACCCATACATGCAGCTATGTGTCTGAAATGCACTTAGCCAGGTAGAGCCACTTGCCTGCATTTACATCTAGATCAAAAGCTGTTCTGATATCTGAGCATATTTGAATCACAATTAAATGCCTCAGCTGGAACAGCCTGGTTCTGAGTTCAGGCAGGTGAGTGGGAGTCAGAAGGTGCCTGAGAGCACGGAGCCTTTTTAAAGTCATAGAATCATAGGACAGTTTGGGTTGGAAGGGACTTTATAGATGATTGAGCTCCATTCCCATGCCTTGGGGTGACTCCCACCCAGCAGCTCAGGCTGCCCAGGGCCCCTTCCAACCTGGCCTTCAGTGCCTCCAGGGATGGGGCACACACACAGCTTCTCTGGGCAGCCTGTGCCAGTGCCTCACCATCCTCCAAGTAAAGAATTTCTTTCTAATGTCTAACCTGAATCTCCCCTCTCTTAGTTTAAATTAATTCCCCCTTGCCCTATCACTATTAGCCCACATAAAGTTGTTTCCCTTCCTGCTTATAAGCTCCCTTCAAGTACTGGAGCTCTTGCCTCTTCCTTTTCTTTTTTTTTTTTTTTTTTTTTTTTTTTTTTGGCTGTCCCTTTTAATCTAAAAAAGCTTTTTGCCTTTTCTGTTTGACAAAATCTCTGTGTCCCACACATGTTGCCTACATGACCTCTGCACACACCCATGTGAAAGCCAATGCTTTGTATTTGCAGACATCCGTTAGCTGAAGATATGGTGTTCGGGTCTCGTCTCTGATTTTTTAATAACTTTTTTTCTTTTTTTTTTTAAGGTAGATAAGACTTGTGAAAGAACACAGAAAAAATCTTGGACGTAAAAGTTGATTGAGTTCAGCAGGAATCTGAGCTGTGCATCTGTGTGTGCCTGGGCATGTCTGTGTGCAGTGACCGCAATGCCAGGTTGCAGCCTGTAAATAAGAACCACAATAACAAAGTAGATATAAACAGCTCGTGAGATCAAAGAGAGAAACTCAGTACATGTGAAGTGCAGTATCAGACAGCACTAAATAGAATCAGTCTCAAAACTTAAACCACTCCTGTGCCAAGTCCATGGCTGGAATAACTTCATGGAGTTTAGTGGTGAACCAGGGATGAGCATGGCATGTGGTAAACTTTTTTGTTCTCTGCTAAGTTGTGACAAAACATTGAAGTTATTGTTACTCAAGTATAGCTGCCTCAAATTAGCTGGGGCTCCAAGCAGGAGCTCTGTTGTTGGGAACGTAAACTGCCTGTAAAGTTCACCAAGGCTGGTTCAGACAGCCATTGCTTGCAGCTGATTAAAGTAAGATAACCATCCTGCTGAAAACCATGACTGAATTTCCACAGCCATTCCTGCTCAGAAGGCTTCAATTAGACTACTGTGCATCCCTTCTCTGTGTTGGCAACCACACTGTTCCTCTTGAAGCCACCTAGGAGCTTACACGGGCTCTCTTCTCTCACTACCATACGGCCATAGGGAATGGAAACACCCATTTTCCGTTTGCAGATATAGGCCTGTAAGTATGATCAAGTTTTGATCAAACCCACTTTTCCCTAGTTTGCTGTTGGTGTATGTTAATGATTTGAACAGAGGAGCTGAAATGTATATACATTCTTGGAATGAGCAATTTTGGCCTACTGAGTTTACCTCTGCAGGATCCTGGGCTGCATTTAGGGCACCCCTACTTCACTGTCGTGTCACCAGCACAAGCTGTACGCATCGTGGATTGTTTTCTGGAGCAATGAGCAATGGACCTCAGGGCTTTCTGAGATCAGAGGAATGATCCAAAAAACAGAAGTACTAGCTCTAAAATAAACAGTCAGCTTTGGGCCCTGGGGAGAATGTAATGATTCAGAACTGCGCAAGAAACATAGCCCCAGACTCTCCTTATTTCTTTGTAAAATAACAAACCACTCCATTGCACATCCGAGTTTTGCAATGCATTCTGCTCCTTGGAATCCTCACCAAAGCAAGTACCAATGATCATAAGGTTTTGTTGTTTTTTTTTTTCCTCTAAACATGAAAAGAAAACACCATCTCAGTTGTAAAAGCTCAGTTATGAAAGATGGTCCTAATGTAGCAGAGCTGTACAGACACAGTGCTGCAATTCCTCAGTGGGAGCACATTGTGGAATGTCTCTGCAGGCCTCCCCTCGTGGCAGGTACTCCTGGTGCCTGGCTGATTTATAGGCTGCCCTAAATAACTCGGTTTCCCCTTGCTGACAGCAGAAGTCTGCTTTGCTTAATCCCACTGCAGCAGAGTCGGTGTCATCTGTGCTTCTGATGAGCGCTTACTTGTGAACTGGCTGATAACACATCCTCCAACAAAGCCGATACTGACAGAACAGTAGTTTCTCTGCTGACAAAGTTATTTTAAAGACAAAATAACCAGGTTATATTACATATTATTGGATCTTACAAGAATATGCATGAGATCTAATTTCCACAGTGTACTTCATTGAACTTATTATTTCCTAACGCTGCAGTGATTATGTCTCAGCTGTCTCCATTAGCTTTAGCTGAGTGCTTTGGAATTATGCTGATATTGAGTTGAGTCTCAGCATAGAGGACAGGAGATATGTGGCTTGTTGGTCATCCAGTGCCACACAGACTGAAAGAGGGAATGAAGGGTAAAGAGAGGTGCAGAGTACAAATGAAAGTGATGACAAAAAATGCTGTTTTCAAGGTTTTTCTGACAAAGTAAGGCTGCAAGATGTCACATGAGTTTGTTTAGTTTTGCTGCAAGGCATACTGATTAGACACATGGGTCCCAGCTGAAAAGGGTTGGATTTTGGCAGCTTTCGCGAGAAGGGTTTTCTCCTAGCTGGGTTTTAGAGTTTGCCAATACTGCTAAAGAATTGCACTGTTATATTAATTTTTGGTTGCTTCCACCGCAGTCTCTTTTGCTTCTTCAGTTGTTCTGGTATGGCGATAGCCAACCATATGATGCTCTGAACAGGAGCTGTGGTAATGTATGGACAGAACTTTCTGTCAAAATTTTGCTATTAAATGCTATTAAATTCACATTATATTTTTCTTTTCTCTCAAGAAATACCAAAAAGGCCACATTTTTTTTCTGCAGTTATGGAAACTGCATTCTGCAATTAAACTTAATCTTATTTTTCCTTACCCTGAACTATTTTAATTCATGCAGCTGCCATCTTTTTTTTCTGGGAAAGGTATTTGTGGAAGAAAATCCATTGATTTTTATCTTTGGTGCCATCTAAAAGAGATATGCATGGGTTTGCTCACGTCTGCTGTGAAACCGAAATGATAATTTGGAAGCCATACATTCAGAATGTAAATGACTCATCTTTAGGTGAAACTGACCCTAATTAGATCTAGATCAGCCATCGTTTGACACAGAGAAAGAAAATTCATTTTCTCTGAAATGTGGTAATGGCTAGGAAACTAGCCCCAGAACCTTAAATTAAAAGCAGGTTTTAACATGCTGGCTCCATGCCTGCCTTCAATATCAGCCTCTGCCTGTTTTAGTTAAATAAATGGTAACAAAAGAAGACAGGCTGGGTGACGTTAAATAAAGAGAAATTTAAGAGAGTAATTATAGCATTAAGCAAGGCCAGAGGTGAGGAGCTGTAAACTTTGTGGAACAAAAATGCAGCATGGCAGTTTCTCCAAAACTTTATTTGCTAAAACCCTTTTACTCCTGGTCACACAAAGGTGTCTGCCAGCTCAGGTGCCTACCCCAGTTCAGGGCACAGCGTGCTCAGTCTGCCCCATCTCCTGGCATGCAGCTGTCCCACTTGGGTGGCTGTGAATATGAGGTTGGAAATGATGGACAGTGGCTCTGGAGGTCAAGGATGGGTCCTGTGGAGAGTACAGGCATCCTCAGAACAGTGACTCATGATGCTTTTCTATCCTATTTTTCACCGCGTTTTGTTAGTGCACTGTTCTTCCCCTAAATGCTGGGTGATTTTGAAGGTGGAAATTTGCTGGAGAATGGACTTAGCCTCCTACATCCAGATTTTGAAAGATTTGTGTTAAGGAGGTAGAGTGAAAGAAAGGCTCATCTGAGTCCTTAAGAGTCCTACAAGAACAGTTCTTGCTATCAGCTATTCTAATAAAACCAAAGATACCCCTGCAAAGCAATTGCTCTAAGAACATACAGGGGGGAGAGCTCAGAAGGTTGGAGGCTTAATTTGTGTAAGCACCCAGGAGAGGCACATGGAAGGGAATTGAATTAAAAAAAAAAAAAAAAAATCGTCTGTGCCTTTCTTGTCTTTGAAATGTGATGCCCTTGTTATGAATGAGGCTATTTAGGCATCTGTGCTCTGTGTGTGTGTGTGTGGGTGTGTGTGGAGAGACACATAAGAAACATACTAATGGCCAGAAAAATAGCATAGCCTGCTGTTCTTGGGTAATTCAGAGGACAGAAAGACTGTTTAATGCTTCCTAAATGTTTAGCTGCGGGATCTAGAGGAGAAGGCTCGAGCATCCAGTAGGCTTTGGGGCTGCCGTGGGGTCCTGATCTCCCCCCTTACCAGCCTCAGGTGCCCAAGCAAACCCAGCTGTCACACAACCTGCTTCTGGAGATGAAGCGAAGAGCAGATCTGTGCACCAGAAGCAGGGGTCTCAGTACTGCCCAGTGCAGCAGAGGTGTGCTTCCCTGTCCTAGAAAGTCCCATCAGGGGCCAGAGAAGGCATTCCCAGTCAGGCATTCACACATCAGGAGTTGCACTTGAAACTCAGTAGTTTTCTGGCATTACCAGATTTTATACTGATTGCTGTTGCCTTCTGCTTTCATACTTTTTCAGCTGCAAGATTTTACTTTTTTGCTAAATTTTAGAACCTGAGAAAACAAAAATTGTCAATTAATTACATAAATTTGGGATCTAGGGATTAGAAAAAAGGATTAACTACTGTGAGAGTGGTAGTGTTCAGTGGAAGCTATTACAAGAATCTAATGCCTATTTCAGGAACGTCCTGTGTAATATTAAGTTAATTTGTTGCTGGATACTGAGCATGGTAAAAATGAGAAGGGGGTAGAATATTTTTGAAACTGGAGCATCTTTTTATGGAAAAAAAATACCTTTTCTTTTTTACAGGAAAGTAATTAAAAATGTCACCATCATTTTCTGATAATACTCTTTCATTTAGAACATTTCTCCGTTACCATTTATGCAAGGTATTACACTCAGTTTAAAATGAAATGTCAGTGGAAAACTACTATATTTTCAATGAGACTTTTAAAATCAATTCCTTTGGAAGGCTTGAAATAAAGTATTCTAAATGTCAGTGTCTGATCATATATTTTTTTCATATGTTAGAGCCTGCAGTTCAGCTACCTACCAAGAAAGTCACAGTCAGCTTGCTTAGGGATCCCTGTAAAGGGATAATACCTGCACCAAGGTCTCCGTTTTCCTTTTGTTTTTATGGTAACTTTTACAAATGCAGAACATGCTGAATTTTACAGAAGTCCTGCTGGTTTCTGGGTCCTGACACCTTTGGCTCTCTGGAGTATTTGCATCTCAAAATATTCCAAGGAAGCGGAAGAGCAGATTTTATGGTCCTAGTGACTTGTTCATGAATTTCAAAGTGCTGTTATCAGGATGAATGCATAGGTCTGCGAAAATGTCCCTTTACCATCACCCAATGAAAGAGGAAGGGGAATGAATATACATTGGATTCTTTAGGAAAAATGAAAGTACTTGTGCTGATCTGATAAAGTTTCTTTGAAAAAAGCAGTAACTCTGTGCTCACTCAGTAGCACTATCATGGTGGGAACTCTTCCCTCCTGCATCCAAGATTTCGCTCAGGAAATTCCATTTTTTCCAGCTTGTGGTGTCATTTGACAGTAGGGAAAAGAAGACGTGGAGGTCAGCTTTTATGTGTTTTTTTGTTTTGTTTTGTTTTGGTTTGTTTTTTTGAGGGGGACAGTGTCTTCCTTCTGTCTACAAAGATTTCTCAAATTGCTTCTAGCATTTATTCCCATGAATCAGTCACTCTCCTTGTTTTTACTGTGCTCCCTTCAGAGCTGTTGTCTGGCATTCCTGAGCCAGCCTCTTGTTGCCCAAGTCGGCAGAACCTTCTGGTTTCCCAAGGCAGTGGTGTTCAGAGACCACTTCATCTTGCAGGTAAAGATTTGGAAGTCACACACTTGCTTTGAAGAATTTTGCAGAATGATCTTTCCTCAATGAGCATGAAGATGATCTACTCAATGCCAAGTCCAGGCTCTGATGTCTTAACTGCCATTTCTTGTTTTCACTGTAGTGAGGCAGTGCATTATAGCAGCTCTAAAAATCTGTTCCTTAGCTCAGCTGTAAGCAAGCCTTGCTCTTACTACAGCTTGTTGTGTTTAGCATGGTAACTCCAGTGAGGGACAAGGAAGCCCTGGCTTGTAGAACTGTGGGCTGTTGTTTGAGTTCTAATGTGCACAGATGTGACCAATGCTTTCACAGAATCATAGAGTCACAGAATGGCTTGGTTTGGAAGGGACATTAAAGACCATCCAGTTGTAACCCCTGCCGTGGGCAGGGTTGTCAACCACAAAATCATACTTGAATCCAGTGTGTTGGCATACAGGTAATGAAATGCAGGCATGGTGTCAGATGTCACCCAAATAGCCAGCAACTGCAGGCCCTTGGCTGATGTCCCTGTGACACTGTTTTCCTGCTTTGCACTGATGGGAGGTGGGAAACCCAGGCTGGCTCCCATCCCAGGAGCTGCCTGGTGGCAGGCCTTGCAGTCTCACACTCTGGGTCCTTCCTCAGCACAGGCTTGTAAACCTGGGCCCAGCTTATCCTCCAAGAGCAGCTGTTGGCATGCTTCACTCCAGCCATGCTGCTGAGCACTCTGCAAACTTAAGACTTTTGCTGCCCCTCTAGGAACTTCCTTAATTAAATTCTATCACAATTTTCATATGTGTATTCCCTGAGTATGGGCATGTTCATCGTTCATTTGCAAACTACCAATAAAACAGTTTTCTCTAATACTGAAACCAAAATTGTTTGAAAGGCAGGAGCTTGTGTGTTGGGGCAGTGATCTACAAAGTTTTTAATAACAACTTTTTTCTCTTATATTTTTACTGTATGCATCTGCTGGAGAAGTTGATGTTCTTATACAGCAAAGGGCAGGACACATTAGCTGAAGCAAAGGGAATTAAGTCTCTTGTTTTTAGGTATTAACAGTTCTCCTTGTACACACATGCTAAGAAGGGCAGCCATATCAAGGTAATCTCCTTGTTGTTGTTGCTTTATGTATGCCAGCTCTTCCATGACTAATGTGTCCCATATTCTTATCATCCAAATCTTGACGTCAGATGGTTCTTTTTAGAGTGGGATGTGATTAAGCTTTGCAGGCACTGAGAGTTCACAGATCAGCTTACACTTCTCACTCCTCACTGCACTGAGATAGCAGTGCCACTGCTCTTGCAGAGCACTAAAACTGAGAGCTGAGTGCCAAATTTCTAGTATTTCAGCAGGCAATGTGGAAGCCTCAGTGCCCATGTGCATCTGCTGGAGAAGCTGGCTGCAAGCCATCCACATGGAGAGGATTCACACCTTGGATAGTTTCCTCTCCGTTTCCTATTTTCCCTCCTGAGGACACCTTTCCCATCTGGACATTCTCATCTGGAGGGTGTCTGGGTACTAAGACAGGCTGCCCAGGGCAGTGGGCACAGCCCCAATCTACTGGAGCTCGAGAAACATTTGAACAACGCTCTCAGACATTGGGTTTGAATTTTGGATGGTCCTGTGTGAACCCAGGAGTTGGACTTGATGATCCACATGGGTCCCTTCCAACTCCGGATTGTCTACTATTCTGTGATTCTCAAATCTTGTTTGTTCCTTCTCTTCTCTTAGATATATCTTCAACATCTTTAATGAAAGTTTCTTAAAGGGAGAAAATCCCAGTTTTCATCTAAGAAGTGGTCTGACGTTCAGAAACAAATGTAAGCAGGTTTTAAGGAATTAAATACTTTGAAAATGAAGTATTCCATTAGGGGTTAAATAGAAAGTTTCAGTCAGAGCCCTGCTATCCTTTGCCTTTTCGTGCTTTTTTTTTTTTTTTTTTAATTCTACAATATTTTGTGGGTTATTTTCTCAACTTAAGCTTGTTTTTTTCATCAAGCAGAAACTGTAGTTTCTTGTCCAGTATTGGTGATACCCCATGCTTGGATCAGTGCTGTATAAAAAGCAGCAATGCTCTGTCTGGACCAGAGTCTGGTGCATACTTCAGTAAAGGCCTTGTTGGTTAGACTTTATTTTCCAGGGAAGTAATAATTACACATATTCCATTTTAAAAATCACAGTAAATCCCAGGAAAAAGTGGCTCGCTGTTAAACATCCCTGTATCACTACTGCACTACTACAGCAGGAACGACTAACCAAAACGATGAGTGACACTCCAGACCCAAACTGTGCCCACTGTGCAACCTCCTCAGAGCTACTGGGGCTGTGTTCCCTTGGCTGTGCCTTCTCTGTTGCTGGGTCAGCTGCCACTATAAAGAGATGTCTTTGCTTCACTGTTGTTTTGCTACATGTTCAGTCTTCACTTGGATATTCCCAGCTGTGCAGGCCTAGCTGTGATGTGAAACTTTCACATCTGTCTCCTTTGTCTTTGCTTTGCTGTGGTTAAGTCAGGAGGTCCCTATTCAAACAGGTAGACCCGAAAAGGACACCAGTCTCTCCTGGGAGAGTCAGCTCAGCCATGCTGCTGTACCAGACTAAGAATGGGACACACTGCCTCTGCATCAGCTACTGGGCTCCCCTAAGGCTCTGAATGTCATAGTGATTTCTGAGTTGGAATATCTGGGCAGGGTTTGGGGAATGGATTAAGAAAATAATAAGGTTGAACAATTGCAAACAGTCAGAAAGCACCATGTGGGAGGTATACATAGTCTGAGTTCAGCCCCTCCATATCCCTGTGATGCCTGACACCCTGTAATTACAGGCTCATAGACATAACTTGTACTTAAAGTTTCACTTCAATCATAGATCCACAGTGACAGTGTCTCTTTTTGGAGTAGCCATCCTTAATTTCATTGACCTAAGCTTCCCAACTGTCTTTTTTGACTTTGGCTTTTATTACAATTCACTCTTTTTTCTCTATTTCCCAAATAGTCTGTGGAGCCAGACTAATCACCACTCATCAAGTGCCCATTGTGTTTCTATTTCCCTGTCCCATGGTAACAGACACTTTTATTGTGATTATTCATCTGTTCTTTCATTAATGAAACATTTAGATTTCACTGCCCCAAGGGCTTTTCAATAGCCTTATAGCATAAATACTTGAATATTGAAACCTTTTATTTTGTACCCTTAGCAGTGAACTTGAGATTCTATTCTAGCTTCTCCCTTGACCAGTGAGAGTAAGGAAAGTCCACTTCAGGAACTGATGTTCTCCATTCCCTCTTAGATGCACTAGTTTGCTGCATCCTTGATGTCCTTGAGCAAAGAGCCATAAGGGGAAGGACCACCCTTCTTAGCATTCCTCCTACCCAGTGAAGAGGATAAGTTTCCTACACTTTCAGGAACTACTGATTGACTCTGCTGGTAAGATCATGTCTCTATTTTTTCTACCCTGTGCCAGATTGTGCATATGTTGCCTGAAATGTCATTTAGATAGGCCTAGTATGAAGACATGAGGAGTATGTTTATTAAGGGAATTCCCCTGCTGCTCCAGAATCAGGGCTGTCATCACTGCTGAGACCCTGCTGGGCTCCAGGTGAACCAGGTGTTTTTCTGACCAGCAGGCTGTGTGAAGATGAGCTCTCTATACTCTTTGAATCAGTCTTTTCCTTTTAATTAAGACCAATACTAGAGAACTGGAGAAAACAAAGACACATTTGGCCTTGCATTGGGTAAGTGTGTTTATGACCACTCTTGGTAGCATAAAGATGCCTTTTCTAGGAAGACTGTCTCCTGGACTGCTTGCCCTCAGGGACCGTCTGTTTTTATAGGTTTGTTCTGGGGGACTGAATGATTTTTACAGGTACAGTGACTGAGTTATGGGCTGTGCCCTTTGCCTGAGTTATTTGAGGTCTGTAGTGATAAGAGAAAAGGAAGAAAATCTACCTTTGTGCAATACCCATTTTTATAATCATATTCATCAAAGCAAAAATCTGTCAATAGGGTGGCAGTGTTTTTTTACAAATTCTCTGAAAAGCTCTTCTCTCCTTAATCCTCTGAGAAGGAATCTGTGCCAGTCCCCCAGTAAGTTCCTCATTGTCTCCTACTGTGCCTGTGTTGCACTGAAACCCTAGCAGTTTCCTGGCCTGGGACCCTGCCTCTTCCTCCTGGATGGCTCCTACTTTACGTCCAGTCTGTTGGGTATACTGACTTGCAGTTGGACAAAGTTCCCTGAGAGCCCAGGAGTGCTCAGGCTGGGCAGGATGCTTGTTTTCTTCTTGTAATACAGCAGCACTTCCAAATTCCATCTGCAGAGCAGGTTTCTCCTGACAAACATCTTTGCAAGATGATGCCTACCCCAAACAACCCATAATTGGAGTGTAAGGCAGAAGTCCATAAGAGAAACAACAGGTTCACAGCACACAAGAAACTAGTGAGGTAATACTAAGGGAGTAAACTTACATATTGAGATAATGAGCCTATAGTAAACTATAATGAGATTATTCCCCAGAGGCCTGTCTTTATAAGAACCTTAAGGTACAGCCAAAGCTTTAATCATGCTGCTGCTGCTCTGCAAAAACCTGGTTGATTGCTCATGAGTTTGCAGAGGATAAGAAAGAGTGAAAATGCTGGGCTCTGTGCAGGGAGTTGTGTGCAGTGTTTGCAGAGGATGCTGAGAGCAGTTCCTGAGGCAGCTGTGGGGAGAACAGATTCAGGCTGCCTGGCTTGGGCAATAGCACTGCCTTTCAGAATTCAGTCTTTCAGCACAATTCTCACATTTTAGCCAGCTGAAAGACTGCTCTTTGAAAGGGCATCTGTGTAACTGTGTGAACATGGATCAGATCCCCACACTGTTGTGCACTGCCCTGTGAACTCAATACACCAAGGTGGGAGTTCACTCAGATCAGCACCTTTTGTACATTTCATCAAGTGCATCAATTTCACTTTAAAGCAAATCACCTGAATTTGACCTGAGTTGTTACAGCAAGGGATATTCTGCAAACTCAAGGCCAACAGATCTGCTTTCTAAAACAAATCTATGGTCTTTCCTAAGGCTTGCAATACATTCTTCTGTACCCATAATAGGAATTTCAGGTGGTATCAGCATGACCCATATAGAAAAACATTTATTTTTGAAAATCTTCCACTCCATGACTTTTCTCCAAGCTGCTATCTCGGCATGGGATTTATGGCCAGACTGACTGATCCCAATTGTCCCTCTGGCTAGAGAGGCCCAAAGACAGTATTTCTGGGGCATTTCTGGGGATATTTGAAATGGTTTCAGTTCTGAAGCTTGAATAATGTGTGTGTGAGGGGGTGAACTGCTGTGGAGAGAGTAAGCAAGTTTAAAAAACAAAGAGGGAAAAAAGCAACATGAGAAAATCCATGGTTGGCTATGAGCAGAGACTACCTGAACAGACTGGCACTGATGCTGTGATAGATTCACAGGAAAAAGCTCTTGTATTTCTCAAATACTTATTTTTTTAATAGCAAAACTAATGAACAGATCAAATGTATGAGCAGTATGAGCACTTCTCTCCCCTTTTCTCAGTGTCCTATTCATAAACATATAAAAAAGAACATTTCATTGGAGTAGTGTGATGTTCAAGACACTGTTAGTTTTTAAAATTACTGAAATTTCTTTTTGTTATTCATCCCCTTAAGAAAGAGAAATGATGAATAAAGTAAAATGGTTTCTTGACGTCTTTTGAACTAATTAAAAAAGATCCATTCCTAAATTTTGGGAAAAGGGGAAAAGATGTGATGCTGAACTTGGGGATCATACAGAACAGAAGGGATCCTATAGGTGCCACAGAACAGTGTGGAGCACTGCAGGTGAAAGAAACAATAAAAATCTGAGACCCCATGATGGAATTGTTTTCCAAATTAAATAGCAAGCTCTAAGTACTGGGAGAACTTTTCAAGTTCCAAAGGATTCTGAGTGTTTAAATTATTTGGATATTCTCCTATTATCTGAGATATTAAGGTAGTTAAAACCTGTTAAAAATGTGAACTATTCTGTATATTTTTTGTGGTGCTATCAGTTAATCCCAGGTCTGCTCAAGGAATCCAATTAGTAG
The DNA here is from genome assembly GCF_019238085.1 of Lagopus leucura. Lineage (NCBI taxonomy): Eukaryota > Metazoa > Chordata > Aves > Galliformes > Phasianidae > Lagopus > Lagopus leucura. The sequence goes on along the minus strand of NW_024962334.1, from coordinate 36,002,751 downwards.
TCTGGGATTTAGAAAGATGACATAAATGTTCCTTTGCCTTTTACTATGCACCCTTGCAGCCCACTACATTTAATTACAGCCTCTTCCAGGTTGACTGCTGGAGATCCTTGCTCTTGTGCCTCCTGGCACCTGTTGTCTTCCCACCCACCACCCAACTAACTCAGTCCTACAGTCTTTGCAACTCTGCTATCTATTGCTCACCTGCTCTGGGCTCGTCTGCACAAAACCTCATGTGCAGCAGCTGAATGATGAGCTCTGATGTAAGCTAGTGAGCTGGAGGGGGTACTGTGTTCCTCGTAGTAGCTATCCTTCATTTCTCAGGCAGCAGATGGCAAGAGAATATGGAGAAAAGAGGGAGAGGAGGAGAGGAAAGGCTGAAAAGATAGAATAGATTTTCTAGAATCTCAGAAATACTGTTAAGAAAAAGGAAGGAAAAGAGAAAAATCCAAAATCCTTAACTGCATTTAGAATTTTTTTTTTGTAGTATCAAAGAGGTAGTGGAGATGCCACTTCACAGGGAAAGATGGAACAAGCCGGAAGGCTATAGATCATTTGAAACTCAGCATGGCAACAGCTGGCAAGACATAAATGCAGCCTCTATTGAAGGAGAGCAATTGTTCAAGACTGGCTGAAGTAGAGGAACTGGGAATAAGGAAACTGGGAAGCTGAACATCAGATTACTCATTACTGATTAAGTTTCCCTAGAGTCACTGCTTTTATTAAGAGAAGAGAGGCCCCAGAGGTTGAAGGACTCAACTAGGCAAAAGTGGGCATCCTCTTCTGGAAGAGGCTGACAGACATCATGAGATGATGATGAAGAGTCCTTTGGCAGGGCCTTGAGCCAGCTCGCCCAGCACACTGGCTGATTTCCATATGCTGACAAAATGTGAAAACTTGAAAATATCTCTGTCAAGCTCACGGGAAATGTACATGTTTGCAGTGGGGAACTTCTGTCTGGTTGTCACGGCAAAACACCACGATGATCTCTTAACACTTTCATACACCTATATGTATATCTGTACATAAAGGAATAATAGGATTAGCTGGCTAACTACATTGCTGAGACCTAAGTGTAATTAATGATTCAAACTTATTCTTCTTCTAGGTGAAATTCTTTGACCTGGGGTCACTTCACAGAAGATAAATGATGTTCATCATTTCTAGGGGCTGGAAACTGCATCTCTACTTTGACGTCTAACAGAAACCTCTCATGATGTTAGAGGGTCTTCCTGTGGAAGTTTTTTAAGATTGTATTCATCTCTGGATTCTTCATTGTTGTAAGCAAAGTTGCTTTACATAATTATATGAAGAGAGCAAAATATTCAGTATTTTATTATCATTTAAAAGGGGGAGATTTTTTTTTTTACATGGCAGGCTGGAATTCAGCTTCATTTAGTGATCTGAAGTGAGCGAATATCAGTTCTCACAATTATGCAGTCTAAACTTAAGACAAGCTTCAGTTGCACACATACAGTATTTCTGATGTTTTAAGGGAGAATGAAAAGCTAAAATGAAAACAGACTCTAAATGTTTTTTTATACACTAAACACTATACACTATTCCTATTAAGAGCATTGCTTTGGCTTAGCAGATCATAGTAATGCATTTGATGAATGCAATATGTGTAATATTTCCTGGTATTTCCTATTCCAAGACAGATCACAAGTATGATTGTTATCACTGTAGCCTGTGAAGTCAGAGACACAATCCAAACATATTCTTTAGCAGTATCTTGAAATGAGATACTTTTGAAAGATACATCTGCCAAGAGGAAAACTGGTTGAAGATTCTCCAAACTTTGCCAAGATAATACAGTATTACTTAAGGTATGTGTAAGCTGCGGCAGCTTTAGCACTTTGAAAAGAGGAATCACTGCAAATGAATATAAAACCACAAACACAGCATTCGGGATTTGGAGACTTGTTTTGAACCCTTATTACTCATACACAGTAGTACATAAGCTGTGCTCCCTGAATTCAATACCAATGCTGGCAAAACTGCCTGCCATACATTTTCTGTTCAGTTTACCAGGAAGTGGCTCTTTGGTAGCTGGAGGAATTTGCCTGGGTTTGTCTTGGAGCTGCTGATCACCATGTCCTCCACGTCTGTGCCAGGCTGCAAAGCCCATTTGGTGGTAGGATGATGCTTATCTGCTGTTTTTTCCTGCGTTGAAGTAAAACTCATAGAGCAAAACCAGTACAATTCTTACATATGGCATGCGAGTTATTAAACGCAAATGACTGCCACAGAATGAATGTTATTAAATTTTGGTGGTCATCTCTGTAAGTGGAGTATCCCTGGATTATAGGGAGCACCAATTGCATCAGACAAGTCCAGTTTCATCAGCTTCTGAACTCAACTGGAAGAAACACGCAGTGGATGACCAGTAAACCTGGTCAAGAGATCATCTACAAAGGGGACAGAACATGGTTTAAAGAAGTGTGTCAGGATTCCAGGAAGTAGGACAGTGTTGAATAAGAAGGTTTCAAAGAAGGACCAGGGTGCCTATTGCTGAAGGATCCTTGGTATACTTTTCTCTGCAACTACTGTTGCTTTGCTCTTTCGGATATCAGTTTCAAACACATCACTTGAATTTCAGCCATGGGATACATATTGTTTGAATTGATGAGGGAATGTTTTCATGAGCTCTCTTAACAACAGTGAACTGAATTATATATTTGTTTAACAGTCATTCTTGCATGAGATGGAATATTTTCCATTTCCTGTCTCTTGCCTATCTTCTTGTTTACAAACAGTATTCAAAGAAAAGAAGATATTGCTCAAAGGAAGGATTTAGTTATGACTACTTTTTCATTGCCTTAGTTAAAGTGGAGTAAACTGCATTTTATGCTCTCATGTTGGTTACTAGTCCAGATACTTTGATATTATTCCAAAATTAGTGGGTGGGTATTAAATAAATTAGTAGTAGTCTATACTGCTATAGAGTGAAGCAAGATAATTTCAATTTAAATAATTACACAGTTGTTGATATTGCAAAACTGCATAATTCAGAAAAAACATTTTAATCAAACAAATCTAAGCTCATCCAGTCCAACCATCTACCCATTCCCACCATGCCCACTAACTGTCTCCCTTAGTGCCACAGCCACACGTTTCTTGAACATCTCCAAGAGAGGCGACTCTACTGGGGCAGCCTGTGCTGAAGCATCACTGCTTTTTCTAAGAACAAATTTTTCTTAAAATCCAGCCTGGTGTAACTTACAGCCATTACCTCTTATACTATCACTAATTATTTTCAACTTTTCTGATATTCTTTCTCTAATCTTCACTTCTGTCCAGAACTATTCATTTAGTTGTATCCTGAAAGTGATCTGCTGAGGCACAGAGAAAATGAACTGTGCCAAAGAAAGGATGCTGTGACTAAAGTTTCTAAGTAGCAGAAGATTCCAGATCCATGTATGCTGTGCTGCTGTTGCACAGGTAATAGATTTGAGAAATCGATTTAGCACCAGGCTGATTACTCGCGGTGGATAACAGCATGACCATCCCACAGCTAAAGCTGAGGAAAGGACTCGTGGATCCTTCTGTGGGAAAGCTTTGTGTGCGCAAAGAACTCTCCACACCCAAATGAAACGAAAGAAACACAACCGGCATGCCACGTGTGGAATCAAAGACTAAAGACTCTTATCTGCCAGCATACAATCATATTCAATTCCTAAAAGCCCCTTTTTTTTCTTTCTGTGCTGATTATGACCCAGAACGGGATCATCCCACAGATTTTGATCCATATATGGTGATGGACTGACTGGAAGAAGTTTCTGCAGTCTGCGTGTTGCTGACATTTGATTCATGCCTGCTAAGGCATTTCCCCAAGAGGAAGTCTTTTGGTTAATTTCTGCTGCGATGTCTTGAGGGCATTTTCCTTTCTGTGATCTCACAATGAAGCAGAGCCAAATATGTTTGGCATTTGGCTGGGAGACTTCATGGAAACCTGTAAGTGAGAACTGCATTAAGTTCTGCCAGTGCTCAGTGTTGAGGCTATTGGTAAAGAAATGCACATAAGTATGCACAAACATTTAAATGTATGCAAACATGAAGAGAAGCCAAATTATCTCTTTGCATCTCCAGAACCCTGTGCTTACTTTACTGTGATGCTGCTGGAGTTGCTGCTGGACACATAACAGTGAGCTGGCAAATACAAGGAATGAACAGAAGCTTGGGTGATGTTTGAAAATAGTCTGGCTTCCAAGGTTATACAGCCCTCAGCCTCAACCTTAATGTTGTTCCAGAAGTGCCAGGATTTTTAATTTGCTTTATCGTTAAATAACTCCTGCCAATTTGCACACAAGCAGACCAGGACCCTGTGGCATATGTTGCCTTGGTTTGTTTGTATGGCCTTGGTATCCAGGCTTGGATGTATTTCTGCTAGCAGAAATGAGAAGCTCTCAGTCCAGTTTCCAAAAAGCCCCATCTTTACACCCACACTGAAGAGTTAACAGGTCATGGAGCTTTCCTGTAACGGATTTAGAAAAGCAAAAACCAGGGTTATTTACTGTTCCCACACTCTGCGCTCAGAGCAGTTTTAAATTGCTAGGTTAACTAGTCGTTCCTGAAAGAAATTTTCTGTGCCCCAATGTATTCTTTGTGGTTGAAGCAAAAATTACTTACAGACAGTGCAATGTTTCTTGCAAGGGAAGGCTTCAGCCAATGGAATATTTTAAAATTCAACTGTGATATTGGTTAGCTGCTTCCTGGCTGAGGGTTAATTCCATCTACACTTTTCATGCAAACGTTTTGAAGAAATGTCTCACTTGCTAAGAGGCACTGCAGTAGAGATATGATGCAAAGTAGAACATATTTAAAAATTGCCCCCAGTTCTATCCTAGTTACTGGTAATAGTACTGAGATGTAGCGTAAGCATACACCAAGCCAACTCTGATGTCAATTACATCTGTGTAAGCAAGATTAGAAATTGGCCCAAGTCTATATGTTTAAACATGACTGCCTTGAACTCTATTTTCAGGACAGATAATGTTTTCTAGGAAAACAATGCAGTTGTTAATTTTAACAGTTTTATCTCAGCACAGATTGGCACCAGTTCTAATATATTCCTAGCATTTGGCTTTATTTTATTATTGTATTTCCTGAGCATCAGTACAACTCAAGAAGAGTAAGAAGAGATATTTCAATCAACAAAATACATGTTTGAATATGAAGGAAAAACAATGGGAGAAATGTAAACAACTGACATTGGGCATGATTTTCATATTATGTGAATGACATATTTTCCTATCTGGTAGGTCTGTATCAGGTCTGTTTCTATCCCATCTGGTATTCAGCATTCAGGCTGCTTATTATTAGATATAGAAATCAATAACACATTTCAAACAGATCAATGCTATCAGAAAACCTGCCATCGTTCAGGAGTAAAACAATCCAACAAGATTGGAATGAATTTATTTTCTCTGGCAGCTGTAATCTTTTTGGATACTCAAAGAACAATGTTTCTTTGACCTCTTGATTGACTGATATGCTTAAAGAAGAGAAACAACAGTTGTCCTGCATTTGAAATATCTTAACACAAACCTGAATCTTCCCCAAGGAAAAATAGTTGGGACTGATATTACTAAGACCAGCAGAAGTGTCAGGTGACTTAAAGCATCGCTTGTACCTTTCCTTTGAGCCCAGACAAGGGGTTTATGTGCTGGTCTGTAATAAATGCATCATAGCTGATGTGAATGTTACTAAGCTAACTCAGAATTCAGGACAAAGATTTGGACCTACACGCCCCTACCAGACAAGATGAGAGTTTGCAAAGACCACTTTTAAAACGAGAAAATAAGCAAGATTTCATCACAGAACATGAAGGTTCTTAAAAAACAATGTGCAAGGATTCTAGTCCAACCCAAGTCAACCAAGAGCAAGGAATAAAACAAGGAACACGAGTATGCAGGAAAACAGATGGAAGATCTAATCACTCATGAGAAGCATTTATTCCCTTCCTCATTGGATCATGTGGTGATCTTCATTCACTTTTTCTTTTCTTTTTTTTTTAAAGTATTTTCTGTGCTATGTTTCACAACAGCTGGAAGTAGTTTGTGTGTATGTGCGGCTATGTGTTTGTGTGCTGGACTAAGGAACACCACCAACTTGAAAAGGATGGGCACAGTTTCTGGAACATGGCCATGAAAGGGATAGGTAATGATATGAGAAAGATTAAGTAAGTGGAGAAGGCTGAGGATCTTCAAGCCACAAGGCTGCTGCAGTGTGGGTGGGCTCAGCAAGGGTCTCGGCACATCCTGTCCTACCACTAATACCCTGACCCCAGTTCACAGATTTTACAGCTCTGTAGAACAAGAGGGTGGATGTGTTCACTGCAAAGCTTCAGCAGCCAAAATGTCTTCAGACTGAGGCCTGGCCAGTGACTGATATCTGTGCACAATATTTTCAATTTCTTTTACATAAACATAATGAGGCATAGTTTATCGTGGTCCTGAAAGCCTTGGAGATGAGATATTGGGAAAAACAAACAAAGAGACACTCTGCGAGCTCTCTGAGCAGTAAATGATTCCTCTTGGCATGCTCTGACAGGCCATTTCATTTTAACTTTGCTGAATCAGCTTGATGGGGAAAACTCAAAACTCACTGCCAAGGTCTTATGGCAATTTTTCTTCACCACTGTGGTCATAAACAGATGTTGTTATCCTTTATCTTGGGAACCAAATATTCCTTGAGGCAGGTTTGTAGGATGTGCAGATTGCTCTGAAATCAGGGATAGGTTGAGGGTTGGAGGTGTACTCGGGAAGAAAGCATTTGTGTTTCACATCGAACAGCCAAGTTCAGTTGAAAACTTACGTGTGAAGGTGGCCAGTGTGACAACAGAACACATCAGCGTTTGTGTTAAACACAACTCTGTGAGTGCTGGGTGGAGATGTGTGTCTCTGATTTTTATCTCATGAAATACCACAAGTAAGTGCAGTATATACAAATTAACCATTTCCTTCCCACAATGGTTCTACAACACAAATCGTCAGCTAGGTCCTATGAAAGTAGTTGCATCAGGAAGTCCAGTTCTCAGAATGAGTAGCAGAGTGTTGGTTTCAGCAGAAGCTACCAAGAGAATTCAGTGGTGTCCTCCAAAGGTCTACCATCGAAGTCCCATTCCCAGCCACAATTTATCCCAATAAAAATATATGTCCAAACATTTGACTGAAGAAGAACCTCATAACAAACTTTGCATCCTTCCCTGCATGCTGAGCTTTGGCAAAAGTCACCATCACAAGTGCACATTGTTGTCAATGTAATTTTTCTTCTCAGAAGGTGTAAACACTCTGCTCTGACACCCTGATAATGGGCTATCTCAGCTGTACTAAGAGACTATATGAAAATCTTCCATTATGTCAAGGCATTAATTGGATCCCCCAAAATCCCTGCCGTATCCTCTTGCCCTGTGGAGTCCTGTAACCAGTAACCCCTGCTCCTCAAATCAGGCCAGGCCTCTTTTGCAATTGATATGAACTGCTTAGAGTCAGTTGTCCCCACATCCAGAAGTGCTGTTTCCTACAGAAAACCCATAATGGGGATCATGGTTTCTGATTAATATATCCGTACATTCTTTATGCCTGAATGCATGCCATAATTTGTGAGTAACAACAAGGATGTGTTCTCCAAGGAAAGTAATACTTGACTAAATTGTTCTCTTGACGTAAACCTGTAATTTAAAAATTATATATATTTAGAGTGCAAGTCAAAACAGGAAGTGCATTCCCAAAGTGGATAAAGATATTTCTGAACCTAAATATCTAGTGATACAAAATTGCCATGAAATGTCTCTCTCTTCCCCGCCTAACAAAACCACCCCTTACCAAATAAGCGCGCTATTTGCAGGAGAGCTTTACTGCCCAGGCAAGTTAGCTACTGCTGCCTTTTTGACTGGTGAGGCAGAGGAGTTTCATAGTTAGAGACCGTCCAAAGAGCTTTCTGCCATGGGAAAGTAAAAGCATATCCATCAAAAGCAAAGGAAACATGGCATCAAAAAAGCATTTATGAAAGGTCGGATAAGAAAGAATGTATCTGGGCAAATCAATACAAATCATTGGCAGACAGCTGAATATCCAGTGGGAGATTCATCCAGCTGAAGGCAAAGTTTTGCATCTTTGCTGACTTCTATCAGCTCCCTCCATATTCCATTGGGAGCCAGTCAGTCTGGCTAGCTGGGGCTGGGCTGGGACACGTCCTGTGTCCAAGCTGACATCTAAAACTGGGGAGCAAGAAACATGCTCAGAAGCTGCCTGCAGACAGCCACGTGGGGAATACTGAAGTTAGGTGCTATGACTCTGCTGCAGCTGTGAATCTGAACATCAGGTGAGAGACATTAATGGGAAAATAAAATCTGAGTGTGGAAAAAGAGATTGAACAGTGTCAGGCATCAGCTGAAAGGAAGCAGTTGCTGTGCTGAGTCCCTTCCCCCACTTATGGAGCAGCAGCTCACGCCTGAGCCCCATCCCCTCTGGCAGGCAGGCGTTGTGCCTGTGCAGTGACTGACATGGTGAGCTCCATGGATTGCTCCTCTCCATTACAGAGTTGCCTGTGTGCAGCATACACCACTGAATCAGAGAGGTCTATTTCTAGAAGCATTTCCAGATTCATAAAGGAGCAAAGCCTATATCTGTACATGTAGGTCTACACACACGCACGTATGTATATATTACATGTTTTATTTATAACCTAAGATTTTGTTTAGGAACTCATACATGCTAGAGCAAACCACATGAAACATGTTCCAGCAGAGAAGAGTCAGTATGGCATGGCAGCAGCTGGGTATGGTCACACCAATTTTGCTAAAACCCTAAATCCTAGTGCAATTTCTGATTTATGATATTCAGATATATAATAGCTGAAGGAGTGACTGCGAAGAGTAACAGCTGTTGCCTCAGTGTTATTTTTATTATTTTGTGAGACACAAATTAGTTCTGAACTACAACCTGTAATTAATTCCATGGCAAATTCATATTATTATTGTACTTTTCCATGCAATTGCAAAACAGCAGATTATTTCGGCTGCATTTCCATGAAAGCCATTTAGTCCAGGCATTATTTCATGACTACAGGTTGTTTTTTTGGGTAGGTAGGGTGGAGAGTTCACCTCCTTTAAGATCTGAACTTACCCTGGGCTCACCTTTATTTCTCCAGAGGTCTGTCCAGTGCATATCAGACACATTTCTCTTGACAGAGGAAACATACCTCAGATGGCATGATCCAAGATCTGCCTTGGTAACTATTTCCCATAACTTCAGAGCCACTGTGCTTTGTGTTTTAGGCTAAAGGGTATCATGGTGTTCCCCAAGGGTCTGTCTTGGGACCGGTGCTCTTTAACATCTTTATTAATGACATCGATGAGGGAATTGAGTGCACCCTCAGCAAGTTTGCTGACGACACCAAGCTGAGTGGTGCGGTTGATACGGTGGAAGGAAGGGATGCCATTCAGAGGGACCTCGACAGGCTGGAGGGCTGGGCTCGGGTGAACCTAATGAGGTTCAACATGGCAAAGTGCAAGGTTTTGCATTTGGGCCGGAGGAACCCCAGGCACCTGTACAGGCTGGGAGGAGTGGTCCTTGAGAGCAGCTCGGCAGAGAAGGACCTGGGGGTCCTGATGGACGAGAGACTGAACATGAGCCAGCAGTGCGCTCTGGCAGCTCGAAAGGCAAATGGGATCCTGGGCTCCATCAGGAGAGGGGTGGTCAGCAGGGACAGGTAGGTGATTGTCCCTCTCTACTCGGCTCTTGTGAGGCCCCATCTGGAGTACTGTGTCCAGGTGTGGAGCCCTCAGTACAAGAAAGACATTGAGATTTTGGAAAGGGTCCAGAGGAGGGCAACTAAGATGATCAGGGTGCTGGAGCACCTCCCCTGTCAGGACAGGCTGAGGGAGTTGGGCTTGTTCAGCCTGGAGAAGAGAAGGCTGCGGGGTGACCTCATTGCAGCCTATCAATACCTGAAGGGAACCTACACCCAGGAGGGGAGTAAACTCTTCAAAAGGGCTGACAACAGCAGGACTAGGGGAAATGGATCCAAGTTGAAGGAGGGAAGATTTAGGTTGGATGTTAGGGGGAAGTTCTTTACAAGAAGAGTGGTTAGGCCCTGGAACGGGCTGCCCAGGGAGGTTGTGGATGCCCCGTCCTTGGACGTATTTAAGGCCAGGTTGGACGGGGTCCTGGGCAACCTGATCTGAATGTGTATGTTTGGTGGCCCTGCTAGGCAAGGGGGTTGGAACTACATGATCCTTGAGGTCCCTTCCAACCCGGGTGATTCTGTGTGATTCTGTGATTCTGTGATGACAAGAACCAAGTCATTTTACACTTGTCCATTTGCTCTCCAAAGCAGTGTTGCAAGAAATATTAAAGATCCTCTTCGATGCAGAGAAGATTTCAAAGATGTCCTATGCCAACATCTGCTCTACCAGTCAGTTGTGCTCTGGTGAAGAGGTTTAGCTGTGTGCTCTATACTGCTATGATCATGGATACACAAAACAGTTTAAAGTCTCTTCCTTGCGGGACACAGCTTCTGTAGTTTAAATAATGTTTAACTGAGGCCTTGCTAGTGCTGCTAGAGTGCTCTGTTTGTGCTAGCTTAAAGAAAATATCGTCAACATCCTCAGTTACCACATCCTCCATGAAACACAGGATTCAGTGTTCATTATCTCCTTTTGATATATGTTGTTGTCAGAAGAATATGCAGTATTTGAAGTTTCCTGCCTTTCTAACTGATGTTACTCATCCAATTGTACGTAATTATTTTTTTTTTATTTTTTTTTCATATAAATCAACAGTATTTTTCTAACTGAAGTTACAGCATGTCTTCAGCATACATCAGAAAGTAACCATTCAGGGGAATGCCAGAAAATAACAGAAAAGACTTCAGGCACTCTATTTAGTTGGATTTCACTTAAAAAAGCTTACACCCTTGTCTGATGGTTTTACAGCCCCATTGCACAATAACCTGTTATTATGTGACTTTTTTTTACCATACTCACCTTAGGCAATATGAGCTCTTATAATTGAAGTGAAACACTGAAGCAGAGTTTCCTACCAGCTACACCATTATGAGTGATACTGATCTACAGTATTCTGTTTTTAGTTCATTTGTAGGGGACAATAATAAAATATTCCTACTAGCTTGATTAATGTGTATCATGAAACAGAAACACCAGAATCAAGGTCAAGAGTATGCAAGCATTTTAATTTTCCTGGTTCTAGCCCATAGTAAAACTCCTCAGGATATAGTCTCCTGGTCTCCTGCAAGTCATTATGTATTTAATTTTCTCCCTGTAAAGTGCTTTTCTTGAATGCAAAGTCTGTGTACTCTAGAGGTAAATGCATTAAGATAAAAGGTTCATAGACTCTTTTTCTAAAGACATCTTAAAATGTCTCATAAGCTTCCTCATGAAATTCCGAGGCAAACCCCAACCAGACTGTCTTCAAAAGACTTCCCAGTGCATTCTCTGTATTTGCACAAAGGAAGGAAGGAAAATTAAAGGGGAGAGGGAGAAGAAAACTGCAGTGAATGTTACAGCCCTGCAGATTGCTGGAGTCAGACACTTCAGACCTTTGGAGTGTAATGGGCATAATAGTGGGCATGGTGGTGATGGGTCAGTGGTTGGACTAGATGATCTCAGTGGTCTTTTTCAACCTCACCAATGATTCTATAAAAGATCTACTTGGCAGCGCACTGCATGGGATTCTGCCTGTAGTTACATGTCTTGGTTTCCAGGCCCTTTGGAGCACCTCGCTCCTCCTGCTGCCATGCTGCCAGCTCCCCCAGCACAGCACATCCATGGCACGTTTTTGGTGACCTGCTGCTCCCTCCCAGAAGGGTGGAGCCTCCAGTAGGAAAAGCCCAAAGCTCACCCTTTCAAATCACTCTCTCACCAGCAAAACCACCCTAAAAATTGCATTGGTGTGCTGTTACTACTGGCTGATGTGCTGCCCAAACCTGTCTTGCTGGTTTTCCTTGCTGCCTCTCAATCTCCTTGTTTTATCTACCCATTATCTTCTGTGTTTTATTCTGAGGCCTCTTTGAGGAAGAGATGGCGTTCACCTCCTGGAGCAATGAGCTCCAGGAAGAGGCTCCCCAAAGTGCTGATGACCTGAATGTCATAATAAATCTAAGTAGTCATGTGAGGAAGTTTAACATTTAAGAACGTGGTACGAAAGAGAAAGATGAGGTAGATAAAGGATATTGAACGTGGTACGAAAGAGAAAGATGAGGTAGATAAAGGATATTGCCGCAACCGGCTTGTCATGTAGCTTGGCTTTGTTTTGTACAGGATTTTTGCGAGACTGTAGGCAGCTCTGCCTGCTAAAGGGCTCACCAACCCCTCTGGTTAGGCAGGCTTGGTTACTCTGCAGCACCCAAAAAGGCAAAGACATCCCTCCTAAAATCCACTCTTTGCCAGGGAGTTCTTGCACTCCCAAGGGCTGGTTCCAGCTCCAGGAAGGCTGCACTTCCCCTCCCAGTACATATGGCATGAGCAGTTCTGCTGAAGTCCAGTATAGGTTCAGCATCTTCAGCCTCAGCCCAGCACCATATCAGTCCAAACCAGCTGCTCTCCATACCCAAAGGATTTATTGGTGATTTTCTGGGCTAAAAAGAAGGTGAGGGACTTTAGGGATGCAAAGGGCTGAGGGCCTTTTTCTGAAGGGCCAGGTTGTCTTCTGTTGTCAGCAGGAGACTGTGCTAGCCCCAGGTGGCCACAGTCTGGTGGCCATGGCAGGGGCAGGTCAGCATGGATTGCAACAGTCTTCCTGGCAGCTAAATATGTGTGTGCTATAGACTGTGAGAAAATGACTCCAAAGCGACCTTTGTTTTACCTGCAGGTATACTGCCCTACTCTGTGATCTTGTCAGATCTTGTCAAGCAATCAGTGCTAGGGTAATCTTGGATGATAAAAGCAAGGGAAGACCTTACTGCTGAGGGAGTTTGTGCCTGTAGGATCACAAAAACTGGAACAATGAGGCACCAGCATCTTTTATTACTCCATTTTATGAAGAACTTTACAGGAGTCATTAACAACACATTACAGATGGCTTGTGAAGAGGACCCGCATCTGAGATCCTGCAGGAGAGAAGCTTCTTGCTGAGGGTTGGGCTCAGCTAATTCGCTTTATAAAGGCTGTTGTGTAGGCAGTTTCTCCCTTTTTCCCCCTACTTTATTAGCTTTAATGCAAAACAGTGTGCACTGTGCTAGAGTCTGCAGTTGTTTTCTGAAAGACATTTTAGGATGGCTTATTTAGCAGTGCTTTTGCCATGCCTCTCTGTCCCTGCAATGCTCTTCTGATGCTGTGCAGTGACCTCTGGAGTGACAGCTCTGGATTCCCTACAGCTCAGCCTGGGGAGAAGGTCAGGAAGATGGTGCGCCAGGTTGCACCTTCCTCCTAAAGCCAGGGGATGTTCCAGGCAGTGGGAGCAAAATAGGGATGAAACACAGACCCTGGAAGAGATGGGATATCACTGTCCTCTCTCAGCATCACCACACTCAATACCAGCAAGGGGAGTTTCTTTCCCCAAACTTTTTCCTAAGCAAAATTTTAAAAAGTAATAATAGAGATCTACGAAGTAATAGCCTCTGTGTGTGATGGAGTATGTCTGCTTGTGGAAAGAAAACTTGTATGGATCCAACAGCCTTTCTGACACAAGGAGGGGGAAATCCAAGTCACCTCACTTAGTTCAGTTAATCTCCACTAATTGATGGAATATAAGCCAAAACCCTGAGTACCAAGGTACTCCAGGTTCCAGATGTTTTAAATATTCTGGGTGGTTATAAAGCTACCCTGATCCTTTAATACTGAATTGAAAGAGTTATTTTCTATTCAAGCTTGAATGTTCGGAATTCACTAGGTTAGGGTTAATTACAGAATAATAGACAAGGAAATGTTTGTGAAACTAGGAAAGATACAGAACTGCATGGAAGTCTGAAACATCACATCCCAACTCTGCCTCTGGAATCTTGTGTTCAGAAGCCCTCTGTTCTCCAACACCCAGGGCACAATGCCTTCAAGGTGAGCTCAGACAGCCCATCTTGTCTTCCACCTGCTACCATAGAGCAGAGAAACATGCACTCCTATCGGGGGGTGCAAAGAAAAACCATGTGGACCATGGGATAAAGCATTGCTAGTGAAGATAAAGGTGAAAGAAGGTCATTCACGTTTGTTGTGGATCCAGGCATAAATGGGAGAAACAGTACATATGACATTACCTTTGGAAACTGGGCAGAAGTGCTGAGGTTGAAAATGCTGGAAGCAAGCCTCTATAAGATACTCACGTCAGATTTTCCTCCAGAAGCATTTCTAGTTACTAGAGCTTGGAAAATCAGTTCACTTAGTTTGTGCAATATTAGGTTAGCTGCTGTTCACACTGGCTCCTGCTGCTGTGCAGTAATCTAGTTTATGATTTCTCTCTGTACAAACCCTGAGGAAGGGACCAGCTTGTCAGATGCTGATGTCATCTCCGGGGACGCATTACAGCAAAGCAGGATCTGTTCCACGAGACTTTTCTGCAGCACTCCCCAAGTGTGTTGCAAGAAATGAGCTAGCCAGCAAAAGCTGCTGGTACTGCTGAGTGTTCTCCAGCACTCAGCACTGCTTCTCCCACATCCCCGCAGTCGCAGTGAGGCAGCTCAGCCAGGAGCAGGCGGCTGTGGGTCTGCTCCCTCATTCTTCTCTCTTCTCCCTATTGGAGGTGCATGAGACCCACACCCAAACTGGCATATCTTTGCTCTCAGTCAGTTTTGTACAAGCATTTGTAGCACTTTTGTTGTTTACTGGTGCTGACTTCCCACATTTCTAATGGCTGTGCAAGGAACCTCCCTTAGAATAAAGCCTGAGCTTCAGAGGGCTGGGGTGGGGTTCTTAGGTGTAAGTTGAAATAAGAATTTCCATAGCTATTTTGGATTTCCAAACCAGCCTTTCTGTTCATAAATATCTAAGCAGCTGAGAATGTGCCCTCCCTCCCTCCTTTCTCCCACAGGATGGTCCCAAGGCACCCTCAGCTCCTTCTTCTCTCCCCACAGTCCTTCTTGCATCACACAGCAACAACTGTGCGACAGCAGCTAGAAGTGGCTGGAAAAGCAGTGCCTGGCCTTTGGAAAAATAACCAACCCCAGGAGCTCCAGGGTGGAAGATGCTATTAGAGGTTTGCCTCTGGCCTCCTCTTGGCTCTGAAATGCTGAGATGGGATTTAAAGGCAAAAAGGATTTTGCAGCATTTGTGGATAACGGCCTTCTTGAAGTGCTTTCACCTCCAGAGGGTCATTTTCTCACCTTACTGCCTTCTCCACTGACTGGCCAGGTGCCTGTTCCTGCGGAAGACCACCCTGTTACTTCACCTTGTTGATGGACTGATGAAGAGACACCCTTCCATGTCCTGCCAGGATCCCAACTGCATACCACTGCAGCCCCCACTGCCAAAGGCTGGGAGCCCGTACAATCAGAAGGGGAAGGCAAGACACAACGCACTGTGCTAACTATTCTTGGTGGTACAGCCACATTTTTCACAATTAAGTGCGTGAAGGAAAAAGCCCAGGGATTTTCCACGGAGCGCTGAAGTCTTGGTTTTGTGGGTGCTCAGGGAGCCAGCTGTCAGCTAATCAATTGAGGCATCTCTAAATGTGGCTGAAGATAAACCAATTTTAGGTGTTGACATTTCACCTTTGACCTTTCCCTTATTAAAGTTACCCTAAATGAGGCCCCATATACTGCTGGCACTGGCTTTGGACACAGTGCATGCCGTTTCATGGAAAAACGATCCCCGTGAGGCAGGGCAGTGCTGCTCTCAGTGCTTTCACCTCTTGGTGGCCTTTGCAGACTGTCCAAGTGTCTGCTGGGTGACTCCTCAGCTCCAGACATCCTTTCTCTAGTGTCTCAGAACTTTTCTGGTCACAATCTTCTGAGTCAGATGAACAGAGGGAGGTTTTCATCATGGGAGCTATACCCTTTGATTATGGCTAAAAAGTTCTTTATTAATCACTTACCCATTTCAACTGTTTTTCCAAGGCAGAGAATGAAGTAGGACAAAGCTCTAGAGTCCAAAAGCTCCAAGACAAGGTTGGAAAACACATGTAAGAAAATTCCAAGGAAAGAAGTACCCAGAGCTTTAATTTAGATGTGTGATTTTTTTTTTAGCTGCTCCTTTTGTGGACAATTACAAAGAAACTGGGTCTTATAGAGACACATGAGCGTGAGCAAATTGTCAGTTTAGTATCAGGATGGGAACAGCAGTCAGTGAATAAAGGCTAGATAGAGAAAGGCCAAAAGAAAAGGAAAGAAAAAGAAAGCAGGCAGCAAGAGCAGTAGTCTCCACTAGGAAGATGAGTGATGGAGGGAAAAGGTGAAATCCAAGATGCAAAAGCAAGGACATGGGGTTTTCATGCAGAAAGGAGAACTACAGACTTTCAGAGACTGTGGATCAACCTGAGGTGATTTCCTTCAGGAAGGAGTATGATGTCAGATTTTTCCCTATGGTACCTGGCATCTAAATGCCAGTTCCAGCAAGACAGCTCAGGGCAGCGCAGCCCTGAGCATCCCCAGGTGAACCGACAGTGGAAAACTGGCTCTGCACATTTGGACACAGCTGCAGCGACAAGGCTGCTCTGGCAGGCTCGTGTAGGCTGAAAGTCAGTGTGAAAACTCGGAGCGTGGAAGTGCTGACAGGATAAAGGCATCCTTGCAGCGTTTGAACCCAGTCCAAGACTAACATGAATGAAAACCTCTGGAGAAGCTGTTCTTGTTGAATTTCAAGTTGCTTTCTTCTCCCTATTTAAATAAAGCTAAGCAGTTAAATTGAGATGATAAGCATCTGAACTGCTTATCTGAAGCATATCAGTGAATTCTACCTTTTAAAAATAGTTATTCAGATTCTTCATCAGGTTTTAGGAGGTAATGGATTTAGAGAAATGAAATGTGGAAAAAAATCAATGTGAAGGTTCTTTGTCTGCATGGCAATGAAATGTTCTTAAAAAAGGCGTTTACTTTTAATTAATAATAAAGCAAATGCAAACCACCACAGGCCACATTTGAGAAAATGCTCCAGTTCAAAGTGAGAAAAGACTTTTATTAAATGAAAGTGTTAGTGAGTACCATTAAATGAATGTCAACACAGCCATTAGAGTAATCTATCAACCAGCAAAAGAAAGCATAAAAACACACAGGCAAGTTATGGGCATAACAGGGCTATGACTGTATTTTTGCACTTCGACTCCAGAAAAGAGAGGTCTCTCCACAACAAAAGGCAAGCATCTCAAAGCAAACCCCACTCCTAACTGGGAGGGGCTGGCTACAACCTTGCACACTTTTGGAGATCCCTATTGCATGCGTTTAGCACAGCGCACATGGCCAGCTTTGTTAATTCCTGTTCCGACATGGTATGCACCATTGCCGTGCTTTGAGCTCATGCCTCCACTAATGCCTACCCCTTCAGAACACTGCTTCTTGTGAATCTGGCCACGCATAAGATGCAGCAAAGAGCAAGGCTCCCTGATTCTGGGTCAGAAGGTGGACAGCTTCCATGTTACCCTTCATTTCTCTTCTCCTTCCAGGAGCTAGAAGTTAGTCCTCAGTTCTAGGGCTATCCGTACTTGAGTAGGGGAAAATGCATAGTGTAACATGGGTGCTGCTAGCAGCCAATACACACACAGTCATAAAACCAGCAGATTGCTGGGCCAATTTCCAACCTCACTGCCCACACATCTTTACTTCTAGCACCACAACCCACACTTGCTATCACTGTAGATAAAGCCTTACCATGAACAAAATGCAAAGGAAAAGAATAGAGGGGGTGCCTGAGTGCACCCCTCCCTCCAGGAGGTGTTTAAATTTCTGTATTTTAGGTGCATCGAGAGAGAGAGATCTCTTTTCTTGCTGCTCTGTGCTCCCCTTCCATTTGCAAGTTAAGATAATGGGAGCTGCTTTCTGGGAGGAGCAGAGAATGTAGGCACTGCAGGAGGAAGTGCTGAATATAAGGGTGGCTAAATGGAAGCTCAGTGACCTCAGCTCTGTGTGAAATGATAGGAAAAACAAGGGTTATGTTCAGCTCCACTGGGCTTGACAGCAAGGGTATGAAGTCCTCTGAGTGGGCTAAATGGCTCCAGCCCCCAAAAAAGACAGTGGAGTCGCTGAGATTGCAGTTAATTGGCACCGTGGGAAGCCTGCCTCTCTGCAAGGAAGCCCACGCTGTCCCCTTGTACAAAGCCTTTTCATCAGCTCCAGGGGATGCGCTGCCAAGCATCCGAGCGAATGCCAGCGCTGTAATGTCATCTCAGGAAGCAGAGGAGCCTGAAGCCACCACATAGTCTCACTGCCCTTGTAGTCCATGCCGGCCAACCCTACCCTGTCTTTTCCCTACCAGGACAATTCACCCCTGTTCCCTGTGCTCCAGCCCCAAGATAACCCCCATTGCCAGTGATAGCATGGGCAACGCTTTCATCTAGGAAAGGATTTGGGTCTGTCCCATGACACCATATCTCATTTAATCATTTGCTCAGGATGCAGCCTGGTTGGGAGAAGGCAGTGTTACAGAAAACAAACGAGGAGCAAGACAGTGCAGACTGCATACCCAGAGCAGCTTTCTGCAAAGCTATCACATACATGCAGCTTTTCTCCATCTGCTGCACCATCAGTGTCAGCATGACCACCAGCCTCTGAAAGGCCTCCTTGGTGACTAAGCGCAACAGGATCCATGGGCAGGTGACACCAATCCTTTGGGAAGCAGGAATGGGGTTGTGCTGAGATTATTTCCAACAGTATAAAGGGAGTACAAGAGTGGCACAGCCAAATCAGAGCAGAGAGGTCTCACAGTCACTGGATGGAAGTTACTTTGAAATTTGTCCTGGAACATGCTGCTGAGATGCTGACAGAGACTTATCCAAACCATGAGTCCTGGGGAATCAGCAGACATATCCTAATCTCCATGGCACCTCTTCCGCAAATAGGAAATTACCGAGGAAAATGAAATCTTGCTCAATTTTGTCACTGATATTCTCCACCTCTCAGTCACCAGAAACCCCCACACGCGACATGCTCTGTATATGGACTGCAAAATCTGGACAAGTCAATAAGGGGTTTGGGGCTTTGTGTTACTCAAGAGAGACTGAGAGCAAAATAGGACTCGTGTGATGTTGAGGTATTGAGAGGGGTAAAAAAATCATTGTTTTTTCCTCTCGTACATATTTACCAAGCCTAAGCACACCCATAGGTTTGCTGCATGCTTTCTATATGTCTCATACACAGAGCAGGTTACTAATGCAGGGTCTCTTGTGACAGGAAAAGTGGAAATAGTTTCAGACTAATAGGAAATTTAGGTTGGATATAAGGAAGATTTTTACAATAAGGGTGATGAGGCACTGACACAGGCTGCCCACAGAGGTGGTGGATGCCCTGTCCTTGGAGACATCCAAAGTCTGAATGGAGCCTTGAGCACCTGAGATAGTGTAGGTGTCCCTGTTCATTGAGGGGGAGCTGGACAAGATAAGGATCCCTTCCCACTCAAATGATTCTATAATTCTATGGTTCTATGATTCTATGATTCAACTGTATGGCAGCAAATTGATCATACCCTGAAATAGGCCATGGTCGCCCACAGACGTTATCCAATAGACAGTGCAGGGGTCAACCTTCCCATTGAATTTTTGACTTCCTGGATTAACTGGGACAGTGGAAGCAGAAACTCAGCTGGGCTCCGCTCATATATTTGCTTGTGTGACTTTGAGTTGTGTGAGTGCATGGATATGTGCATCCTCTGTGTCTGCATCAGAATGTCTAATCTATATACACAGTGCCTGCAAAGATGTCCCAGACAAATGAGAACACTTTGGGTTTTGTGCTTTTTTGGGGTTTTCTTTTTTTGCTTTTTGGATCAAGCTTTTATGTGCAGAAGGTGTGGTTCAGTTGATTTAGCAATTTTGTTCTCTGAAGGAACAGTTTTACTCTTCTTGGTTTATTTTCTCAACTTTGAAACCTGAACCTAAGCTCCTTTTTTTCCTAACCATGCCTAGAAAATAAATGACTTAGAGCCAAACGCTGAGTTGGTATATCCATAGGAACACTTCATTGTTTCCTAAACGCTGCTTTTACTGACAGCCCACTCTGAGGCTGGGCACAGCACAGCAAGCTCAACTGGGCTGCTTCCAGGGATCACTCAATCTGAAATTCATGGCTTCATGAGGCCAACTGGTGAGACAGTTGTTCCCAAGGGAAGGAACTCTGCTTCAGCTGCTAAATGGCACGAGACAGGTGCCTGAGCAGCTTAGGGAAGAGCCAGCATCCTGCAGCTGGGCCTGCAGGCCCCACCGCCAAGCAGGACAAAGGCTATAGCACCCAGTGGGGTGGGAGCTGGTGGGATCCAGGAGGGAGAAAGGCAATATCTGGGGTTGTAGCTGCCATGTATAGATCATGGAACACTTCCATAAATGAAAGTACTAGGTGAGGAAGGTGGTAAGAGAAAAGGTGGTCCCCAGAGCAGAGTACAAGAGCCCTTGGTCTTGCTCTGTTGTTTTCCAGCATTCTCACTACACTTAGTCTTTCGAGCTCAGCCTTGCAAGCTTCCAGGCATATCAACAAGTTCAAGCATGAATCTAATTCAAGCTCTGTATAAAACCCATACTTGACAACTTTAATTATTAGGCTGATGCATCATATTTACATTAATTTGAGAACTACTTAGATTCAATTACAATAATTCTTCTATATATTCATTCCAAGAGATTTCAATGACTTAGCAGATAGCATATATAATCAAAGCCGAGCTGAAGAAACTGGTTTGCTTTCTGCTGACAAATTTTCCCCGTATCTGGGTGCTGACTTGACATGACAGCATCCTGTTCATGTTCTTGCATCATAGAATCATAGAATCACAGAATGGCTTAGGTTGGAGGGGACCCTAAACATCATCTAGTTCCAACCCCTACTATGGGCAGGGCTGCCTCCCAGCAGCTCAGGCTGCCCAGGGACCCATCCAAAATGGCCTTGAACACCTCCAGGTATGGGGTACCCACAGCTTCTCTGGCCCGCCTATGCCAGTGCCTCACCACTTTCTGTGTAAAAAAATTATTCCAAACATCTAACCTAAATCTCCCTTCTTTTAATTTAATAGTTTAAATCCATTTCCCCTTGTCCTTTCAGAACATATAAAATGTCAGTTCCTCTTCTGTTTATAAGCTCCCTTCAAGTACTGGAAGGCTGCATTGACGTCTCCCCAGAGCCTTCTCTTTTCCAGACTGAACAAGTTCAATTTCCTCAACTTTTCTCTGCAGGAGAGGTGCTCAAGCCCTTTAACCATCTTCATGCCTCCTCTGGACCCACTCCAAAAGCTCTGCATTCCTTCCATATTGGGGGTGTCAATATGTCTCACACTGTATTGGCATTTTGAACACAAGTGAGCCAAAGGACAGGGACTGGAATGTCCATGAGCCTTGGCAGTGCTCCCAGGAACAAATCACATTGCCCTGCAATGGGCAATCTGTGTCCATCTTGGCATGTATTTTTGCAGTATTGCTGGATTCCCCTTTGGCTACTCATTGATCACCCTGCAGCAGTGCCTGGGACAGACGTTTTTTTGTCATCAGCCAGAAAGAAGGCTTATTTCATGTGGGGTGTTACTCATTCTCCTCCCTCTTTCTCTGTGCCTCTTTCAGAGACCACACGTAAGCCATGCTGCACTAGCAATTACCTACACTATATCTAACTCTGCTCCATACTCCTACTCTGCTCCATACTAAGCTACAGCCTATGCTAGCAGTGAATGATAAGGTGTATAATGACACGTTTCTCTCAAAGTAGGGAATCTGCTTCTCCCCTTCCCTCACTAACATCCCTAGACTGTATTCTCATGCTCATGGTTGCAGCACGAAAGCTTCTGCCCAGGTATTCCCAACCCTGATGTTTGGGTTTCTTCCACCTAATTGATACAGACTGCTGAGATGTATGGCAAGGTGCTACTTTTCTCCCAGGCACTGCAGATGAGACATGCCATGAACAAGCTAAAGAATCATAAACATTGGAAAAGATCTCTAAAATTATCAAACACAGCCCGCAGCCTATCACCAATATTGCCCATTACACCATGTTCCTTAACATCTACATATTTCTTGAACACTCCAGTGACAGTGACTCCACCAGCTCTCTGGGCAACCTGTTTGCCTGATCATTCCTTCAGAGAACAAGTTTTTCCAAATATCCAAATCTTATAGTCCAAGTTCTGTTGAAAGTCCTATGTCCTCCCGAAACTCCTCAGTATGCTGTGGTGGACAAAAGCAGAAGGGATTTCTGTATGAACATAAATTTCATTCTCAAGATAGGGGATAAGCAATGGATGGAGGCCTTCCAAAACTCAGCAAAAATTCTGCAGTTGTGTAACTACTCTGTAAGATGCAGTGGTGGAAATTAGCTTCCTAAGCAGTCACCTGCCTTGAGGAACATCTTGATCTCAAGCGAAGCAAGCTGTAGTTCTGAAAATCACTGTATTTCCATGCCGCTTACTCCTGCCAAAACATTTTTTGTATTGAGCTGAGCAAGCCCATACCACCAGTGCACTGAAAGCCCTGTGTCCCTGCAGAGTGGGGGACAGCGCGTCCTGAAAGGAGCAAACACCCCACTTTGTGCCCGCTGTTGTCCCGCTGCAGTGGGGTGTTTGCTCCACTCGAGGGAGCTCCTGCTTTTGAGTAGCTGAACTTCAAGCCTCGAAGCATCACCAGGCAAAACCCTGCGGGTGACAAATCGTCGGGGCAATGGGAAGAGGTGAACCCCACCGAGGTGCTGCCAGAGCTGGGCTGCTCCTGGCTGTGCTAAGGTCGAGTTTGAGCCCTTGCTGCTGCCACGCATTCCCCTTTGGCTAACTTTCATGTGTCCCAGATGAAGGAATGGACCACAGGACATGCAGGAAGGGAAAGGCTGATAAGGTTAAGGAGACCACAGAACAATTTAAGAAGTAGATTTCTGGAAGAAGACTTGCTTTTTTTGTTGCTTTATTAAGCAATCCTTGGTCTTACTGTGCCCTGCACTGGGACTTGGCACAGCAGTCCGCATTTTCCCAAGCAATCAGTCTTTCAAGGAAGTTGGCTGCTTGTAAAGGGAATGGATGAGGAGATATTTTGTTCATGACAAATCCTTATGTCACATGTCCGTGCCTCACAATATCAAGGCAAATCCAGGGCCCAGTCAAATGCTTAGGAAGCATCTGCAGATTTGTCAGGACAAGAGGGAAGGACTCCGTGAGGAAAGAGTTGCTCCTTGCACTCCAGGTCGACAGGGACTCCCAGAAGTGCAGATGCTTTTGGAGAAGGCTGAAGGGCAGGATCCATCCCTGGCTCCAACAGAGACAGTAAAACCTGATTCATCCTGTCTCCAGCCACTCCCTGCCTTGTTTCCTGAGCACCAGGCACACTGAGGCGTTTCCCAGCCAGGGTCAGGTGTCAGAGACAGATCTGCATAAAATTCAGCTTTGCCAGTGAGCTGGTGTGAGTCAAAGGTTTGGGAACCGCTCCAAGCTATTGGAAAAAAACAGCTCCCAAATTAGCTGGGGTGGCTCCCAAGCGAATCCACCTCCGCAGGGAAGGAGGTGATCTAATGAAAGCGTGCGGTCAGAAATCAAAAGAGCCTGGAAAGCATTCCAAGCTGCATAATAAGATTTCACATTTCATATCTTCAAAGCATTAAGTGAACATTATCTAATTAATCCTCACAACACTCCTCAGAGATATTATCCCTATTTTACAGATGGAGAAACCAAGGCACAAAGCTAAGTCAATTGCCTGGGGCAGGAGAAGGGAGTGTCAAGGCTGGGATTAGAGTCCAGGAGTTCCTGGCGCCCAACTTTTTCCTCAGACTACTGGGTCATGCGTCTTCCCTGCAGGGAAGATAATAATGAGCCCATAATTACCCATACAAATTCCCAGTGACCAGGCTAACTTGTCTGTATACAGCTATTAGTAATTTCAATAAACACGCTCTCGATTTAGCTGCCTCTCCACAAACAACCAGGACTCTCCCGATAATAGGGAGACAAACCCAAAATAAAGGCTCTTTCCAGTGCAAATCTCATCTCTGATCCATGGGCCAGTGGAGAACATTTTCCCACTTGTACATCCCTGGTGTCCATCCACATATGGTATGAGCACTGCAGTAGGTGCAGTGGAAAGGAAGAGGGAACAGAGGTACTATAACTGGATGAGCCCTTTCGGCACACATGCCTTCTTCCAAGCCTGGCACAAAAACATACTTTGTGCTTCATACAGGCTGAGAACAGCTCCTTACCATCAATTAAGAGGTTTTGTGATCAAATGTACAGGTCAGCTCAATCAATCAGTCTCATAAAATAAATGACCACTTCCACATTGTCAGCACAATCCCCAGAACTGGAGCTGTGCATATTCACTGCACTGTTACTAGAAAAATTGTGGCACCCAAGGTGCCCACATCTTCAGCTCATTCCCCTCTTGCCCAGGAGCTGTTGTGTCCCTGTTGCTTGAACTCCTGTATACATTAGCTCTTAGACACCAGGTATGCCTGGTTCTCAGTCTGCTCTTATAACAAAATAATTCTCTGTGATTATGCCATATGTGTGTGTGCTCCTCTGTCTTCACTCTGTGATGCTGCATTCACCTTTCTATCGCTGTCTTCTGAGCTCAGATGAGGCAGTCTTCCTGGGAGGGGACTCAGGCTCAGGCATCAGGTGCCTGAAGTCTTCTGTCATGCTGTACTCATCTGTAGCCATCCTGGCAGTGGTGCCTTTCCATAAAGTCTCCTCTGTTCCTTCTCAGACCCTACTTGTTGTAACACCAGATCACCATGTGGGTCAGATTGCTCAGAGCAATGTCACTGATGCTACAAGAAACAAATAGCTAATACAGGTTTTGGTCCTTGAGAGGTCTACAGTGCTGCCTGAGTGCAGGGTAGCCTTTCGAATAGATAGGGACAAGGCTGCATCTGCTCCACCAGGCTCAGAGGACTCAGGCTCCCACCTCAGAGCACTATTATTGCTGTGATGAGGATTTATGCAAGCACCTTTTCTTTAGGCATGTGGCCATTCTGTCCGAGCCAGGCTATACTTATAATTATATATATATAATACAAGTGCTCTCTGACTCTCCAATGCTGGGCCAGGTCTATTGTTTTTGGGCTTTCAACACGCCCCAAGTGTTCACAGCCAGGATCCCAATAGCCTTCTGTGCCAGGGCCTTTTATTATTATATATATATATATATTATATATATATAATATATATATTACATACTTATACTTAGAAGGTTTGCTTCTGCTCACCAACCAGGCATCACCCCCAGAGATGCTTCCATGCAGCTGAAGCACTGTTTATTATTTATCCATTGCTTCCCAGGACCACATCGGTTACTTTTCTGCAGGTTTCAAAATCAGGCTAGCCTAGCTGTAGATTTGTACTCCAGTTAAAGCTGTGGAGGCAGAGAGATGTCCCATATAGTTGCTCATCGAATCATAGAATTGTAGAATCACCAAGGTTGGAAAAGACCTACAAGATCTCATCCAGTCCAACAGTCTGCCTATCACCAACAGTTCTGATTAAGCCATGTCCCTCCACACAATGTCTAAATGTTCCTTGAATACTTCCTGAGTCGGTGACTCCACCACCTCCCTGGGCAGCCCATTCTCTCTTTTGGAGAAGTAGTATTTCCTAACATCCAACCTGAATTTCTGTGGCGCAAGTTGAAGCCATGTTTGCTCAACTCGCTCCTTACAGGAGCTCAGTGAGAAATCAGGAGGCAGAAAGGAAGCAAAAAGCAATGCTTGGACACCAGAGATGGCCACCATATCCCTGTAGAGTAACCGTAAAGGGCCCTTCTTCCCCGGTGTCCCCCCCTATATACCTCTCCACACCAGATACCTTACCTCCAGCATCCATGCAATAACCCAAGGTCCCTCTCCTTCATATGACACCAGTCCCTCAACCTCATGGAGCTCTCCAATTTGTCCCAGAATTTTGTCAATGCCTGCTGACCCACCCTAGAGCATTGCCTTTTGGGATTCCAGGGATTAGTAGGGGCAAGGAAGAAGGGACAGCCCTTGGGGAGACACAGCAGCAATGAGGTTTGCTCCTAGTAGGGTTGGACGCCCAATCTATCTAAAAGCTGTTCGTATCCTGGGATGGCACCTGGTTATTGAGGAGAGGTGAAAAAAAGGACAACTCCATGACTTAACAAAAATTAAAAAAAACAAAAAACATGCCTGTTGAGCCTCAGGATATCACATCACAACCCAGCAGGCTGAGGGACAGGGTTATAATGGAACATTTGAGAAAACACACAACTCTTCCCCAGCCAAGACTTGCACAGCAGAGCTGACTGCTGAATGATGGAAGAGGGGCAGCTTGACACTTAGGGCCATATTTCTCAGAACTTGATCAAAACCTGCTATGGTCCCAGGCTTTTGGTGCACCCAGTCGAGGAGTCTAATTGTAACGCCTCTGCTTTCAAAGTACAGAGCAGTGGTTTCTGCTGGGGGCTAAGTGCTTTGGACAGAGAACTGCTTCGATTCCGTGCTGAAATGAGAGATGCTACTCTTCGGAAAATCTGGCTTTTCCTTTATTTTTCATTTTTCCTTTGATTTGTATAACCGCCTTTATTTGAATATCCAGAGTCATCATTAAAAGAAATTAAAGCCTTATTTTGTTTACTGAAGTACTTTGATGCAATTTAAAAAAAATAATTATGGTAAACATCCACACACACATTCGAGCTAGCTCTTACACTTATGAGCAAACTTATTCTTGTGAGGAACCAAATTGCTTTTTCCTCATTTCTTTGATCTAAGGACCAAGGACTCCTGTGCAATAATGTGTGTGATCAAGTTATCAAGTGATAGAAATGTTTTCAGTGTAATAATTACCAGAAGTTCAGAAGAGTTTCTTCTGTGCTCATCTCCTACAGAGCCGTAATGATAAAAACATGCAAAACATATTTATGTATTTGTAGACCTTTTCCCACAAATGCAGACTCTTTTTTGAAGATGGCAGACAAATGCTGACAAACAAACAGGAGTTATATTATTCTAGGAATGCCACCAGCAACAACAGTAAAACACTCTTTCTTTGAATAGTAGGATTTAGTGATATAAAGCAATAGTATATGAACTAGTATGTTAGTGGCTCATTGGAGACTGACAGCATTGTAGGATGCTGTATTTAAAAAAAAAAAGGCATAAATGCAAAGACATCATTAAATAAAGATGTGAATGAAAGGTTGAGACTATCTTAACATCTAATTCATTGTCTGGTGACTGCTGAAGCATGGACTGATCAACACCTCCCAAATTCAATAAACTCAGTATAGCAAGGGACAGATCCTTGGGATCTGGGCCCACTCTCTCAAGTTACCCATTTTGCCTTAAATTCCCCAGCTTATGTGGCATGTGTTTTGTGAAAAGCGTTCATATGCTCGCCATGTAAGAAGTGGCTCCCAGTAATCAACATAGCCACCTTCTCTCCTATCTCTTACTAGATGCAATCTAGAAAACTTTTCAGTCAACATGCCCAAGAATGGTTTTGGAAACGAAGAGACCCTGGGCTGCAGAGGGAGGCTCAAATATTTGCTTAGGATATTGTGCAGCAACAGTGAAATACACGTGGAGTCGATCACCCAGATTCCAGATGCAGCTACTGTTTGGCATCTGCTTCTGCTGTTTCTAATTTTGTTTTTCCCAAAGCCAAGTTGCTGTACCTTTGGTGTCTGCGGCTCCCAGGTGTTGGCACACAGACAAGGAATGCAGGAGGAGGTGACCTGGTGGTACTTTCATGCCAAATAACACAAAAAGATTAGGAAAGAAGCAAACCCAACCCAACCCCCAGCCTCCTGCACTGGAGCCACGAGCTGATCTGGTCTGGTCCCTAAATGGAGACACTTCTGAGTCTACTGGCCATACCAAAATGGAGAAATGACATTTGTTTGCCAAGGGCTGATAGGAGGAACATTCCCAGAGAGCCTAAAAGCAAGGTA
The DNA here is from genome assembly GCF_019238085.1 of Lagopus leucura. NCBI lineage: Eukaryota > Metazoa > Chordata > Aves > Galliformes > Phasianidae > Lagopus > Lagopus leucura. Next base: position 35,974,786 of record NW_024962334.1, on the reverse strand, counting down.
CTCTGGTGAAGGATTGCAGTTATAGTTGCAAAAGCAGTGAGTGATCTGCAGGCAAAGATGGAAGCTTCTCTTCCTCCTCCTCTGCTGCAGCAAAACACTGCAAAATATTGCTGCAAGTAGAACATGGAGTTCACAATACTCTGTGAAATGCTGTTACATTTCTAGCATGACTAAGAATTGAAAATGGGAAGTGTCAACAAAAAGTCACGGATGTAAAATCTTCCCTTTAAGCTAAATTTCCAAATTCAACAGTTCCTCAGAACCTTTTTATTGAAAAATCTGCATTTTCCATCTCTGGAGGCATTAGCACCTGACACCTGGAAACTGGACTGGCAATGAGCATTGATGCCGATGTTCTCCTAATATTTCAACTACTTAAGTTTCCCAGGACAGAAAACCTGAAGGGAAAAAGTGTCTCTAGGGGTAACCTGTTGAAATCTAGAGAAGTTGAACATGCAAATACCATACAAAAAGGAAACTTGGTCACTCTTGAAAACAGGATGATTCTCAAAGTTTAAAAGCCGAGCAGCAAGGTTAAATTCTTCAGCCTTGTATTGGCTGAGCATCATCTGAGCTGTATGTATGCTTGGAATGCCAAGTGATGCAAAACCAAATTACTTTACGTGTCCCATGACCCAATCTGCAGATATGCACAGACAACCCCTTCCTCAGCTGATCTGGTGTCAGCTGACATGGGAACACGGTGAGCTCTAGCAACATGATGGTCCAAGCCTGTGAGGAGTTCCCTGTGTCACTCCTTTCACTTCAGTGGATTTTGGCTTGGGTGCCTGCTGAAGTGTTGTACATGTACCTATGCAGTGCTTTTGACACGGAGACGTAATCTTCCCTTTGCATTTATTGTAGTGCAGGAAGAAAGCCTCAACACATGAACACAAAGTTCTTTGCTGTTTCCCATTTTCAGATGCTCTGTGGCTGATGGAGAAACAAAATAAAACCTCACAAAATTTTTCACCAAACACTTTTGCTCCTCAGCAGCAGTCCTGCTTCCAGCAGCCCATTTACCCAAAGCCATCCTTCGACACATATGAAGTCTCCCTTCCTCCTGCCAACCCACAGGGAATTTCACGGGCAATTACTTGCTGCCTCTATCTTGAGCCTAGGACTCACAGAAAGATTTATTTCTGAGCAAACATCTGAAAGCTTCACCAATTGTGTCTAAATATTTATATTCATGCCTACATGGTAAAAGATTGCATCTAGTATAAATGAAAGGTGTACAGACAAATAAAGGAAGCTGTGGTGACAAAGGAAAGTGATGAAAGCAGCCGATCAGTTGGAAGGTTAAACAAATGGTTCCTGAGTTGTGAGCTGCATTCCTGCTCAGATCATAGGACTGTAACTGCATTGTTAACATGGCTAATTGTGATTTTGCACAGTCTTCAGAGAGGTATTCTGCACAGCGCATCTTTCATAATTAAAAGGAAAACAATTGTCTCTTTTCCAAGTCAAATAAACCTTGTTTATCTGGAGAGGTATGGGGAGTAAGTGCAGTGAGCTGCTCCAGGAGACAATTTTGAAACTTTAGATCCAGAGGAGTCTGAAAGTCTGAGCTGGGGACAAAGGACTCATCTGCAGCTTTCCATAAAAGGCCCTGGCACAGAAGGCTATTGGGATCCTGGCTGTGAACACTTGGGGCGTGTTGAAAGCCCAAAAACAATAGACCTGGCCCAGCATTGGAGAGTCAGAGAGCACTCGAGCAAACCTGCAGTGCTGGATCTCAGTGGATGCGGGTGGGGGGGAAGGAAGGTAATGCGAGCTGTCCCCTCATGCCAGCACGTCTCTGCTTCTGCAGCCTCCATGCTCACTCCTGAAAAACAATTTGGGGATATGGGAGGTTGTATTTTTTGTCTCATCTGGTGGACACAGAGAGGGAATGCACAGATCTGGCTGGATTTAGCAGTCAGTTTCCATGCACCCAGCTGGAAGTGTCCCCTGGGCCCTCACTGCATGGCCACATACTGCACCTCACTGTGCCAACCATGGTCAGGGAGAAAAAAAGCTCCAAGCAACACTTTGTCACCAAGAAGTCTTGCAATTACAAAGATGAGTCTTGAAAGCGGTGCTTCTGGTGATGCGCTTGATCTCCCTTCTTTCATGTGCTGGACTCCAGCAGTAAGTCAGTAATTGTGGCCACTCACACAGTAAGAATGGCAGGTTCACAATGCCAAGTGGCATGTATCATTGGCAAAGAGCAGCAAGGTTTGTGGCTGGATTTAGGCTAAGTCACTGGCAAATTCCAGTGCTGACTCCACTGGCAGGTCTTCAGAGACAGCCTCTGGGACTGTTTTGGATTCAGGCAATTGCTGGTTTGGCCTCTCTCGCATGTCTTCTTGGACATGGCTCCCCTTTGTCTTTCTCTCTGTGACATGTATCCCCTCTGGAACAATTAAGACCTTCACAAGCTCTTTGTTTCTAACTTGGGGCAGTTTAGCACAGAGTATATTTATGCTAATTGCATACTGAAAGTGCACTGGGCTCAGCTTGACTTTCCCTCAGCAGGACTTTTAAGAAGCTATTTGTCATTGCTACTGTCACACAGTTGGACCTAGATGATCTTAGTGGTCCTCCCCTACCTTAATGATTCTATGATTGGTGATGGCAGCAGAAGGCTAAGCATGGTTTGCAAGAACTGCCCCAGAAACAGGCTATAGAACCTGGGCTTCTGGCCTCACTGATCTCCCAGCTGTTGCTTAGTGATGGAAGAGCTGGTGAACCCACGCTTTCAAGCTCTTGCACCTATAGCACAGCAGTCATATAGTCATAAAATCACAGAATGGCGTGGGGTTGAAAAGGACCACAATGATCATCTAGTTTCAACCCCCTGCTATGTGCAGGGTCACCAACCAGCAGACCAGGCTGCCCAGAGCCACATCCAGCCTGGCCTTGAATGCCTCCAGGGATGGGGCATCCAAAACCTCCTTGGGCAACCTGTTGCAGTGCGTCACCATCCTCTGTATGAAAAATTTCCTCCTAATATCTAACCTAAACCTCCCTTGTCTCAGTTTAAGACCATTCCCCCTTGTTCTATCACTATCCACCCTCGTAACCAGTCGTTGCACCTCCTGTTTATATGCTCCTTTCAAATATTGGAAGGCTACAGTGAGATCTACCTGGAGCATTCTCTTTTCCAAGCTAAACAAGCCCAGTTCCTTCAACCTCTGTCAGAGAAGAGGTGTCCCAACCCTCTGATCATCTTAGTGGCCCTCCTCTGGACCCCTTCCAAGAGCTCCACGTCCTTCTTGTGCTGGGGGCCCCAGGCCTGGATGCAGTACTCCAGATGGGGCCTCACAAAAGCAATGTCCCAGATGGGTCTGTGGGCCAGGAACTGTAAAGGCTTTGCAATCAGCTCTGGTCTTCTGCTGAGTTTGGGACAGAAGCTAAACCACCTTTACCTCCACCATCACTTCCTGATGGGCTGGGGTAGGTTGGCACAAAGGGGACATGCTGTCCCTAAGCTTAACTTAACTCAGTATCTGCAAGTTTTGCTTGTGCTGGCTGGTATGCTTCCAGCACTTCCAAGTGTGCCGGAAGGAGCAGAAAATGGCACTAGGATGGCCCTTTACACCTTGGGATTTCCTGTCAGTGGGCAAGTCTGTGGTTACACTGTTTCCTGTTTGCTTTACTCCCCAAAAAGTTTCAGTCAGCATCCAGCCCAAATATTCCAGAGGAATTACATTCATTTCTCTTTTAGCTTAGACTATTTCAATTTCGCAAGCCACATTCAGCCTCATGAAAAGAAAAAAAAGGCACCTTGTAGCTCGAAAGGACTCGTTTGTTTGAAAAACTGAGTGGCAATGGGTGTGTGCTGCTGGATTTATGGCTGCGGAGGTAACGCACAAGGGCTGCCCTGCACTTTGATAGCTTAGCACTTCTCTGATGTGTGAATGAAGTCCAGCAGGCCCGGGACCACGTTAATCTCCCAGTTTTGATCTCTGTCTGTAATGAAACGCCGACAGCCTGTACTTCAAAGCCTGCACTGATACAGATAATCTTGTGAAAGGCTCTCTGCATTTCCAGCCAGCTTGTATCAGGGATTACAGCAACAACAGGAGGAGATGATGGAAGAGGAGATGCTTATTTGATGGCACTCCTTCAGTTTCTTTCTCATATACCTTTCGTTTTTAATTAAGCTGGGGGTCTCCCACCCCAGCCCAGACAGAGCTGCGTCTGCAAGGGGGTAGTCCGGCTGTACAGCACTGGGGCAGTGGATGCAGCACAGTCCTACAGCCTTAAAGCTGGAACATGGACAGGGCAGCCTTAGAAACTGCATGGGCAGTGAAATGTAGCATTCCAGCATTGTGAGGTTCTTTCTTTCTCAGAACTGTTGCAAGAAAGTAGGGGAGAGGGTAAAGATGACAGGAGACCACAGGCTTTGAGAAGCATGTTATAAAGCAAAGTGAGCATTAGTTCCGCATACACAATTATGCTTTATGTTGAAAGTATATAATTTTCAAGGCGTGTCTGACTAGGAAGCAGAACTGAAATATTTGTATGTTGACGAACCCTACTGATCTAAGAGAAAAACATTAAAAAAGAAATAGTTGTAAATGTGTATCTTGCTTCCTTATCCACCAAGAGCATTTATAGAAAATCAGAGCAAAAAAATAGACTGAATTTAATTGGAATAAATAAAAGTTAATACTCAGGCCCATGGCACCAACCACCTTGTTTTCAGAACCGTTGTTGAAACCTACTCAAACATGTATTTAAGCACAGTTCAGTAAATATTTTCCAGACCTAAAAAGGCATAATGTGAATTGGGTCTGTATTATTGTCTCATAAGGATGGCAGGATTGACTACAGGATGACAAGAGAAATTGGAGAAGAATCAAGAGCAGAAAAGTGGATGCACTGAACAAATTTAGTTACTCTGGTGTTCTTAAAGTATCATCCAAGAAGCTTGGATGTTGGGAATGGATGCGAATGCTACATCCCACTTAGTTAGGTGTAAAAATATAAGTAGTCCACTTAGTAGGTACCAAATTCCTGAAGACATCAAAGCCATTTCTGAACACTGCTTCAACATACAGGAATCAAAATACCTGGCAGAAGTCTGTTAGGACTACCATGATGCTGAGGGTCTAAATGCTATGCTTGTGGAGGACAAGAAAAGGTCAGCAAAATCTTGGTGCCCACAGCCACCTGTAGCAGAGACTGGGAGATGCCCACACAAGAAACTTCTGGAAGAGGATGTCCCCAGAACTCGGGAGCTTACATGGAAGAAGCTATGACAGATATGATCTACCTGTGAGAAGTCAGTATGGCATCTGGAAATCCTGTTTCCAATCTCTAGAAATGGGTAACAAACATGGTGACTAAGGTTATCTAGAAAAGTTTCTCCCCACAGACATTTTAGGGAAACTGAAGAGCTGGAAGGGGAGTGTGCTGGCATGGGGATTTGGCTAAAAGGAGCAGGAGAAATGGCCATTTTTCTCAGTGGAGTAAAGATACGCATGGAAATTTCAGGGATCTGCACTGAGGTCTGTTCTCTTCAAATTGCTCATGAATAACATGGAAAGGGCACAGGCAGTGAGGGACAAAGGTCATACATGACATAAAGTTGTTTAAAGTAGTAAGGGCAGCCTGTGACAAATGGTGGAAGGATCTTATGTGACCAAATGAAATGTCAGGTAAAGTTTAACGTAGCTGAAGATAAAGTAGTAACACACCCTGAAAGCCAGCCATAGTTTCACGTGTCAAGTTTTGGTCCTTGAGCTGGACATTTCCTACTGAGAAACAAAGTTTTGGGATTAGACAGTTTCATAAACACACAACAGCAATGCTTACCAGCAAAAGGCCTTCAGGAAAGAAGCAGAAGCATAAAGTAAATAGAAAAAATCATTATGCCATGGTAATGTTTCATCTATACCATTTTACTCAAGAATTTTTCAGCTAAATGCATCAACAGTAAGCAAAGTTTTGGTCCAAGTTCCATATGAGAAGTGTTTAGACCAAAAAACAGCATTAGAGGGTTATGGCATAGGTCTACAAAGTCATACGTAGTGTGGAAATGAAGGACACGTCTCACTGTCTCATCTCGTATGGAAACCAGAGGTCGCCAAATGAAGATAGGCAGGTTCAAAGCAAAGCGAAAGACCTAATTCTTTTTTTTTTTTTAAATCTTGGACAGCAAAGCTGTGGAACTCCTTGCAGAAGAACGCATGGGACAGGAGCTGTCACAGGTTCAAGGGAAGACTGGACAAGTACTTGGAAGGAAATTCATTGCAATTCACTTGACAAATCACAGTGGGTTCAGAAAATCATCTGACATTCATCAGAGGCTAAAAGCAGATTAAGGGCAACCACCATCCTTGTTTGTCTTATTCATCCCCTATCCAAGCCATTTTTGTCTGCTATTGGAGGCAAAATAGCAAACTAGGGAGATAAAATCTGGCCTTGGATGTAGTATGCTCCTAACACTGAGTTCTACTGAGTTTGTTCTCCTCTAGTCAATTCAACAATTCTGATGAGCTCCCTGCTCCTTCTGTTTGACCTTCCTAAATCTAAAAACTCTTTGAAATGAGATTATCTTCACTAATCCCATTTTTTTAAAGGAAAAAGTGAGTCTATAGCCATCCCAGTCACACCTTGACTGAACGGAGAGAAAACCCCATGCCTCTGCTCCTCTCCTGTCCCACAGACCTGTCTGCCTTTGAGTGCCTTATTTGTGTGGTCCTTGTGGAGTGAAGTGGAAACATAACACTGTTAGCAGCTGAGAGCCTATGGGACCAGGAGGAAAAAGGGACAAGGTGAAAATGAAGCAACAGTGCCTGCGCAAAGGAACAATTATACATAGCTGATACAGAGCAGCTGGGTTACTGCTTCTGTCTCACACCACATACTTGTGGCAAAGTTAATGTTTTAAACATGGCATGTCTGGAGCTGTATCTCACAAACCAGCTAGGGATTTTAAAACAATGGTATGAGATAATTGCTGCTCGTGAAGCCATATGTGAGGGCAATGAAACAAAGACTAGATGTATCCAGTAATTACAAGAGACAGAAGGGCATTTATGTTCCCAGTGAAACTGCAGGTCTGCACTGGGCGCCAGCAAAAGGGGTTCAAGTGGGGCTGGGAAGTGAACATAAGTTGACCCACTGGGAGGTAAGTTGACTGGAGGAAGCCATGGGAAAGCATGGCAGGAGGAGCAGCTGCCTGTGCATAACAGATATAGGTACACTGGCAGATTGTCTGTTTCACTGGGGGGATCAAGCACAATGACGGAGGCAAGGAGGTCTAGCATGGAAGAGATTTGGGGGCAGTTACATTAGTGTTTATACCTTAGTAAATATCTTGATGGGATTATCCACTTACATTATGTAAAATGGGGGAGAAAGAGAGTAAGAGGAGATGAGAGAGAAAGAGTAAGCCAGAAGTAGAGTAAGCAGAAGGCTCAGAAAAAGTGCAAGAAAAAAAAGAAAGGCCACAGAGAATATAGAGCCATCCACTAAAAAATGGAAAAAAAAATCCTAATAAACAAACAATAACAAAAAATAAACTACAACAAAACCAACAAAACAACCACCAGAGAAAAAAGAAAGAAATAGGCCCTAGGAAACTGGAAGATTAGCTGTCATCCATGGCCATAAATGCAGAAGTGAGATAGATATACAGCTGAGGACAGACTGTATTTGGTTTCAGTGATGTGTTAGGACACATCTACTGTATCTTACATGCAGCTATCTGTTAAGTCACTCTGCACATCAGACTCCTTTCCTCATTCAGAAAGTTCTACATGTGTCCATGACCCAGTCACTTACCTGTGCTCACACAGGCACAAACACAACCCCACAAATCCCTCCCAAGGAAGGCTGCAGATTCCTGTGCAGGCAGCCTGGTGGGACCTGCTGGTGCATTCACTCTCAGGCCTGTTGTGCCCCAGTGCCCCAGGAGCCTCCCTAGATGCACAGATGGAAGAAAGGCAAGAAATACGGAGAATGTTTTTTTTCCAAGTAGGGCTGTCTCAGAAGCAGCTGTACTGTCGATATTAAATTGAGAAAAATACCAGAGGAATGCTGAGGTTCATAGTCTGTGATTATAGATACCCTAATTTATGCTTGTCTGTATCCAACGGATGTCTGCTACTCAGGGCTGAGCCTACCAGCTTTTGCTCAGAAAGCAAAAAAGAAGCAGATGCCATCAAAGCAATATACTGGCTTAGTTCATTAAAACCAGCAGCTGCCACAAAGAAAGTTTCCTGCAGGACCATAAGTCAGACAGCACCTCCTTTCAGGCAGCCCTGATGGGAAGATGAACCTCTGCTGAGAGCCTCCCTCTGACTCAGCTTCCCTTGGACAAACCATGGGTCCTGCAGGGAGAGGGGACAGGGCAGGAGGAGGGACAGCAGGAGGAAGCTGCAGGGGAAGCTCTCCTCTTTCTGCCCATTGCTCCATTCCCCAGTGCCACCATGCCACCAACGGCTCCTGACCTCAGAGCAGCAATGGCTGGAGACGTGCCACAATCTCAGCAGCTAACCTTCCTCCTCCAAATGTCAAAATCTAAACTAAAACAGCAATGAGAGATGCTTAAATGTTTTTAAACTGAAGTTCTTCAGATGTGTGTTAAGAAAACAGATCATCAGAACTACTGTCTTCCACCTAGTCTGGCAAATTATATTCAGTCTCATTTCAGCAGGGGCGGGAGCGAGGACTGGTCCTTTGTGAGGCAGTTAGATGTCTCTCTGATCAGCAGGACAAGAAAGGCAGTAAGCAAAATGACTGTCTCCTACTGCTGAAGAAATCAAAGAACAAATTTTTATAGCACATAATAAAGAGAGAATTTGTGTTGAGTATTATTAAATTCTATTTAAAATGCTTTCTAAATATATACCTCTGTCCTGTCCCTGTGCTTCTGCAAGGTGTCTATTTATGCTAATTAATATACCTCCATATTCATAAAATGCTACTATTCTTGCATCAAAGACTTTCTTGAGCCTTAGCTGGAGATTTTCATTCAACATTTTACATCCCATAATTTTATTGCTCTGAAGTATCTTCAGAACTCAACAGAAATCTTTCTCCAAGCTTTTATTCGGTTGAAGTAAGCACCTGCAATATATACACACAACTATTTTCCTAAGAGACAGGCTTATCACAACTTCAGCTAGAGGGAATCTGTGTTTTATCTCACCTGATGCAATACTCTATGTTAGTCTTAATTCACATTTCACTTCTGGTAACCTCTGGGGCACCTTTAATGGCTACTGGAAATCTCCTCTAGCAGGCTGTACATTTTGGGATTAAATTCCTTGACTGAAATCAATGACTTCTGGCTTCTAAAAAGCCAGTTTTACTCCTTGTTTCCAGCTACTGCATACTTGGAAACAGTCCCAAATGCTTCTAGCTATGTAGTGGCTATGTAGAAATGCAATTCCGCTGCCAGTGGTGCAGCCATAAAGCCAGCCCAAAATCTCAGCAGTCTTCATTCTCTTCTGCTTTATTTGCTTTGCATGCCACCCCATCCTACCAGTATAATAAAGCATACACTTGCAGGGGAGGTAAATGTCATACTTAATGTAAGAATCTGGAGAATCAGTTTTGGCAGTCAGCAAGCAGGGTTCTTGCCCAGACAATGGTCTTGTGAGAGGTCCCACACTGCTGTGTTTCCTGTAGAAACACCTACCTTCACAGTAAGCTCCTGCCAAAGGCATCTTCCAATTTTCCATCAGGGCCAGGAGTGTCTCCTCCACAGAAAAGCATGTCTGCACACTCTTGAATTTCATCCACATATGGAAGAATCATCACTATTTTGCAAGTGAAGGAGTACTAAAGCAAAAATCCAATACCTGTTCTGGATCAGAGTGGGTCAACACTAGAAATGAAGTCAGTTGTCCTGACTCCTTGTGCTATGGCCATGTCTTGCTCTTCTTTTAGACCAAAAGGCCGTTGCTAAGTGAGAAATAAGATGAGCCAGAGCTATATTACTATTGATCAATTCTTGAGGTCACTCTAGATGGAGCAGAGGCTGCTATGAGACAGTGAGGCCACCCTGCCCGTGGACGGACAGGCTCTGACAGTCCAGGGATGGGGACAGACCAGGGAGCAGGGAGTGCTGCAAGATGGCAGGGCACAATTAGACTCATGTTTTACTGCTCAGAATCTTTTCTCAGTGCACTTCTGACCTTCACAAATAAGGTTTTGTGGGGCCCATTTTTAGATGGGATTCTAGAATTAAAAACAAAAATAGAAAAGAAAAAAGCTGGAGCCTCTGGCCATGGAGAAAGTAGATCAAAAATAGTATTTTTGTACATGGAAAATCCACGTAGAATTTTTCTCACGTAATTAATTTGTGAAGCAGTACTGGTAAATCAGGGAAGATATTAGAAACTAATAGAGAAAATAATCTAACACATCTAGGGAAAGTGAGAGATTTTCCTCTGGAGACTTCTATTTTTAAAAAAATAGGGGATGTCTGTCAGCTCAGAGGTTTTCCATGTCTCTTTTGTGCATCTTTAAAAAACAACCCTTTTGTGATCAGGGAAAAAGGTCAGAGTTATTTAATTTCCAAATTTGCTACAGAAGATGGAAGAAAATAATAAGGAATGTTCAGTTCTTTGGCAAGCCATTACCCAGTACGAATGCAATTATGAATGTAGGAGGTCTCCATCACAAACGTCATTATTACACCTTTTTGTCTGCCCTAAAATGTCTTGTCTGCATTTTAAAAATAAACCAGTGCAGCCTTCTGAAGTGATGAATTCTAGCCACTACACCATTGCTGTTATCCCTCTGCATGCTTCCTGCACATTCAGAAGCTCAACGGAGCTCCTCACACCTTTTCCTGCCAGATGAGAAGGTGCTTGGTCTTGGCTTGCTTGTGATTACCTAACACACATCTTCTAATCTAAGAACTCCTTGCAGCATAGGTGCAGGATAGATCATGCATTTGTACAGTGAAAGGATAAAGAAATAATGCTATGACTCAGATACACAACTGGAAAACAGTTGGGCAGAAGTGACTAATGAAGGTTGACCTGAAAATCTCTATTTTCATCTCAAACTTCTTTTCTTCTGATTTTTTTCTGAGCTGTTATTTAGCCAGAATAGTGTCACAGACAAAGACAATTTGTCTTCTTTTCTAAAACTCCCACCTAAGGAGAAGAAAGTACTTCTGATATGTGAATAGAGGCTTAACAATTATGAAATGAAAAATTGCACTTAGATCTGCCCAGTTCATACAAATACTTGGGCATGTGACTTTAGCAGGTGTTACACAGATCCATACCTTCAGGTACTCACTGAAGACTGAGTTTGTTACATATTCAGGTGAGTTTTCCCTCCACTATATGAAATGTGGAAATTACTGCAGAATTTTCAGTTTTATGATGTTTTGAATGTTACTGTGAGAATTTATCATTATATCTAATGCAAAAAAAAAACCAAAAAAATTGTGTAGTTTACTTGTAGTACCATTAGTTACTTTATATTTCAAAGATCTGTAGCTCATCTCTGGAGTATTAATGACCTAGAAAGGAGGAAACTAAGAAATCAGAGTAGAGCACATTTGGTCCAAACTTGTGAATGTGCGTGATATCATCCATCACACCTAACCACTGGTATTATCTATCACACCTAAATATAACCATCCAAAATATAGGGTCTGGTTCATCAGGTTCCTGCTTCATGAGGTTCCTGCTATAGCAGGGATCCACCAAAGGCTGAATTATCTCATCCCACAGCAAAATTCTGTGCAGTGGTTCCAGTTAGATGAGTGTAGTCAAAGAGCTTCGTTCAACGGTGCCAAAGTAGTGCATTCTACCTCTTTTTGTCAGATGCTAGTTTAGGAATCCCATTTTTCAAAGTAGAGTTCAGTTTTTGTTGAATGTCTTCAATGAATGCTACAAACCCAGTAATTTAATTATCTTTCTGGAGATAATTGGAACTTACCACAGCACATGAACACAAGAGAGTACACAAGTATGTTCTCTCCATTTCAAATTTTGTATTTATTTATGCCATTTGTTTTCTTTAACTGGATTTTTTAATTGGAATTTGTTGTTCTTTAATGAAAACACTGCTTTCTTTTTCTTGCAGTGATGAAGAAATTCTAGATTCGTTGGATCAGCCACGTAGATTGAGCCTGTGCAGTTCTCGCACAGAGAGAAATAGAAGTGCTCTCCATATAAGGCTGACACTCTATGCCTGGAAGCAAGAAAATAAACTAGGAAACAAGATATCTGAAGCTACAGAACCAAACAAAGAAAAATTACACTGACAGGATTTTTTTATTATTTATTATTATTATTATTATTTTTAGCAGCCAGTTAAGGATGCTGGATTTTCCATGTTGTTCTAGATCTTATTTTGGAACCATGTATTCAATGCATAGTGTTTAATACAACTAAAGGAGCTCTCTCTAGAGCTGAATCAGTAGTGGTTTCCTCTGGGACAATTCACTTCCAGTTGTGCTCAGAGCACAGGCTGCTGTGCAGCTGGTGGTCTGCTTGCAGTCTGAAGTGCTGCTGCAGATCCTCCTGCGCCAGGACACAGAGGTGATATTAATACCAGTGCTACCAGAAACCGCAAGAAATTATTGTGGTTTGCAGTCTCATTCCAAGGTCTCAACTCAATCCAGATGTGTGCTTCAGGTCTGCAGACTTTTTCAGGAAAATTGGACAGAATTCTTCAAAAATTGAGTTACTTTGCAGTTTGTGGCAAAATAATAATAATAATAATAATAACAACAACAACAACAACAACAACAACAACAACAATAGAATTACAAAAGGAGGAAAAACCTGGTGGGTTTAGTCAGATTTTTTGTTTCTGTTTGCAATACACATATTCACACAACATACACTTTAAAGTGATAGAAACAAAGCACAGTTTTATTACAAGTACTGTTTTATTAGAACAACTGATGTACTTAGAAAAAAAACTCCTCACCAGATCAGAAACAGACTACAGGCTTCTGTCAGATGTGTGAAATGACTGGAATCTGCCTGAGCAGCAAGCTAAAGGCCTGCCCACACAAAAGCCCCCCAAAAGCAGCACTGCCAACACCTGTGCTCGACCTGCTGGAAGGCACTCGTGGGAAAGGGAATGACTGCTGCTCAGTGGAGTGCAGTCACACTGGCAGTGGGAGACATCTTACCAAGAGGAATGCTTTTCTCATCTAACATCTGCTAAGCCCTAAGAAAAAGCTGTAAAATATTTTAGACTGGTGAACCTCCACTGGATGTTGAACATCATGGATTTAGCTAGTTATTTACATCAGCAGGATTTCCTCTGCAAACCTCACTCCTGCTCTCTCTTCTTCCTGTACGTTATCATCTCTTCCTCTGTAATATCCAGTCCTTGGCTCCACAGGAGTCAACCCCATTTTTAATTCAGTTAACTATTCAATTGCTGTGTCTAGAGAAGCAAGGAAGGTTGTTCCCAGATTGACACTTGCTACTCCTCTTTCAGACATGATGAATACATCAGGGGATAGGAATGCATTATCTGCCTTGGATGTTTGTTCTACAAGATGATCACCCTCCCTGGTATAAATGTGTTTCTTTTTATTTTTTTCTTTTTTGTGAAAGAGCACTTCAATATCCCATGAAAACAATTCTACAAAATCATCAAATCTGTCTTTATACAGACTAACTGATCAGGGTGAGCAGTTTAAAGTTTCTCACTATTAGGCATTATCTCAGACTCTAAAACCTTTCTTGGACTCTTTTCTGCACCCCAGAAAGTGACCAGACCTGTAAAGGGCTTTGCAGGAATGGCATGATCAGTGCTATATATAGATTTTCAGCCCTCTTTCCTATCTTCTCGCTGTGCATGCTTTATTCATATAACTTGTTTTTGCTTTATTCATTTAATGTAAATTCATGCTAGTTCCCATTGCTCTACAGCCCTGCTGAACTGAGTTGTTTTCAGCCACAAACCCCTAAGTGTTTTTCAAAGACACTGCCCTCTGGACACCCCCTACTTTGCTTTTGCTGTATGCTTTTGCTTATAGCTGGAAAATTAAAATTTTTACCGTAATAAAACAGACTAACACCTGCGTTATTTTGTAATTGAATCCCACATCAGGTTTTCCATGCTAAGACATTCAGATTAGCCACTGTCCAAGCCCTCTGAAAATCTTCTAAAAATATAATCCAATTAATGTTCTCTGGCACTATTGAAATTAAGATAGCATTTCAAGACAAAACAAATAAGCACCAACAAATGAAGAATTTCACCTGCCAGCTCTTCAAAATATTTATTTCTAACAGCTGTTTTCCAGCAGCCTACTTAGTCCTTAGTAGAGCGCAGTCATTTATCATCCTCACGTGGTAGTTGCCCATTATCTTGCTCTTTCCTAAATGGAAAACGATAGTATTCATTGAATGCTTTGTTCCATATAATTACTATCCCCTTTCAAATAATGCTCCTGTACCACTAATTCATTGTTCCTCATTTAGGGAAAAACTTTTCAGTGTCCTTTGCTTTAGTTGCTCTATTTGTTCCCCCTTGCAACACCACCAATGTTTTCTTTGTCCTCTTACAGCATTGTCTGCTTCAAAGCCTGCAATTTCCGATCACTGGCATTTCAAGAGTGCTGAAGGGATATTTGTAATTTATTTTATTTATGAGTGGTGCTCTCAGTACACCACTGGACCTGAATGAGCTCTTACCCAAAGCTGACATCCAAAGCTTTCATACACCCGCTCTTACACCACTTGATGCACTCAGTTGTATGGAGAGAGAGCTACAGAATATATCCATTGCAGCTCCCTTCTACCATTTAGGAATAAACTATTTTCCATCTCAGAGGGTTCTTTGTTTTCATTTTTAAGCTTTGTTTACTTTTTTTTTTAGCAAATTTTTCCTTATAGTTGTGATTTTCATCCCACAGAGATCAGACTCAAAACGTTTCTTTTCTTGGAAATCCAATTTTCCATTAATACAACCAAAGATGATGGAAGATACTCAGTCCACGCCACAAGCACAGCATGTTTCACTTAAATGCTCATTAACAAAAGGAGTTATGGACTTCATGAAATTCTATGTGCAGTCCTACTGAGCAGCTGCTCTGCACAGGAAGAGTGTGGAAGGATACAAAGAGGAAGGAGATAAATGAGCATGATATCCTCACAAGCAAAATATAACAGTGCCTGGAGTGAGTTAGGAGCCACATTTGTTTGTCTGTAAGGAGAGCAAACAATGAGCAAATTTGTTTCCATAAGGGATGGACACTGCTGCAGTGATATTTGGGATTATTCTGCAGAGAAACTCCAACACAATTTCATACAGAGCTATCACAACTCTGCAACACCGAGGCACAAGCAAAGTCCAGCCCATTATCACAACACTGCAAACTGGAGAGGTCAAATGGCTGGGTGGGAATAATTCTGCTGAGCATTTTTATTTGGTCTTCGGGCACGCACTCAAACTGCAAAATTTACTTTGTGATATAGTAAAATCTAAACACTTCAAACATTTTTAAAGTTTCCTGAGGCTTGTCAGAGCCCTGTCCCATTTTATTGAACAGCATGTTTAACTTCATGGGTCTATCAGATGAATTCTAAAGTAAATAACATTTGAACAAGATGAAGAACATAAAGTTGCAAAATAAAAAGCTTTTTTAAAAGCACCCTATTACTCTGTTCAAATACCCCGGCATTAGAGTGCTTGGAAACCTCTTAGAGCTAAGTATGCATTTTTAAATAACGCCAGTTGTGCGGGCTGCAGTTACCGAATTCCAGCCTGACATTGAGCACTTAAAGAGTTTAGAGAATCCAGACTCTCTTATCAGCTTGCAGACAAGGGCACTAAATGTCATGTGGGCTTCCTTTTGGCTTATAGCCACAAGCTGCACGTAGTATTTAATGTAGTCTCTGGTGCTTAAAGTATTAGGAAAACCTGAATACAAAGTGCTGCCATTAGCAAAATCAGTGCTGTCTTTTAACATTCTACAGTATGCATTTCTGGACTGCTATTAGACAAAACTTCCCTAAAAACAGAGGTCTGTGTTTTGGTTTTGTTTCCGCCTGTGACTTCTTCACAAGGTCCTGAGAAATTTTTCTGGGTAGGATCCTGGAGGCAAGTGTTTCTATTTTCCACCCACACACTTGGTGTGTTCATTAAATAACCCACTTTACTATGTTTCTTAATGCCCAACACTTTACCAGAAAATAATATGTGGATCGTGTGTATTCTAACAATACTTATGGCACATCTCTTGTGCGTAGTAAAATATTTTACTTGTGGAGCTAAATTCACTGTAGCTTAATGCTTAAAGAAAATAGGAAGGCAAGATAATAAAATCATTAAATCTCCTCAATATACTTTTTTCTACTTTTTTTTTTTCTGTAATAAAAAGTATAGTGCAGTAGAAAGGATTATTCTTAAAAGCTATCTGTCAAAAATAAATAGGTTATAGAAAGATTGGCATAGAGAGCTACAAGAAGGTATCAGCCTATGTTAAAATAAACAATACCAGTTTAATCTCAGTAGTATTAAAATGAATCAGTGGGGAAAAAACGTCAGAGAGATCACCAAAATTACAAATCACAAAGGAAAAACAAAAGGATGGTGTTCTTAATACATCTATAACCATGAACACATCTGACAAAAATTGGATTTGCCAAAGGTTTTGTGCAAGTGATATTGATGAGTTGTCTTCCAAAATCCCCTGTGACATTTCAGTCCCTCTTTGAGCACTACATTATCAGATCCAATCCCCGATTTCTGTGTTTCCCCATGACTGCTGGATGGTTTCTCTTCTACCCAAGCTGCCTCCCAGAATCCTGCCCTACTTGAGCACCAGGCTAGATTCTGGTCTATAATAATCTACACAAATTCTCAGTTCTAGCCATGTTTATCTCCATTCTTCTTATTTGCTCTCTTTTCTGTGGCCTTTGCCTATGTGAAGATATGCCCTGGGCCAAACCAAAGAGAGCACAGGTGAGGAAAAATACACAGAGTTTCAGAGGGACTGGAAGAGGATCTATTAATTGGATACTGGTGGAAAGCTGGTGGAAGACTTCCAAATGTCCTTTGTAGGGGTTTTCCCACAGCCCAGTCTAAAATGCTAGAGCCGTGCCGGGGTGATCCACAAGGGAAAGGTGACATTCCCACATAAACATTCTACACATGACTGTGATGTGCACTTCAAACAACCAGTGTGGTGAGAGACATGGATGGACATCCTTCAAGAACTGGGGGCATCTCTCAGGTCCTTTCTCTTAGGCTGAAATTTGGATTCAAACTAGAGTAGAATAAAATGCCATAACATGTAATATGAGGAAGACAGTTCCAGGGGTAGCTCACTGCATTCTAAGAGAAAGTTCTTCCCAGACTTTTTGGGCGCTAAAACCCAGATGCAGCAACACAGACTAGACTTGTGCTCTAGTTAAGTCATGGAGTGAGCATCTAGCCATCAGCTGTGTCTTATGCAAGAAACTGAATAACTGTCTGCATTTACAAAACAGGCAAATTTGTAGGAAAATTACATGTTCTGAAACTGATTTTGTTGAAAATCTGTATTTCCTTTCCACATATGGCTTTCTTACTTTCTTTTATGCATTTTGACATTATGTATACAAAAGAGCTTTAATTCAATTACTTCTCTCCGTATTAAATTATTCTGACATTGTTTATTCCATTACTACTTCTACAAATTTGAGGAGGGTTGAATGCTGGTTTTAATTCTGCCTGTCAGTTCCTGATTCATTGCCATTGCAATGTACATCATTTGAAGTGGGAAATATTAGCAAAAGCTGGAAATTGCTTGAGGGCATACTACTGGATGCACCCAGACTGACAATCCAGAGAGAGAAGGGGAAAACAGTTATTCTGGTCACAAAAACATCATGGGTAGATGGAGATCTGAACATAAGAACAGAAGTGAAACATTTACATCTGAATATAAATGGAAAGTTAATGGCAGCATGTGAGTTACAGATTGAAATTGGAGCCAACTGATAAAAGTGACAGAAAATAAATTAATGGAATTTTAGCCAGTAGTAGCATTAATAAATCACTGTATATAAATATGTTAGGAAAAAAAGGAGCTCAAACAAAGGATCTGCATACATTAAATAGATGTTTTTGCCTCCAGAAGAAAGCAGAACTAATTCAACTCATAGCACACATGCACTGGAAAGCTAATCATCTTCTGTAAAGGAGGATTGAAGCCAGCATCTACTGAAGTGAAATGATCTCAAATCAAAAGGACCAAATAACTTATCCCAATGGGTCCTAAGGGCCGGGGAATTACTGACATTAATACTTTTCACAGTAAACACATTGGCATTTCCCCTGGCTTTGATGCATTTTTACTTTTCCAAGACTGAAAAAGGAGAGAATCTACCCAGGAACTGCTGCATTGCTTCTCTTCCCAAGCAAAATAATGGAACACATTCTCTATAAAAAAAGATTATGAGAGTAATACAGAACTAACACAGGCATATACAGTTTCATGGAGCACAGATCTTGTCAAACAAACCATTTCTGTTTTGGAGAAGATGACATTTCTTGTTGATAAAGGCAACCACGTTGACCGATGCAGTTTATTTGAACAAAGTGTTTGGTTTGGTACCACACTAAATTTTAACTCAAATATTTATACAGAAATAAATGGGCACACCCGAGATTAAAAATCTGGCTCTCTTGTGATCTCTGCTCTATTAGTATTTGTACCAGTGCCATTCAGTATTGTGTGCAGCAGGGCAGATCCAGCTCACAAAAAGATGGATTCTAAGGCAGAATCGGGATGGGATCTGTGCCACCCTCCAGGACAGGGTTGCAAGTCCAGGACACTGAGACCAGGCCAGTAGTGGAAAGGAAGGTCTATGGGACCCTGGAGTCCCTTTGAAGATGAAGCTGCAAATGGACTCAACACATGGCAAAGGTACCTGAGGGTAGGGAGAGCATGAGGTACTGCTCACAAACAAGGGCTTCTTTGCTTTTATTTCAACCTAAGAACCAGCCAATAAAGAAGAGTAACAAAGTTTGGCCTCATCACCTTTTTGGTGTTCACAACATGATTTGGGAAACCCTGTGTGTTTGTGTTTTCGTCCTTGTAGGAGGAAAAAACTTGCAGCCTGTGCACATAGGATGTCTCATCAGACCATTGGCGTGGTTGCCCGGGGACATCAGTTCTGTGTCCCCACCAGTTCTGTCAGACTGTGTTTCCTGAGGGCTGCTGGCTTGTATCTCAAATGCTTTCACAAGCTGCAATGTGGATGTAAATGTGCACAGTGACAAAAAAACTATCACTCAAAATCAGTGTAACTCTCATATTCCATACATGTTTTACATCACAAGTTTGTTTTTTTTTTTTCTTTTCCAAATTGGGGTTTTTATTCAAGCATTCTAATCTTGTGAATTGCTGTAGGTCTAAGGAACATATGTAAATAGTTAGCTTTACAAGACATGTATGTACATGTACAGAAGGGTGAAAGTTTTGCTGATCTTTTATTTAAATATAATGCATTAATAACATCAGTTAGCCTGATGCACTCTAAACTACCTTCCTTACAACAGTTTCTACCTGGTTACATCAAACAATGGCAGTAAAATAGGTGCTAAAAACTTGGGCTAAATTTGGACTATCCATAGAAACATTTTCACAGTTTGCATGCTATTGCTGGTAGAAAATAGAAGAAACAGGCCTGTGAACATAGCTGAATCAAATGCCAATATAGGAAATAAAGGACCACATGGGAGGCAAACAATCTTCTTGATTCTGGATTTTAAGGAACACCTGTCCCACACACCAGGATTTGCATCTGCAAACACAAGGATACAAATAATTTCCTATTTTCTCAGACTGCAGTATTTAATTTTCTCATTCCTACATCAACCTACAGCATTTTTGAAGATGGATTAAGCTCAAACTTCTAGTGCAAACAAAACATTTTTACACTCCACAGATGAGCAAAATAAAACAACAAAAAAAAATCCCACTCTTTTTCTGCTTTATAGGTCTTCTCTAACAATCAAAACCAAGTGCAGTGCAGGAAAAGTAAGCTGATGCCAATTTCAGCTTTTGTCAGAGAGCTGCATTTAGATAATGCATAGAGAGCAAAAATAGCACTTAATCTTACTGCCTAAACCAGAAATGCTTTTGGTTAAAAAACCCACTAATATACAAAGGAAGTAAACATGGGAATTTGAAGAATGTGAAAGCAAATGGATGTCTTTTGCTATGGAGAATACTGGAAAAGCTTACTGGAAGAGAATTCCACCCATGGCTGTTTAGTATGTGCGATCCAAGTGTTGTTTTTAACATATTTTTTTCATATCAGTGAAATAAACCAATTTCACTGCGGCTGTTGCTTAAAATCTTTCTGGACTGAAATGTTTATCCCATGCAACCTTCATGAAAACAAAGCCAAACAGTGCAAGAAGCAGGCAGTTATGTTGGGGTCCCATCAGGCTACCCAAGGACGTGGTGGAGTCACCATCCCCGGAGGAGTTCAAGAACTGTGTGGATGTGGCACTGGGCCACATGGTTAGTAGGCATGGTTAGTAGGGGTGGAAACTTGGACTAGATGAGCTTAGTGGTCTTTTCCAACTTTACTCAATCGATGATTCTGTAACCTGTTTCC
The DNA here is from genome assembly GCF_019238085.1 of Lagopus leucura. Lineage (NCBI taxonomy): Eukaryota > Metazoa > Chordata > Aves > Galliformes > Phasianidae > Lagopus > Lagopus leucura. The sequence goes on along the minus strand of NW_024962334.1, from coordinate 35,954,231 downwards.
AGCAATTATGTTGCATGGACAATTGAAGAACTGACCTACTGGGGAGCTGTAAGCCATGTCTGGCCCACAGCTGCACCCTGATGGGTGCTGGTCCAGGGGGCTGCTTTGCATCATTTGCCCATCCATCTGTCCATCTGTCCATCTGTCCTGCACATGAACAGTGCCCGTCCAAGATGGATGTCCAGCACTCACCCCGTGCAGAGAGCAGTGGCTGTCCTGGCAGGACAAACTGAGCAGATGAGACAGTGAGACCACCTCTGGTTGACTGCTGGGCTATGGCACCAGAGGTCACAGGTTTGGGAGTGGAAGAGAGGATGAGTCTAAATTTCCACTGACTTTAACAGGCCACATCATTTTAATACTGGCAAATGCAAACAGCATTTCTCATCCCTTATTTATCTTCAGTAGCATTTAAAGTAGACGTACCCTGCTAAGTAGGTCACAGAAGATTCATTTTGGTGCCCAGAGCTTAATGAAAAACTATTAAATGCTAAATCAAGTATTAAAACCATATTTCTCTGCTGTATTTCACAGATTTATAGCATTTAACAACTTAAGAACTTTTTCTTTCCTCTTATTGAATTTCTGTTTTCTTTAATTGCTGGAGTTAATTAACATGAGCACAGTAACAGTGAAGTGGCAACCACTACTTAGGCAGCATTAGCAAACCGGTCACCCTGAAGTGCCATTAAAGCTGTTTTACTTTCTCGCTGTTAAGAGAGCAGCTGAAACTTCACAGAAAGCTTTGTTTTTTAAACATACCTGCTGGCACCAGTGCATCGGCTTTGGCGTTGGCTGAAGATATTTAGGAGGAATAACCTTAAGGAGCTGAGAAATCCAGGTTTAGAATCACCCTGTCCGTGTGCAGCACCGTGCAGCTTACATTTAGATCAGCCCAAAAGATAATAATAATTGTTCCTCTAGGCTCAATTTCACATTATTTTTCAGATGGTTTATTGAATTATACTTGTTGTTATGCTCTGCCAGGCTGAGTAACCTTAGCTAGTAATCAGTTCTATTTTATTTTTATAAATTTACTAATCCGTTTAATTAACTTCTTGTAATACTGCACTTGGAGTTACTGTAAGTTTTAATCAGTCCCACATAATGTGTTTTCCTGCAAACAGGAAAGTGAAAGAGTGCAGAATGAGCCTAATGCCCACACTGTGGAAAAGAGCAAAGAGCAGTTTAGTGGTCAAAGTGAAATTTTCCAATAAAGCTGGTGAGGCACTGGCACAGGGTGCCCAGAGGTGGTGGATGTCCTGTCCCTGGAGACACTCAAGGTCAGGCTGGACGTGGCTCTGAGCACCTGATCCAGTGTAGGTGTCCCTGTTCATTGCTGGGGGGTTGAGCCAGACGAAGAACCTTTAAGGGTTCTTTCCAACTCAAACAGTGCTGATTCTAAGTTTAAAGCTCAGTGTGTTACAGCAGATACAGTGTTGGGAGAAACAGAGTGAGCGTTAGAGGAGCACACACCGTAGCTGCCTTACTGATGCTTGCTTTGTTTGATGTATGTTTCAGTCTAAACAGGGAAGCTTTGCCTTCCCCTCTGATGTGCGGTTGGTGACACCTCAACCCTGGAGGGGCAGAGGGAGGAACTGCCATCCCATGCCCAGAACATGTTTATTTCACAATAAAAATAAACCCAGTTTGATAGAAGAAAACCATTCCCCTGCTGCCGCTGCCATGCTTGCTGGGAGGATTCTCCACAATTATCCCCCACTCATCCAAACCAGCAGTGTGGCTTTTTCTCTCTTAATTCAGTTCAGCATTCAGCTTTGATTTTGGAAATCCTATCATCATGGTGGCTTGTAAGGAGAGCACAATAGTGAGCAAAGCCTGCTTTGAATTAGGGAATTACAGAGAAACTCTGCTCATTTAGAACAATGAGCATGTGATCTTTTTATCTGGTGCCCCCAGCAAAAGCTCGTGTGTGTGTGTGTGTGTGTGTGTGTGTGTGTGTGTGTGTGTCCAGAGAGGGGGAATAAAGGTGCTTTAACCCTTCAGAGCTACATCTTGCACCACGGGAATGAAGACCAGCCTGCTGGGCAGCTCATACTGATTTGGAGCATGCTCCTTTCTCTGCTCAACTTGGAGAAACTCTCCACTGACTGCATCTAGGCACTCTTCCTCACATAGCTGAAACATCTGTAGGCTTGGCTGTGCCACCTCTCTGTTCTGTATGGCACAGAGCTGCTTAACATCAGCACATGGCAGGAGAGGAGGCGTAGTCTTGGGACTCTGAAAGGCATTTGTTCTTCAGCAGCTGGCACCAGAAATACCTCATTGTAGTTCCTCCCATCAGTGCCAGCCCAGGGTCAGTGAACACACAGACCTGATCTGTACAACTGTCCAAAACATTAGCACAACCACAATGGGCCTGTGCTTCTTCTGATCAAGACACTACGTTAGCAAATGAAGCAAATAACATGCACCATGCACACAGAGGACCCTCCCTTCTTCCCTATACCGAGTGATTTACCCAGTGATTGTCACATTTTTTTCTCAGCTAAACTGTTTTGTATCTACCAAGCTTGTCCTGTGTCCAAAAAAGAGGAGTCTCAGCTGCCAGAGTTGCCTGGCAGGATGGCAGCTTTTCTCACTGGTGCTGCAGTTACACGGCTGTGTCCCATTCAGAAACTAATGTTCATCTTTAAATCTGAAGAAAATAAACTAAAAGATTAATTTAAAAACAAAAACAAAACAGGAAGAACCAACCCTACAAAACATTTATGATGCTTGTGATCCAATTAAGCCCTTACTGATGCTTCAGAGGCACCTTAAAGCTTGCATGCATCTGACTTTTTTCCAAATATATTAGTAAAAGAAACTCAATTGTGCAGATAAAACCTACACATAACACTGGATTTTAAGGCTCAGACAACTCTGGATTTTTCTATACAACAAAATACTATACAAGTAAATCCCATCATCATTCAGTTCTAGTGGCTCTTACACCAACAGAAGGTTGTTGCTGAAGCTAACAACAAGCATTTGTTCATCAACGGCTGCTCAGACTGTCTGCTTCCAGACATTATTTTCTGGTTAGGAAATTGTCTTCTGAAAACAAGAACATTACATGTGTACAGAACAAAGACAACTATGTGCATGAGTGTGGGCTGTGCTCTGCGCCAGGTGTATGTGGGTGAAGCAATGAATAGGTGCTTACCAGTTCAGTGTCCAACCAGTCCTGGTAGTACCAAAGCAGCACAGACATTGTTTAGCACCTGGGCAGGATGACCACATGCAGAATGGCTTCCCAAGGCTGTCCTTGTCAGATCATGAGGCAGATTAGTGTTTGCATACAGGCTTGTATTTAAGCTATAACTCAGCTGTCCCCAGCCATGGCCCCAAACCCACTTATGTCACCAGTGAGGTGCTGCAAAGGCTAAATGGCACCAAGGAATAGTAGAGACAGCATTAGCACTGGTTACTCCTCATCTCTGGTTAGTCCTAACTCTGTCATAGGCCTACCAAGTCAGAGTTAAAGGCAGTCCATTCCCAGCTTTGTTCGCTAGAAGGAAAGGTGTCCATTAGAAAAATGAAGATTGAGGCCCATTTCCCTGTTATAGCTTCTAGATATCAGTGGTGTGGCACCTATGCATCCGCCATACTGAGAAATAGAGTCAACCACCTAAAATTCCATCTACTCCAGGACAAATGGTATGGAATACGTGGGAATTGCTCTGCTTCTAGGTGACTAGAAAGGAAAGGATGACTTCATGCTGTGGTTTAACCCAGCAAGCAGCTAAGCACCACACAGCCATTTACTCACTCCCCTCCATCAGTGAGATGGCAGAAAGAAAAAGGTTACAAAACTTGGGAGTTCAAACAGTTTAATAGGACGAAAAAGGAAGGGATAATCATAATAACAGAATAATAATAATAGAATGTACAAAACAAATGATACACAGAACTCATCCTGAGTCCCCAAGCAGCAGGAGCCACCCCAGCCAACCCTACCCAGTTCTACCATTCAACATGACACCACATTGCATGAGACATGTGTTTGGCCATTTGGGGTCAGCTGTCCTAATTCTGTCCCCCCCACAACTCCTCATGCACTCCGGCCTCCTTGCTGGCAGGGCAGCATGAAAAGCTGAGAAGTCCTTGACATAGCCTAAGCACACATCAACAACAATTAAAACAGAGTGTTATCAGCACTTCTATTTTCTCCTGAATCCAAAACACAGCACCATACCAGCCACTATGAAGAAAATGAACACTACCTCACTGAAATCAGGACAGTTTCAGACAGTTCAGCTGAAGATACAGGTCTGGGGTGCTTCTGGAGTCTTTATGTAGATCTACACCAGAAAAAGCTGTTTCTAACTTCTAGTTGGTTTCCACTTCTGTTTTCTGTTGTTGGCACTGCAAAGTATGGCTTTGTCACCAAATTCTGACCTCATTACTTACATATTATGCAAAAAATATCCATGCTGAATAGCACCCATAACTAACATGACTTAAATCTCAGACTATCCATCTCCTTAGACACTGAATAATGTTCATAAAAGTCTCATTTTAGCAACAACACTGGAACTAGTGGTACAGAACTGCACATTACCTCCCCATTCACAACCATGGTAATACAAGTCAAAAGTGGCTGAGAGTTTTTAATCGAGTCCTCCAGACAAACTAGGTCAGTTTAATTGAACCCAGGTGATACCAATAAGGAGAAAAAACTGCTGCAGTAGAGACCATTGAAAGCTGCGCCTCCCAGCAGAGACTGTCTGTGGGAGATAAGGAATTCTTTTTGCTTCAGCTTGGCCAGTTTTCTTCCCTACTGTGATAAAAACCAATGACTAAAAGACAGAGATGCAGCAATGTTTCTCTACAGCATAACAGGATTTGACAATCAAAAAAGTAACATAAACAATTAACTTCCGATTCCTGGAGGTACCAGCAATGCTAAAGCAGTGATGTCTATCTTCTTACCTTTATGGCAGTGCTGAATTACATTGAAGTAAAAACATGCACAACATATGGAAGTGAACCCAAATATTTTCTGCCCCATGGAGCCTCCCAACTTATTTTTCTGGCACAAACCAACAGTGGTATTAAATACCAGAGAATAGGTACCTGCTGGCGCAATGGTTCCAGAGTCCACGGCAGACAACTTCTCAGAGTCAAGAGTGTTTTAATGATTTAAGAGTCTTTAGAAACCACGCTTGTTATTAAAATAATTATTCAAGGACCCAGAATGTAGCTCAAGTGTGAAATCTAAGGCCTTACGTTGCTTTTCAGTTAAAGACTGTCACTTTCCAACTCAGTGTCACAATTAGGATTAGACTTATAGAAACTAAAAATATCATAAAATCACAGAATCATTACTGTTGGAAATGACCACTAAGATCATCATGTCTCCCTGTGCTCATTAACTCACGCCCCTCAGTGCCACATCCACACAGTTCTTGAGCACCTCCAGACACAGTAACTCTACCACCTCCCTGGGCAGCCCATGCCAGTGCACCACCACTTTTCTGAGAGTTTTTCCCCATATCCAACCCGAGCCTCCTCTGGTGCAACTTAAAGCCATTACCTCCTGCCCTATGCTAAAGGACAGGATATAGATAGATCATTCCTGTTATAGCCAGAAAAGTCTAGAAAGTTACAGTGAAAGTTCAGTTTTGTTCATGGTCTTTGATGAGAATTTGAATTCTGGCCCCATAAGGTACCCCCAAAGGATCTCTGGGCCTCTTACATGGTCTTTGCTGTATGAGCCACTTATTTTCTTTCCTTATGACTTAGAGATGAAGGTTCAGGTTATGCTTGGTGTTGGAGGACCTAAAGCCAGCAGACAAGTTGGTCTTGCTGCATCCTGCAGGACACAGCCACACATAAGTGGGATGAAGTTACTGCAATTGATAGTTTTATACTTGCCTCAGGATACTGTGTTGGAGCTACGGCTAGAAAACTTTGGGAAATAGGCAGGTTATTTTTTTCAACATGAAAAAAATGAAGATGAAGAGTCCAGAAAGTTAGGCATAGGACTGACATTTGGGGCTCTGTAAACTTGAAGTTATACGCTACATTTTAAGATGCCAATTTGTCCAGTGAGAAAAATCTCATTTTAATGTTAGACTTGCCTTTAGAGAAACTAACAGAGTCAAAAGTCTCTCTTAGAGCTGTGACAATCCTTTAAACCACAGATTTTTGTTAATATGCTGGGGACAGGAGTGTGTTTGTTTGCACGATGACCTACAGTAAAAGGAAACATCTGTGCTTTATGTAACTTTAATGTAGCTAAAGATGTCATATAGACATGAAGGGAGCACCATGAGTAAAGTTGAAGGGCTTAGACTTTTCTGCACCGAGTGTGAGTGCACTCCAGGTTAGGGTTACAGAGGCAAAACTGCCAGACAGGTGGTTTGAAGTTTATTTATTTATTTATTTGCATTCTTCAGGTGAAGAAGTGTTACAGAGAGGAATGTTGTATGTGAGGTCCAAGAACCTGTATGTGACTTCAGGTACAGTTCTGGCCTCCAGAAGACCTCTCATCTTGAGCATACATTGTTATTTTCAGAACCAAGTGCCTTACACCAATGTTTTTTTAAGGATTTTGAGAAACTATGGAAGGAAGAAAGGCTGTTCTTGCTGTGCCTTCTTAATTGCTGGAAGACAGGGACAGGATATAGATAACCAAAGGTTGGCTACCCTATATAGAAAATAACAATATAAGGACTAGAGTTTTTTCCATCCTTTTTTACCACCCCTGAAATCATCGCAGGGCTCACCTAGCATTTTTGATCTCTGCACTCTTGGCAAGAAAAACTTGTTTGGCTGCTTCCAGCTCCTCATCCCTGCCCCTACCCAGAAGTCCCAGCTGGGGATGTATGAGGCCTCTGCATATATGCAAAGATACAAGGGACAAACTCCAACCCATCACAAGGTTTTCTTCCTCTGCCTGGGCACAACATCACCACACAGGCAAGACATTTGCTTCTCACAGTTAAAATCAATAATAACCAAAAAGCCATGCATACCTAAAGTCATAATAAAAGGATCTGGTCCCACAGATGTGACGCCTCCCCAAAAGAAACTCTCCTAGCTCTGCAGAATGCAGTAAGAAAAATTTGATTCACTTCTCCAACCCAAAACATAGACCTGATGTTAACTTATCATGCTCCTTCAATTGTGATGAGATCTTTCCTTGGAGGATGAAAGATGCTGGGTTCCACACAATGATGTGATGACTTCAGACCCCATAGCAGAAGCCTTCTTTCCCAAAGCCTTGTGGCTTCAGAACTTAACAAAAATGTCTTTAAACGTGTTGGGTTCTGCAACCCACAGCCAAGGCAGTTATGTAGATAGGACCATATCCTACCTTACTTTAGTCTGCTTGTTTCTGTTCTTCCCTGCCTTTGCAGGATGCAGGAAGGACAGCCCCTGTAGCTGCCTTGGGTTTTCTCCCTTGCTCTAACCATCACGCCGACTGTTGTAAATATACTCCAAGAGAGCCTCAGCCTTAAGACCACAAGCAAATGTCCCTCACTCTCTGTGCCCCGCATAAAAACACTGTCTAGATACTTTATGTCCTCATATCGTAATTGTAATCCCATCCTTAACATCATAACTTCCCAGGGGATCATCAGATACATTAAAAGCCCTGGTTCACCTCACTATGAATCCTCTCCCCATCTTTCTGCTCTGTGCAGATACAGCCAGTATAACTTGTTTGGCTGCCTAATTTTCTCTAACCTGAAAGGTATTGCAAAATGAGATGATATAGTAGGACACAATAGCCTTCAGCCTCCATAGTTTATTGCCTAAGCTTTACAAGGTGCCTCAATAAAAATGTCTTTAATGCATTAACTCCTGCAATGACAAATCTACCCCTAAAGTGATATGTAGCTCATGGGGCCATCCCATTCCTGAGATCAGTTAAGTCAGAGAGTCAAAAGTAGCTAGGCAGGTTATTCCTGTTACAACCTGCCTTGGTCTGGAAGGCAGCAAGAGAGCAGGCTTCAGTGGGGCACTCTCCCTCACGTCATGATTTACAGAAATGGCCAGTCCCCTGGGTACATTTGAGGCTATGGCTAAAGCTGTTCATGAATCCAGAGCCTAAAGTATTTCAGAACATCATTAATGCAGCATCTTGCAGTGACTAGCTAGAGGGAAGACTCTAAAAGGAGACTGTAGCAAACTGGGCAGAGGGTCTCTTGCTATTTGAGCTGCCACCCAAGTATATTTCAGCATGGGGATAGGGTCAGATTTAGGGTTTCAAAATCAGAAGTAGGCAGGCAAGCTCTTGTTGCTGTTTCAGGCAAAACACAGAAAGCCAGTGAGTAGAGACTTGTCGGTAGTTGAGGGTCTCATCTAGTTTTAAAGGTGACTGTCACTCAATGATTCAGAATCTGTATTGTATTACAAGTCATAAATGTTGTAATCTTTTCCATAGCTTATAAAGTAACAGCAAAGTCTCCTACTAGAGGGCCTGAGGGACTTCTGTAGCCTCTGACAATGCACTAGTGCCCTGGTGTGCTGCCAGCTAGGGCAGGGGTACGCGCTGGTCTTTCTTTCGCTAGAGCCACAGACCGTGTTCAGGGTTTGTTCCCTGCTTACAGTGGAACTGAACCTGGGGTTTGAGTTAGCAACAGGGGTCAGCTGCTTTCAAAAATACCTCCTTCTGATGGCCTCAGTCCTGCAAGGCGCATATCCATGAACACTGAATTCTTCCTTGCGCAAGTATCTCCAGTGCGGCCCTTCAAGGTTGTCTCCCTGCTGTGACAACTGGAGGAAGTGGTGGCTCCCCTCCCCTCTGCCCCATGCCTGCAGCCCTCTGGCTTTCTGAAGTCACAGATTCTGTGCTCCTCCCTCCACAGCCTGCCTTGGGTGTGGTGACGTATGTGAGACCTCAACTCCTGATTCTCACAGGTCAGCAGGTAACCTTTGTAAGTAAACAAGCACCCAAATTAAAGACAGGCATGTTTCAACAGGGGTTCTCAATCTGATTCCAAAGGTGAAAGATCAAGTTTATTAACTAAGCCACCCACCTCCCTAGGAATATTACATGAATTAAAACCAGACTTCCTGGTGTTCTATATGCAGCGCCTGTCAACAGCATAAAGTATGTCTGGAGAGGTTTTAGTTACTTTTCTGAAAAATATAAAAAAAATTTAAATTCTTCTTTTGATTTAAGGCTTAGAAAGTTTTTTTAGGTTTATGTGGATGATATCCTGTCTTCCACTTACAGACTCAGACTGAGAAACCTTCTTTAAATTGGACATTGAAGATGAGATAATACACATATACAGTCCTCTCTGAAAGGATAAAAACTTTACTGAAAAATCAAGACTCAAATTACTCATTACTTTATAACTATTAAAGACATTAGACCACGTGCTCTATGGTAAGTCTCATACAAACCCTAGAAGTCAAACCCAAATGCTGATCTCCAGTATAACCAGTGTTGTAAGTTAGTGCAAGGGCTGGAAATGCTGACGGTTCACTTACAGCACAAAGAAGAATTAGCATACCATTCATGATAGACAGTTTGAACTAATAAGAGAAAGAGCCTTCCCTCCAGTAGTCACACTGATTAGGCATCTTTTGTAGAACTTCCTTGAATGGAGATGAGCATAAGTGACTTAGTTCAAGCTGGTGTAAACCAGGACTAATTCAATTTTAATCAGTGGTGTTAGGTTGATCCAAATAAATTCATTATATTTTATCCATGATTGAGTTACTGCATGTGAGCTTCAGCATGTAATAATTTGTACTAGATTCCTAATCAGCGCTCAGAGTAAGAGGTCATATCAATAAATGTAAAGCCTACCTCCAGGCAAATTAATCTCATAAGCTGTTGGCTACTGCAGTGCTCACTTATATGTTGTACATGGCATGGAGGAGAGACCACAAAATGTACCAAAAAAATTCTGGAGAAATAGACAGCCACCTACAGTAGTTCCCTGGATCCTTCTCAAGGAATTTTAAAAGAGTGAAAATCGGTAATCTACATTTAGTTAGTTATTTATTTTAAAAGAAAGTCTCTGATCAATCCAACTGCATCTGTGTGAATTTGCAATTAGCAATTGGATGGGTTAATTTTGCGTGTGCTTTTGATTTAACTGAGGACATGTCAAAATCCCAAAATACATTCACTTTTAATATATTCACTATTACTTTCAAACAGCTTTCGTCTACAAAAGGATGATGGCAATCTGAACCCTGGTACATTAAAGGTAAAAATTCAGCACATACATAAAGCCCAGCCTGACCAGCCAGATCTTTATAAAATCATTTTCTCATTGAATGTCTGGTAATTTTGATCCTTGTGTATACTTTGGCACCTATTTATTGGAAGTTCACTGTGAGCAGCTGGGTGAAATGAGAGTGAGAGGTGCCTGTGCTCGGCATGTTGCTACCCTTGGGGCCATCTCCCTCCACTGCTCAGCATGAGCTCCTCCGTTTCCCACTTTGGGGGAGGTTTTAGTGCATGGGGTTTTTGTCTCTGATTTGTAACTTTATTCTGGAAAGGAGCCATACGCAACAGAAATACTCAGGGTGCAGAAGTGTTTTGTTAGCAGTTTGATATTAGCAGTGGTCCCAATGCTCCTCACTTATGTACGTGCATGTATATAAGGGTCAACAGCAGAGCTTCCCAAAATATCCAAGGATGTGCTTTTGCACTTTTCAGACATGGCTGCAGGACTCCATAGAGCTTCAAACCTCCTGTTCTAACTTGTGCACACAAACACACAGTGTGGGGACACAAGAGTTCTTTGTCCACATGACCTTGAGCCATCTCAAACAAGGCCATTGCAGGGTACAGAGGGAGAACTGGCAGCACCAAAACTCGCAGCCCCCGGTGCCACAGCACCAACAAAACAGAGGCACCAAGGCTATGGAACATTTGCAGCCCTGTATGAAACTGCCATCGAGGCAAACAAAAGGAAACTGTTGGGCAGCACAGAGCTGGCGTCTTGTCGGAGCAGCCCAGCTTTGCCGGCGGCGTGGCGGGGCTCTGTCCCCTCCCACACACCATGGACTGGCACCACGGTGTCCCTAAGAAGAATATGCCTATTTCTTAATGAGAAATGCAGTGATTTGTCTGATAAGCAAGCAATTATCTGAAGACAATATCATCGTTTGTGGGTAGAAAGCCGTCCTCTGTCATGCCAGGGATGTGACCAAGCACAGTGCGTGTTTTACTTTAGGCTAAGGGCTTCCTTTCATCTAAGCTGTGGTTTCCTTTCACAACCAGTGACTGTAACTAGCTTGCATAAAGCTACCTTTCATCTGATTTCCTAATAAATACAGTTTTTAATTCACATGGGGTCAGTTGCTGGTGACTAGAATATTTTCTAGCCCTAATCTCCATGACAGGAACATGTCCGAGCAGGTATACAATGCACCTACTACCACATACCTAGATAAAGAAGGAACGCTACTGGAGTATGTCACAACCTTGCATCTCAAATGATGTGGATTGGCTCTGTGCGCCATTCTCTTCCATATTCCCTCCTATATTCCCAGAATCACAGAATGGTTGAGGTTGAAAGGAACCTCTGGAGATCATTTGGTCCAAACCCCTGCTCAAGAACATGAACTGAGCTGCAGAACGGTCACAGAGAGCTGCTTTATAGTTGTTTTGTTAGAAGGCATTTTTAGAAGAGCCTACTTCCTCTGAAGGAAGAAGGTAAAAACCCCAATAACCCCAAAATAAAATAAAATAATCTATACTCTTGAAAGTGGGAAGTGTTTCTCCTGTTGTAGAAGAGTTCACAGTTTGGATCCCGTGCCTGACTGTGAGCTCCTTGGTCCTCTTGTGAGCCAAGGCAGATTTCCACATACTTCTAGGCTGTAGGTGACCATATTCCTTCACAGCAGTGTCTGTAGGTAGACAGAACTTGAAGACCCTTGGAGTGAAGGGCAACACTTTTATGCTTTAATTTCAGCATGCATTTAAGTAGTTTGCTGGACTGAGATGACTGAGAGTCCTACAGAACTGAGTCACACCCAGCCAACATCCTGCCATTAAGCTTTTGGTCCTTTCATTACAATGAAATAGAGGTTTTTCTCAAACTATTTCAAATCATGCATCACACAATCCTTAACTTGAGGAATGTAATCCAAATCCCATTAATTTCTACACAAATTATTTAGTCTTAATCATGGTCTAATCTTATTCACAGAACTGGAATATATATATGGCTTTAAAATAATCTTCAATAAATATATTTAGTTGCTGCAGCTTAAGAAAACTCCCTACCATCAGATCTTAATCTCTTCCCACAGAAAACAAAGAACAGATTTTTCAGCATTTTGCTTGTTTCCTAGCTGCTATTACCAATGCACTGGCATTAGTTTAGAAGAAGACTGTCCTACTAAACATGACTATCCTTTTAAAAAATACTTGCTAGAGGCGACTTTGAATAGGCTCAATGAGGGCAGAAAGGGAGATGGGGAAAGAAGAGAATTGCTGTTGTTTTGATCCATTGCCCTCCCTCAAATCCTCTTTGATTTAGTTTCTAAGACTGCTTTCTCCATCCTAAAATGCCATAATCAGAACCTCATTTCTCCTGTGCAAATATTAATTCTAAAATTGAGTCACAGCTACTAGCTCGATCTCCATTTCATTTTTACATTGTGTATAACATATCTGTGACTCCATAGGCTCCAGCAGGACAGCTGTCCCAGCAGCACAGTGGACAATTTCCACATGTTATTTCCACAAATATCTAAGTTTGGAGCTTCTCCTGCACTCCATTCAGACAGCTGGAAGGCACTCTATCACCCTCCTAAAATCTGTATTAACCTGGCATTGAGTTTGAAACCATAGCTTTGGGGTAAAATATTATAGAAATACTGTGATTAGTCCCAGAGAACCAATCCAAGTCTGGGAAATAGTGATTTAAAAAAAAAAAAAAAGTTGAAAAGAAAAAGTTAAAAAGAAAAAGCTATGGAAAGGCACAAAAAGCCTTCTTGCAGTAAACAGCTTATTAACATTTTGTAGGCAGACTCTAAATTTTAAAGACATCTGCTTTTTTACTTAATCACATCACTCAAGAACAAACACAAATGCTGCCTGCCAAATTGTCATGACAGTCCATAACAGGAGAGGAATAGGGAGCAGAAATGCTGCAAGTGTCCTTGGGAGGGACTAGGGCTCTCTTGGAGTAGTACACAACTGGGGCTGCTCCCATGGGCAGTTTATAATCTTCATCTCAGGAAATCATTGAGAGAGATTAGCGGGTGAGGGGGGAAGTACTTCTCTGTCAAATAGCTGGATAACGTTCTGCAGCTTGTATTGAGGCATTGCCCAGAGCTGCAATTCATTCCTATCCCAATTACAGGTTTTCCGAGGAGGCTGCTCTGATGTCAGGAAGAAAGGGGCCTTGCCATTTAGCAAGTTCAGAGAAATGCCAGTAAGGACAGGAGGGTCTTCGTCCCATAGTCTGAGGCATTTGGCCACTCTGCGGTTTCAGCTGTGATGGAGGATGCCTGACTAGCAAAGCACAATTCTCAGATAACACAGCTAGGATCTGGATGCACTAGGTTGCCCAAACTCCACCTCCCTGAGCAATAGGAAAAGCATCAGTACTGGCTGGGGACCAACCTGCTGGAGGGGAACTTTGCAGAGGAGGATGTGGGAGTCCTGGTGGGTCTCCTTGTGTGTGCTTGCAGCCAGGAAGGCCAACTGTGTTCTGGGCTGCATTAAAAAAGGGGTGGCCAGCAGGGAGAGGGAGGTGATTGTCCCTCTCTACTAGGCTCTTGTGAGGCCCCATCTGCAGTACTGTGTCCAGCCCTGGGGCCCCTAGCACAAGAAGGACGTGGAACTCTTGGAAGGGGTCCAAGGAGGAGACCTTGAGGACAGGAGAATGGCCACTAAGATGATCAGAGCACTGAAGCGCCTCTCCTGTGAGGAAAGTTTGAGGGAACTGGGCTTGTTTAGCTTGAGAAGAGAAGACTCCAGAGAGACCTCATTCTGGCCTTCCAATGCTTGAAGGGTACATATAAAAAGGAAGGGCAACGACTGTTTACGAGGGTGGATAGTGATAGGATAATGGGGAATGGTTTTAAATTGAGACAGGGGAGATTTAGTTAGATATTAGGAGGAAGTTTTTCACAAAGAGGGTAGTGACACACTGGAACAGGTTGCCAAAGGATGTTGTGAATGCCCCATCCATGGAGGCATTCAAGGCCAGGCTGGATATGATTCTAGGCAGTTTGGACTGGCGATTGGTGACCCTGCACATAGCAGGGGGTTGAAACTAGATGATCATTGTGGTCCTTTTCAGCCCAGGCCATTCTATGATTCTGTGATCCTATGAAATGCATTGACCATGAGCAGCAGTGTGCCCTTGTCACCAAGAAAGCTGATAACATCCTAGGGTGCATGAAAAAAAGTGTGGCCAGCAGGTAGGGGGAGGTGATACTCCCATTCTACTCTGCCCTGGCAAGGCTATATCTGCAGTACTGCATTCCCTTCAGGGCTTTTCTGCTCAGTAAAGGCCAGGAACTAGTGGAAAGAGTGCTGCAGAGGGCCACAGCGATAATCAGGAGCCTGAAGCATCTCCCTTATGAGGGAAGACTGAGAGGTCTGGAGCTGTTCAGCCAGGAGAAGACTGAGAGTGGATCTTATTAAAGCTTATAAATATCTAAATGACAGGAGTCAGGTGGATGGGTCAGACTCTTTTTGGCATTGCCCAGGGGCAGTGAGCACAAACTAGAGCACAGGAAGTTCCATATGAACATGAGAAAGAACTTATTAACTCTGAGGGTGACAGAGCATTGGAACAGGCTACCCGGAGAGGTTGTGGCATCTCATTCTCTGGAGATACTCAAAATCTGACTGGACACCTTCCTCTGTAACTTACTGCAGGGAACCTGCTTAGCAGGGGATGGACTCGGTGATCTCCAGAGGTCCCTTCCAACAGCTACCACTCTTGTAGTTCTGTGATTCTGTGATTGCTTGGATACTCGTGGAATAGGGCCATGGTCCCTGGCAGACAGCAGCCAGGATTTACCTGCAGGACATATCCAAAAGACTGCAGGGACAAGGATCACTGTTAGAGAGGGAGCAGGTATACTACCACTGAGTGACTGGGTGAGGGGAGCAGAAGAGGTGTTTCAATGTCCAGGTGACTAGCACAGATGTGATGGACACAGGTCAGGGAGGTGAATTCCTGCACCACAAAATTCAGCATTAGAGATGGAGTGGTTGCTCTCACCATGAGTCTGACTCTGTGGGATGACAGTACCGAGATAAAGGTGCAAACAGTGCATCAGGAAGCCAAACCTTTCAGAGTACAGCAACCCTCTGATTGCAGAAGATATATCCTGTTCTTATCATTCATCACACAACTTCTGGCCCAGGAAGTGAAAAAATAGCTCAAGAAGAGAAGAACTCAGAATATTTTATGTCATTCAAGCACTCATTGGGAAATGTTTTGGCATGAGACAGGCAGACCTGGCCTCCTGTCTGACGCCCTTCCTACCCCTCAGAGCTCCACCATCAACCTCCATTAAGCAAAGAAGCAGTTTATGGGGCTGATGAAAATAATTGTTTTCCAGAACTGTTTGAATCACTGTTTGCATGTGGATTTTTTTTTTGTAACTGTGTCCACACTTCTGCTTTTTGCTGGCATTGTTATTGCAGAAACAATATTTTAAAGAATGAAGCAGGCTTGAGTTGCAACAGAGTTTTTCCCACAGCTGCTGGGTTGGTACAGCACTGCCCCAGGCTGCAGTTAGGGGAGCATTTTCCGTAATAGTAAAGCTTGTTTAAGAAGCTCTTGCCCCTGGCCTGTTATTTCTGTCCCTGTGCTATATTTCAGCATCTTTTTGCCTGTACCAGTGCAATTGTTTGTTAAACTATGCCATAATGCAAATCACGGAAACGATCTAACTCATAAACCTTCCAAGAAAAAGCTCTGGGCTTGAGGGGTTTTTTTGTCTCTAATGCATCATTTCCCTGTTCTGGTTGACAAAGCCCTGCAAACAGTTATAATGACACAGTGAAGGAGATGGCGAGCTGCATTGCAGGCAAGAAGTGATGGCTTGGGGCGAGGATTTTTAAGCAGCTTGCTCTCAGAGATGGTTTGTGGTCTCCAAGCTCTGTAGGCTGTGCTCCACCCTAACACAACCCTCTGCTCATGTGTTCTACTCTAAACATTTTATCCACTGAGGACATTTTCCGATGCCATGAGCTCGCAGCCTTCCATCACTTTCTTCACAAGTTTTTTATAATCCTGAATTTCTGTGTTTTTATTTTCACCATGCCAGGTGTTCATGTAAAAGGGAAATGGAATTCATGCTTCAGCTTTTCTGATATTTCTACTCTTAAAGTCAAGTTCCCCAAGAGAACCATAACTATTCCAGGCCCTCAAGCACTGCCTAATCCCACTGTAGATTATATCTATTTAATGGCCTGAAAAGCAACATCAGGAGGGTGCCAATAAGAGCTTTCCCTCTGTCACGTCAACAAATCATCCAATAAAACCACACAGACAGATCTAACAAGGGAGAAAAAGGAGGGGAAAAAAAAAAGAGATAAAAAAATAAAACATTTTCAGACCTTCTTTATATACAGGGTAAAGAAGCAACAGAACTTGAAATCAGTGTGTCTGTTTCCTGCACAGGTCTTCTTTAAAACAGGTATCTTGTCAGCTGGATTAGTCATGAAAAGGAAGAAGATACATGATACTGGCTGGATTGCAGGGACATGACAGTCAGATTCCACTGCTTATTCATGATGGGTTAATTTGAAAGAGAAAGGACGTCTCTCTGAATGGCCCTCATGATAGTCTTGTGAGAATAAGCAACAGACAGAGTGGAGCCCATCTGGGATTTTACCAGTTAGGCTCTCTCAGGGCAAAGACCTCATATTGCATGAAAATATTAACTTGAAAGACATCATTTGATGCTTGCAGAAGCCATATTGCATGTACTAAGCTGAAATTGCATACAACTTTATGTCATTTTTATCAGTTACTTCACAATTGTGTATTTTATTCCTGCATCTAAGGAATTAAAGTTCATTAATTTAATTTCATCTTATCAAGAAGCAGCCAAACAGATGGTCAGCAAAGGAAAGGAGAAGAAAACAAAAAGCTTTTTCACTCTAAGGGTTCTGCTGTATGTCATGGGGCTTACATGATCTCACAAATCACTGGTAATAAAATAGATGCCTGGTGGAAACCAAGGACATCAGTCCAGGAAGAGACAGAAAGCTGACGGTGTGCAATAGAAGCAGCAATTAACTTTAAAACAGTTCTTCACTGCCATTTGAAGTGTCCATACTGGAATCATAACTTTTACTATTTATTCATACTTGGAGAGTAGTACTGCTACAGCAATTATAAAAGAGGGCTATCACGAAGAAAGGCAGGATCAGGCATGCTGGACACTCCAGTCTTACAACTTAAGCACACTTGCAGATTTTCACTGAACACAGAACTGCAGCATCTTCTTACACAGGCCTTCAAAAACAAGCTCTCTTCACTGGTGTGTTATCAACAAATACAGAACAGACCTTTTATGTTCATAAGAAACCTGATAATTCTTTGTTTAAAACCCTTTGTAAGAATTTCTGCCCTTGTTTCACTGGACGATATCTGTGCAGAAGGAGTCTTAACAAGTCAATCACATGCAATGGAGTAGATGATTCTTGATACAAATATTTTCAAGAGTGACAATTAAGTATTTCAATCAAATAGTGTCAGCTACAATTAGATGGTTTTTAACAATTCAAGAGATCAAAAGCAGCAATAGAGAAAAACAGGAAATCTTGATTCTAGAAATTAAATTCACTTCAAAGAATTCTCTTCAAATGCTGTGCTTCCATTTCTTCATTACACCTAAACAAAATAGCTGAATTCAAGCCATTTAGGGCTTTATCATGTTTCTCTGGATATCATCTGGGATTTATTGATTTTAGCAAATTTGAGGTATTAATATAGAACAGAGACCACCAAAGCTGCATCACAAGATCGTTGTTATCCTGTGGTTCTGTCCTACCATGTGCATAAGAATAGAAGTTTCCAAAAAAGTTTATTTCTAGGACAGACCAAGTATCAGTTTAGTCCAATTTCAGGTCTCTGACCACAGTAAGGAGCAGATGCTTCCAGAAAAACTGTAACAGGGCAAGTATCAGCTGGTTCTTCCCCTGCAGAGGAACCATTAGAAACTTCTTAGGCCAAAGTAACCGACAAGCTACGCAATCATTAATCTAGGTTAAGGAGAAGGAAAGCAGATTTCTCTCACTTTTGGAAAAGTGTAAAACTCTCAGCTTTTAGGAGGTTCCACTATAACCAGGAAGGGCATGCCATAACCAACTCAACATGCATATTGTTTGGTGAGAAATGTCGTGACACCTCTTGGCAGTCTGGAAGGCAACCATGCTAACATTTTAATGAATAGTTTGTTGTTTGTTTTTTTAATTTTTTGCATATCTGATGACAAGTATTTTCCTTCATACATAACACTGATGCCCAGTGTACTCCCCAAAAAAACACCGAAAATTGCTGTGTGAATCTCTGGTGTCACTTCTGCCATGGAGATAGGGGCCATGCTGCAGCAGGTCAGACGTGGGCTGGTCATTACAAGACCACAGTCTCTAAGTAGCTCAGCACTGACTCATTGTGGCCTTGAAAAGCCACTCACACATCTGCTCTGCATCAGTGTGCCCATCTGGTTCATGGAGATAATGTTGTTTACCCATCTTCATAAAGTGCTTTGACTGATGAAGGTGGAGAAACACTCATAAACTACCATGCTTGAAGACGCCAAGCCTAGATAGAACATAGAGATAAACACCAGATGTTATTAATGGTCTGGCTGCTCTTGGGAAGATTTCTTAGAGTGATGTGATCAGATACGACATCAGATGAAACAGAAGCTGAGTACAGAAAACAGAAGCTAGTAAAATATTAGGGGTGACAACAACACAAAGCAAAAACAACTAGCTTGTACAAGAAAGTTGCTGGTTTGCCTATGGCAGCAAAATCTGCCAGCAAAATACCAAAGGAAATTTTGAGTAATTGAAGACTTGTTTGCCTTGAATGCCTACAGTTCATCGATTTTAATTTAGCAGTATTTACAAGAAGTTGTTCTTGGTTTATTTCCCCATCAATTCATTTGAACCAGTAGGTCTTCAAAGTCAAAAGTAATAAAAGAATACTTTCCAGCATATACTGTTGCAACAAAGAAGAGAACAGTGGAACACATTTTTTCCCTAAACCATTTACTAGTCTCCTGAGAGATATAATTTCCTTTCAAACTGAACTACATTTCAATTCACAGGACATTTTTACTAGCCATTTTGGACTAAGTAATTGACTCTTTTGGAAGCAGTTCCCTCATTGTCACAGTATCAATTAGTCAATGAAATACCACGAGGTAAAGTAAGAAACAGACAAGATAAGCATTTGCTGCACTCGGCACTTCAAATTAAACCCTTCTTATACTCTGCTGTTTAGCTGCTGCTCAAAACTTCATATCACCATATTCAAATGAGCAGTAATTCTTACTTTAGGTGGAATTATGGAACATACAGAGATGTGTAAAAACCAACAAGAGCATTCCACCATAGTGGGTCAGCAGGTACAGTAGGGTGTGAAGGGTGTTAAACAGTCTTCTATTGAAGCAGGTGCAGTGATTCACCTTGGACCACAGAGAGGACAAGTGCTTAATTCTACCCAAACGCTCTTTCTGCTGCTCAAGGATGCTGTATACACAATACAGTAAATACTCAGTTCCTCAGAGTGGATGATGCAGCACTCTGGACTACCACTGCCACTGCAGATGCAGGGAAAAAAATGCTAGAAGATGAGGTCAGTGGTAGGTTGAGTTCTTGAGAAGAAAACCAGTGAATAAGCAGAAGGTGGAGCCTCTGGCCCCATCAGCTATGTTCAGTAAGTCTGCTTTGTGTAACTCCACAAAACCACTGCTACCCACTGGGGATTTGTGCACAGAGTGATGCATGGACACGATGCATTTGGGCTTGGCTGTACTTCCTTTCATGCTCTGTAGTGAAAGAACTTACTATACTGGGTGATGAAGGTGTATAGGAACGTTCACAGTCAATGACTAGCCAGGCACTGCTGCTTGCTTTTATATTCATCCTTCTTCTGTCAAGGAAAGCTCAATAGCACATGCTCTGCATGAGAGTAATGTAATCAACACCATGTTTTGAAAGATTAAATTGCTCCTTTATCAGGAAATATCAGAAAAAGTAATTTGGAAACCTGAAAAATCTCTTTCTCTTGGGCAGCGGAGTGTGTGAATTATGTATTAGAAAGCCCAGAAAGAATATGATATGAAAACTTCATTATTGTGGACTGGCCTGAATCACCAATATTCTCATGACATGATCTGACATGACATATGACTGTTACCAACTGAAATCTGATTAACAACCTCAAGTACAGTAGCTGTATTCAAACAATGAGTAAGAATTAAAAATCCAGGCAAAGTTTCACAAAACAAATAATTTCCTTTTAATTGAAACCGTATGGGCATAGTTTTGGATGCACTGTATACTCCCGAGTTTTTGTTTCTTTTGAACATGAGTGGTTTTAAGCCTATTATTACTTGAATATACTGTGCTACATCCTCTGCTTGAAAAAAAACGGCATGGAAAAGGCAGCAAAAAAATACATTTCCCTTGTCCATCCCAATCTGACTGTGGCATACCAGCAAGCTTTTGGCATGGTAGCATATATTAATACTACACATCTATATGGGAATCATATACCACATTTTTATGTTGCAGCCTTAGCCAATGTTTCCTTCTTGTAAGACATCCAAGGTTTCTGGTAGAAGCTTTATTACAAAAGTTGCATTGTTTCCACTGAGTTATGTACTAAGAATAATCAGGAAAAACTGTGATATTAACCCTAATGGAAACAAGACATCCCTTGTTATCTGCTGCCAGTGAAACTTCATGATTTGAAGAGAACCGAAGTACTGTGAATAGCTTCACAAAGGTAGAGACATTCATTTCCATGTCTACATTGTGCACTTTGCCTGCTCTTAAAATGACATATGATCCTTCTAGAGGCAGAAACTCCATCAGCTGCCAATCCTGCTCTTTTCCCTCACATGGGGACATGGATGAGAGTGAGGGAGCAGGGCAAGGCGATGCAGTGGGGTAATGGTAACTTATGGTCTGCAAAGAATGCATTGATCACATAAGATTTTGGTTGTTTCCAGTTGCTAGATGTCATTAAAATAAATACTTGAAATATTTTCCACACGTTGCTTTACCACTGCTGTGGTAACCAGGTATGATCTGTGATCACAGATTCAGTGCTCTGGTCAGTGTAAGTGAAAAAGCAGACAGTAAGGTTTGAGCAAAAAATGAAGTGGAAGCACTTGTGTGCATGGCATGTGTAGCTAACTTACAGGTCTTTTTTTTTTTTTTTCCACTAGCCCCATAGCACAATGATGTTAAAGATCTATGAACAGAAAGCCACGTGAATAGGGAAAATGTGGCACATAGTGGCCACTGCCTCTGCAGGACTGCATCCTGGGCAGATAGAAGTGCCATGTGTGTACAGAAGAGCCACTTGTTTTGTTCCATGCAGTTAACTAAAAATAAGTCTTTAATGAAATTTCAAGTAATAGATTATTACACCGTTCACTAGCTCAGAACACTGAAGGTATGCTGTTTGCCCATATAGAGATGCTGGCCTGGGTACATTTGCACAGTTGGGAAGGATCTCTCTCCTTGCTCAAAACAGGAAGAGTTGCCATTTTGTGAGCAATTCGGGATTCAGAACAGCATAGGGAAAAATGCTCTCCTTCATAAAAACTTAGCTAAGGACATGTATGTGGGGAAAAAATCTAGTACAAAAGCTAAGGCTTTCCTCCCTGCCTGCAGCTAATCACACCAGTTTTAAGGAGGTAGTTTCTTTGCATTCAAAGAGGAAAAGATGTGAAATAATAATGTAAATGATCATGTTCCAAGCATTATACCTCAGATTCAATTCCACAAGTTTTTCAACAAGTTTCTTTGATGCTATAAAGCTGTTAAGAACAGCATTCTTTGAGTTCACAGGAAATACATTCATAAGCATAAAGCCTAACAAATATTTAAGCAACATGTTTTGCTAGGAACTCAATCCTATGTTTTTCTCTACTTTGCAGCAGCAGTTGCACGTGGCTCTCCAAACTGTGTAATATTCAGTCCTGATACCCCTCTGACAGACAGTGTCTGTGGCACCCTCAGCACTACATGAAAATCATATGAATTATCATATGAATTGTGTTATGCTCTCATTGACTAAACACAGCGTTCATTACCGTGGTATACATACTTATTAATATTGTATTCTGCTATTGCCTTTCCTGTAGAAAGATTTCTTATTAAAATAGACTGATTTTAAAACAAGCATTAAAACTACAGCTGGGCAATTTGTAGCTTACATGGTACAGATAACTCTTTGCTGCAACTTTCAGATAAAATATTTTGAGACCAGATGTTTGGATACTGCAGTGAAAGCAAAACGTGAGTTCAAAAACCCATCTTGAAAGCTCTGCAATTTTCAAGGCTTAATGCAACCCACTGCCCTTCTGGAGACCTTTGCATTGCCCTTTGCAGCTGGTGGGACGGGGAGGTGAGGGAGATGCCCACTCTCCCCATACAGCTGTAGCCCAATCTGTGCTGAGACACAGCCTTTGAAGAAATTCCCTTTGCAGGAAGGGAGACTGTGTTGAAACTGTGTCTGTTCACCAAGGACAAAACATAATCGCCAGCAAATCCCATGACCTCTGCCCAAAGATGGAGCTATTACAAAGCCCAGCCTGATACTCCAGCACAGTTTGTACAAACAACAAAATGACGATAAACTGAAGGCAGCACTGAGACAGAGATCTTAGTACTGAGATGCTGGCCTTCAGGTTTCTTTGGATTGACACTCTGAGATATTAAATAGCAGGATGTCAATTACTGTCACTTTTTAGGGTGCAAAACCCTACTATGCATGTACAGCTGGATGTTACCTTCCTGCTTATCTTAGCTTGGCTGAAAAGCTAGATGAGACATACCTGTCTGGCTGAGGAGCAGGTATGTTCCAGTAGGAAGCCCATTTGGGTCCTATCATGGCTTTCTACTGCACTTCTCTGATATGCACAACCCAGGGCTGTTATGTGGAGGGAAGGGGGCAGGTATGGATGAACAATGCTTTAGTGAGAACAAAAGCAATTTCAGATCCCACCACTTTGTCAAATTACTTACATCATTTGACTAAATGTCAAAAATGTTTCAATTAGTTCTTTTGCCACCCAGACTTTATTTCTAGGCCCTCTTACAACAAACAAACAGACAAACAAAAGCCTTAAACTTAGTAAAAACTACTTAATTTCCTCAAATTTTCATTTATCTTTCTGTTGTGCAAATCTGACCCAAAGCAATAAGGTTTTAGTTAATTTGAACCTGAAGTAATACAATTCCAAGCCCTGTTAGGATAAAAATCAAAACCTCACATCCGGCTCTTGGAATCTTTTTAATGCCCTGATCCTAAATTTTCACAGCCGACTGCAGGCATGTCTCCCACACCTCTCCGCTTCGTGCCCAGCAGCTCCACAGAGCCGATTCCCTTCCTTCCAAATGGATTTGGTTGGCAGGGCGCTGACTTAAATAAGGTGTGCGATGCCATGTGTGCCATAAAGCAGTATGACAATGTGATTCACATGCTGCCTGCAAATTTTCCACAATCTCTTTGTATTGCCGGGCTCGTAATCTTTCATATCATTTGGATGAACTCTTGGAATAGTGATTCGATCTGCATAGCTGGTTTTTCCATTTCTGTCATTAAAGCTGCTCTAAGGGCCACGCTAAAATTGCAACGAAAGATTTTCCCACATCGCAAATCACTGCAGTATTTGGTGTGCACTGTATCAATAAAAAGATTAACTTTCTTATAGGAAAAGGATGACAAAATCCACAATTGTCCAAGCCACGAGTAAAACAAGGTTTCAGCTAAACTAGTTGTAACAATGTCACTTTTTAACCCTCAGCTTTTCAGGTACAGCGCAAAGCTCACAAGTGGGTACTCTTACGTATGGTATTAAATGAGTGCTGTTAACCTTGCAGGTTAGCCTTTTGAAGTCAAGCAGGCATTTTGCTTTTGATTTCCATGGAGCCAGAATTTCATATTTATTTCCACTGAGTATTTCAAAACATGAGGAAAATTTTCTGCTTAAAAATCCAGAGAAGAAATGTGAAACAGAAGGACTGGGGAGAGGATTTCTCCCTTAGTGGAAAAGCAGCATCTTCCAGTACCATCCCAGCTGACAGCGATCTATGCTGTCTCTGAGACAGCCCTGCAGGGACTGGCAGATGTATCTAAAATCTTCATGGAAATCAATTCTAATGGCTTTTCAGGAGTGAAAGAAAAAGTGACAGGCAGATAAATAACCCAAATGAGGCTGAAGCAAATATAAATGGGGATGAGATAGAGTGGAAGAGGTCAAAGTCAAAACTGCAACTGTGCAGCCCTGAGGAGATGGAGCGATTCCCCAATATATCCATGTTCAAATCTAGGTTTCTAAGGTTCATGAGAACAAGCTTTAACTGAGCTAGGTACAGGAATTTGGGAGTGAGGTCATTCATAATCTGTTTCTATTCACTGAAATAGGATAAGCACCAGACCCCATGATTTTGTTAGTCAAGCATTTTAAAGAATGCTAAGAGCTGATAGTAAATTTCCAAAAGGTCTGGCTTCTGTCATGAAGAAATCGTATTTCTTAAAGGAAGAAAGAGCTAGCAGTGAAAAAAAAAAAAAAAAAAAAAAAAAAAAAATCAGTAGTAAGGAAAAAAATAAGTAGCATGGGCAGCCAGGGACTGGTCACAACAAGTGCATGCCAAGGAGCTACTGGTGCAGGGCTGTCATGGATTGGAATTACAGCAAGCCATTTCACAGGGCTGTGAAACTGACCACTGACGTGTGATAATGGGCCCTCTACTGAAATGCAGCACAGGAAACACGAGGCAAAAAGCTCTGCATCAGAGTTTCAAGTTGGATCACATTCGTGGTATCATTGAGGCCGACAGAGTCTACTCAGATACTCAGGGAGATCCACTGGGGCCCAGGCAGCCATGCTGCCTTATGAGAGTGCTGGCCAAAAACTCCTGCAGCAGCTCCGATCAGCTCAAAGCAGTTGCACAACTTTCCACTCCTGAATACAAAATAGAAAAGACCTGTTTTTAGATAGTATATAAGTGAGCTCACAAGATGCTTTAAGAAGGCTTGTATATACTCCTTTTGGAGGAAAACAATTTCACAGCCATTTTGTCTTTGTCATTTCCATAGCTCCTGTGATCATATTTAATTTGTAACTGAGGATCTGAATTTGTTGGGACAGACCAAAACAGGAATTCCTTTTTGTCTGTGCATTTCCTTCCAGGCAGCACAAACCCAATAGAACAAGTTTGTTGTTCAAGTGAGAATAAAAAGGAAGGGCTTTTCAGCTGCCTGCGGGGAATCTCCACTGTATAGCGGAGGAAGCTCTCGGGCTTCTTAATTTTTGTTCAGAAATATGAATATGATTTTTTTTTTATCACTATTATCCTAGAGATCAGATGAAAGCTGAGGCTCTCAGAGCAATCACACATGCTGAAGAGGAACCAGAGGTTGTCCCTTTCTCCTGGCTGCCACATGTGACTTGATGTCTGATCTGCTGGAGCCCCCAGGCTGTATGTTCATACTTAACATGGCAAAATGACATAGCTCTAGTTTTCCTTTTACTGATTCCTCTTGCCAGAAGTGGTTCACTGACCTCAGCGCAAGGTAGTGAGTGATTCCACATCCTGAAATAAAGAAGGAATTATGCATCCTAAGCATTTGGTGCAATACCACAGGTGACAGACTGTCCAGAGAGGTGGTGGAGTCTCCATGGAGGTGTTCAAGAAATGTGAAGTTGTGGCACTGAGGGACATGGTTAATGGGCATGGTGGGGATTGGTCAGTGGTTGGACTAGATGATCTCAGAGGTCTTTTCCAGCCTTAATGATTTTATGAAGGAAATGGTAATGTGCAATTTGCACGAGGCTATCAGACAAACTATGTGACTGAGCAATCTGATTTTTCAGGGAAAAGTGCTTTAGCCCACTCAAGCTGGGGTTTAACCCCCTCTGCCCCAGGCAGTCTGTTCCCAGCAGTTTCTGTGAGTGCTCATTGGTCATCACCCTGCTGCTTCCCAGGCCCTGTTACAGCAACAACTTGATAGGTTTGCTGCCCTGGCATCTCCCATCTACATCTCCGGTCCCCATCCTTGTTTTTCTGCCCTTTTCTCCCATCTGGCCATCGTAACTTGCCCCTCACTCATCCCTTTAAAGGCAGGATTTAGCCCATCCCTTAAAAAAAACAAACACAGAGCTTCTCCTGAGGTGGGAATGGCACCAAAGAAAAGAAAACAGGAGAGGGTGAATAATTTACGGAGATAGCAACCAATATGCAGGAAAAGTAGCAGCCCATGTCCTCCTCAGAAGGCAGGGGATTAGTACAGCCCCTAGGGGCCAGTGTCCTGGAAGAGCCCGGGTCTGGCAGGGGACCAAGGACAGACTGTAGCAGCCATATGCACAGCAGGGGGAGAACACCCAAATAAAATAATTGCTCTGTGTAACTGCTGTCCTTTCCTGAATCCCCACATTGTCTCAGGGACACGTACAAGGTCTCCTGGAGCTCAGCTGCCCAGCTGCTCTGCTGGCAGACTCAGGCAGACTCATCACCAGGACCAGTTTGGCCATACACTGAGCTGCAGCTTGCCAAGTTGCAACCCCATTGCACTGGACTTCTTTCCTGCTCTGGGGCCTTCCTGGCACTGTTTTGGAGTGGGATGCTGTGCATACGGCAGCACAAAGGAGTAGAGGTGTGTGCGAAGGTGCAGGATGCTGGGTACCACTGAAACGTAAGTCTGTCCCACACCAGCCACACACAGCACGGGGACACTGGAGCCTCAGAGAACAAGTCCCTGCTTCAGTGGTAATTTGATGGCTGTCTCCAGTAGCAAAGGAGACCTGCCTGTGAATTGAGATGGCTTGGTTTTGAGGAGACAGCTCTTTCAGAGACAACAAGCCAGCTCAAGGCAGGCTTGGGAAGGTTCTGCATGAATAGTTACAGGTATAGCACAAAAGGCAGCCCTATAATTAGTACTGGGAGGCATCTATCTAGTAGGCAAGAGCCTGCAGCTTGTCTCAGGGGGGCTGCTCCCTGCCAGCTCCTCTGGCAGCTCCACATGGGGGCTGTTCCCTGGGGCTGTTCCCTGCCCCTGCCCGCATTTCTATCAGCTTCTGGGGCTCCATCTACAGCTTCTTTGCAAAGTCAAACAGATTATGTCCATCAGCTCCCCTGCCCAGCTATTTAGCAGTGTATTTTGAAGAATTCCATTAGCTTCATTAGACAGTATTAGCTTTCCATTTAGGTTTAATATTCCTGTATAAGGGTGCTATTTACTGATGCTATTTTACCTCTAAGCTACAAAGTTTTCTGAGTTGGCAGTGCGAGCATGCGTGCTTGGCAGAGTTCGATTCACACAGCGATGAGGGCATTGTAAATACCTAGACAAATTAATAATGTAGCACCAAAGAGGCGCACAAGTCGGTTTAATATTAATGCTAATATCAAAGCTGTCTAGAGCAGCAGACAAGATAATTTTTCTCATTGTCAGGTATAAAGGGAGAGCAGCTATGTCCAAGTACAGATTGCATGACTTGGCTTTAAAAACTCTAACTGTTGAAAAAAGATCATTCTAGTTCCTCTCCTTTAAAGAAATGATCGGTGCTCTCTGTCTCTGACTTAGTAAAGAAACTAGAGCTTTGCCCTTAAACCAGTACAGCCCATTTATCTTGACAGACCTTGACGAATACAATTACAGAGCACCAACCCTGAGCAGCAGCTGAAGGGAGAAGTTAAAACGAAGACCTAATATTGGAAAGAATTGATCAGCCTCCTCTCCTCTCTCCTCTGGAGCCTGCTCAGGACTCATTTATTGGAAAGACTGATGGCAGCGCCGAGACTGCAGGGCTCGCCCGGGCTCGCCGTGGATGCACTTAAATGATTAGTGCCCATCGGCCACCTGGCTGGAGTCAGCTGTTGGTCCTGCAGCGGGCTGGGCGCTGAGTGCTGCCGACAGAGCCCCGCTGGTCGATAGCGCCGGGCCTGGCTGCTCGCTAAGAGCTGGAGAGACGGGCTGGTGCATATGTGATGACTAGAATTTAATTATATATCAGATTGATTTTCAGTTACAGCCCCGAGGAGAGGCTCGCCAGAATTGCAAGTTTGTGAGAAAGGCCCCGTGTCTCCTCTCTAAATTCTTCTCTCCCCGTATTTCTGCACTCTGTGGAAAATTTTACAGGCTCTTTACCTTCAGCTCTCTGTCTGGGGATAAACAGCTTCAAAGTTTCCAGCAATAATGAGAAGATCAGCTCTATCTGAGGCCGAGCCTATTCAGGGCTGGAAAAGGAACTTTAAAGATGTGGAATGAAATGAAAAGTCTGATTATAACAGGGATTTTTTTTCCCCTTAATGTCAGTTTCCCAGTGCTGAGTTAAGAAGCAGAACCTACCTTTACACTGAGGGGGTTCAGTCTTGGGTGTAGCACCTAAGAAGGCTGAATTCTGTGCTGTCTTTGGAAATGGGAATGTGTCAGTAATCGGGCATTCTTGTTTATAAACCCATCTAAACTTTATCCTGGATAGGACTGGGAATACTACCCATACTGGAGCAACCAAGTTGGTCAGAGTCCAAAGGCTTTCATGCAACCCTCCTAGATCAGCTTTGTTTCTTTTATGGATGTTCCTATGGCTGTTAACATCAGAGATTTTAACAGGACTTTTAACAAAGTACAGTTGATTACGTCACATTTGTTTGGTATGTGAAGTGTACGGTGGGGAAATACATGAAAAAAAAATGAGGCTGGAGCTGGATTTCAGAAAAAAAAATACTGTAGTGCTGTGTCTGATCTACTTACTTCAAAATTCTAAGGTACAATTTGTCAGTAAAGTCATTCTGAAATATTTTTAAATGGTATAAAGTAGCAATCTTCAGGGGAAAAAAAAAAGATAAAATCTTGAGTGGACTTAAAAGTTGATTTGGTGAGGACTGAAAGAAAATTTAAAAAATACAAGCCTGAGCAAATGAATAAAGAAAAAATGATAGCAATCATAGAATTTAGGCTTACATTTGCTGGGATCACTGTTGCTTTCAATGCGGACAAACGTGTCTGATGCAGCCATCTCTACATGCACCAAGGAAATGCAGAACATCTTTGGAAGGTACATTATCATCTGCATAAAGGTGGGCATAAGCTATACACACCTAAATATTAGTCCTGGGATCTGTAGCAAAGCTATTATACAATAACAGAAGGACCTGAGGATCCTGGTCCTTGGCCATGGGGATCTTAAAGTACATTAAAAAGAGCATGGCAAGCAGGTTGAGGGGGGTCTTGAATATCTCCACAGAAGGAGACTCCACAACCTCTCTGGGCAGTCTGTTCCAGTACTCTGTTGCCCTTATCATAAAGAAATTCTTCTGCATGTTAGTATGGAACTTCGTGTGTTAAAGTTTACTTGTCCTATTGCTACATACCACCGAGAAGAACCTAGCTTCATCCATTTGCCTCCCAGCTCCCTCTAGATATTTATAAACATTTATCAGATCCCCTCTTAGTCTTATTTTCCCCACACTGAACAAACACAGGCTAATCAGCTTTCCTTATACAAGAGATTCTTCAGGCCCTTTATCATCTCTCTGACCCTATGCTGGACTCTTTCTAGGAGATGCCTGTCTTTTTTGAACTGGGGAGCCCAGAACTGGACACAGTAGGCTCAATGTGGCCTCAGCAGGGTAGGGAGAGGCCATCCAATCCAACCTCTTGCTCAGTGCCTGAGAGAACATCAAACCCAACCTCCTGCTCAAAGCTACAAAAAACTGCAATACTCCCAAAGGCATCTCTCCTCTAGGCTGGTCTTCTGCCTCTCCGTGCAAGTTCTCCAGCCTCCACCATCCTGGTTGCCTCTCCAAATCTCTTCCAGCCTGAGCTCTTCCATCATTCTTTAGGAAATCTAATGCCAGTAAATAGTTTTTCTGAACATCAACATAATGCATGGCAGCAATCACAAACAGTGAGCTGTAAGGGCTCACTTAAAGCTATCAGCATGTCCCTTACAAGATGGGCCCTAAACTAGATACAGATTTCCAGTTGAGGTCTAATAAATTATTAGGAGAACCCTTTATTTGTTGGCTATACTGCACTGATGATTTATACAACTGTTTATACACCCTGGCCTCCTGTATATTTCTTTTCACTTGTCAGGACTGAAAAGTTCTGATATTATTATCTCTCATCACTGTGAGATTCTTCTGCATCTTACCAGTCAAGTTTAATTCTTTTAAGATGATCCCCACAGTGAACTATGCCATCTCAGTCTCAACCCATTTCTCCAGATTGTTTTTAAGTACAGCAGTGCAGTATGATTCAAGTACTATGACAGTCTGACAGCAGAATTTATCCTGTTTCTCAGTTTCGTAACAGAAGCAGCCATGCCTTCAACCAAAGAGAATGATTAGCCCCAGCCTCTCCCCATCCCTCCAGCAAAACCAGAAAATACAAAACAGTTCATAAGGGATGTGGAAATACCATATTTCTCTGTCCTGGTATACTCACAGTTTTATCCATAGAAAGAACTATTCAAAATATTTGCTGTTTTCTCTGTTCCTATTACTGTGTTTTTGTTTCAAAGTGGGCTTAGCCAGAAACAGAGAATGCTGATAGGCAGCACCACTGTAGCCACAAAGAAACCTACAACCACTAGCACTACAGACAGCAGAGAGCATGTGAGGATGGGGTCTTCAGCACTGAATTTACAGGGACTGGGTTACAGCAGCAATGCAAGCACCTGAGCAACGAGGGCACGAATAAAAGGAGCATCTTGTCTGTCTGGGCTCCTGAACAGCATAGAGATCAGGTGCACAAAGTTCACCTAATCACCGGGGTCCATCTGTAGAGCAGACATATGCGGCTGTAACAGATACTGCCTTTTATGTGAAGGTGAGAAAAATTCTCAAATGGGGGACTCAAATGAACTGAAGCTCGTTGGGCTGTCACCACCACCGCTTCAGAAGTCTCCATTATCTCTTTTGCTTCTGTTTCTCAAATTTCCCTTGAAAGCTTGATTCTGGCTTTGACATGGAGATGCTAGAATGAAAATGGAAATGTGTAATGCTTAGAGGAGGAGGTCACTTGAATTCTTTCAGGAACTAAATGAGACAAAAGGAAACTGTAAATTTACTTCACTATGAGATGAAGAGCACCTCTTGACCGGGACTTTGTTTCCCTCCTGAGGACCAGGCTCCCTTCCAGACGGTCTGCTGGCACTGAGTGCTCAGGGTGTGAGGAGGACAGGGTGAGGTGGGGGGGCTCAGCGCTGGGGCGTCTGCATCCCTCCTGGGACAGAGGCTTGCTCAGCATTTCAGTTCTTGCTGCAGTATTTTCTGAGACTGTCAATGTCAGATGCCCAGACTGCCTTTTTAGCCCGTAAAAATGGGTTTTAGTGGCTGCCTGCACTTTGGAAACAAGGTCCAAGAGTCCATGGCTTTTCATGGCCACCTTTTCTCTTACTTTATTGCACAATGCCAACACTACGTCTACTGAGCCTCATATTCAGTACAGTAACATAGCGCATTTGGGAAGACCTTGGGTTTTCCTCTAAGACAACACCCAGTGCTGCCCAAGGGAACTGCTTAAAGCTCTTGTGGTAAGAGGAGCTCCAGTTTCAGGAAAACAGTGTGGTTACATGTACCAACAAATGTCAGCTGGTTCTTCACATCTTGACTTCCCTAAGTCTCCTCCATCTAAAATGAACTAGATCAAATCCCTCACATTCATGCATTCAGTGAGTTACCTGTGCTGGTGGAGGAGGGCTCAGTCCCTATTCTGTCATCCTTTATTACAGGAAAGTGGCCTATGCATTGCCTGTGTGCTGCCTCCAGAACCAGAATGTTTTTTCTGCCATTCTGTGGGCTTGTCTCTGATGCAAAAATCCTCCTTTTCTGAAATTTTGATCTTGGGCTTGCCTTATCTTTTGAGATCTCAGACATTGGTATTTTACTTGCTGTTTTCAGTCTTGCAGTCCTATGTGTCCTATTCCCCAATCTGTTCTTTCCCCACTTATTTTCCTTCTTCATTTACCACCTTTCTGGACCAGAATCTCAGAATGCATTCTCCTTTACTCTCTTCAAGACACAATAATTTATTGTTGTACATTTTCCACTTCTTCCAGAATTGACTCAGCTTATATGTAACCTTTCCATAATCTATAATAAACATTTCTTCCTGTGCCCACATGAAAGTTACATTACCCCAATTTTTTTCTGTCTACTCATCATTGTCAAATTTTCCTCAGGTCATTTTATGGGGATGATGGTATATAAAACATTGATTGCATGGTATCCTAGGAAACTGGCTGTTTTTAGTGTTATCAGTGGCATTGTTAGAATGAACAATATTATAAGGAGGCTTGATGTGAATTTCAGAAGACAAGTTACAGATCTATTCACATCAAAGAGAGACAGTGAGACTTGTAACATGGGGAGGGAATACATGACCACATCCTAAGAGTCTCATAAAAGATTCCTCTTTAGCCTTATGTAATCTGAAATAGTAATAGGTCCATATAACACAAACCTTTGTGTCTCTCCCATGTGCTAATGAAAAATTTCATGTGTCTCTTACCACCTTTTACATTTAAGCAGTAGAGTGAATGTTTCCAGAACCAAACTTTTCCACTTTTTTTTTTTCTGTTGTCTTGAAATCATTGCATACCCCAGGAAATAAAATCCTCATGATAATCACCACACTGAATACCATAAAGAGAAAATAATACATGGCTTAAAACGGGCAGTGTTGCAAACTTACAGTTCCAAAACTACGACACCCAGTTCCCAAGACAGGAACTGAAAATGTGTAATTCTAAAGCTGTGATTTGTACAACTGCAGAGAAATCTGCCTTGAGGAAGAACAAGGAAGTGGTGTGTGAACTTCAGCTGAAAATCTTAATTACGATGAGCTCAAAAGCAAATTTGACACTATTCTCTGCCAGCACCAGATAGTTGGATCTCACCTCATCTCCACACAAAGCCCTGCAACACAGAGCCCTCTGGGATCCCTTCAAAACTGTAAAGGAATGAGGTTCTTCTCTGCGCTGTGAAAATCCTGTTTTATACCAACTCTGGGGACACAGTTCCAGTGAGACCCAGCCCTGTGGCTCCTGCTCCATGAGGGGCTGCATAGCAGGGGCCTCCAAGCTCTGAGCCAGCCCTGTCTGCAGGTTGCTGAGCTGCCAGGTGAACAGCCTGCAGGACAGCAGGAATACTCCTCCATCAGCTGTTTTCTGAGTTTTTCTGTCTTGATTTATTACTCTTTTTGCTGCATGAGGCCCAGAGCCTCAGTCAGGAACGAGAAGTCCACACAGCGCAAATACAAATAAATGCTAAGAGCAGCATGGAAACATCACACGAGTGTACTCATGAAAGCAAACAACTTATCCTTTCTATTTTTAAGAAGACTGCAATTTTTCAGCCTGATTCATGATTTTTTTTTTTTTTTTTTTTTGTGAGAGGCTGAATTATTTGGGAAGAAGACAGTCATACTTGTCTATGTCTAGTGTTGGGCAGCCAATAGCTGTGCTCTGAAACACCCATGGAGAAACCTTTCTTCTTTGACAGTGTAGGAAATTTGGCTGGTTAAAGTGCCCTGATTCATCCTGCAATTAAATGCCTTGAACAGGATTGCAAAAATGCATGTGAAGTTGCGATATTTATCTATGACAAAGCTGGAACGATCATGGGTCTAAAGAGCCTCTGTGCTTTAAGAAACTGTGGTCTTATGGGGCTGGTGTGTAAGCCCATCAGAAAGGTACGTATGCACAGCTAGAAAACAGATATCTGACTTTGTATCCTGACTAAAGGGAATGGCACTAAAAGCCTTCCCAGAAGTTACTGTGATTTGGTGGCATATGAAAGCACAAGCAAGGAAGACACAAGAGGTACAAGGAGGCATTATGTGAGGAGCAGCTGAGGTGCCTGGCTGCGCTCAGCCCAGAGCAGAGGAGCTGAGGGGAGGCCTGATGGCGGCTGCAGCTCCTCACAGGGAGCGGAGGGCAGCGCTGAGCTCTGCTCTGTGTGACAGCGACAGGGCTGAGGGAACGGCATGGAGCTGTGTGAGGGGAGGGCAGCTGGGCTCAGGGAATGGTTCTGCACCAGAGGGCGGTGGGCACGGAACGGGCTGCACAGGGCTGTGGGTACGGCCCTGAGTGCTGGAGTTCAAGGAGCATCTGGACACTGCTCACAGACACTGGGTTTGGATTTTGGATGGTGCTGAGTGAAGCCAGGAATTGGATTCATTGTTTCCTGTAGGTCACTTCCAGCTCAGGAGATTGCACGATTTTATGGCTAGCTTCAGTAGAGAGCAGCTTGCATGGAAATCAAGAAGCTTTTGCTTTCAGAGAAAAGATGATAACATCGACATGAAACATCTGAAAGTTTTGCGATCCACTGTAGTGGAAAAATACTATTTTTATTATTTGATATTATTCTTTAACTGATTTATGACCTGTTACCACAGTGATTTCTGAGGCTATTTACTTTTCATGCAATACTTCTCAATGACAATGCAGGTTTCTTTAAAGCCAGTATTAGTCATTAGCTGGAAGGACAGCATCAATGCGAACCAAATGAATGAGTTTCCTTATATTTGGAGTTTTTTTGTTCCATCAGCATGCACACTCTGGAAATGTATTGAAAAAAATCAGCTATGTATATGAGCTAGGTTTGTGTTTAGGAACGAATGCATTGTAGAAAAAAAAAAAGCAAAAGCATTCTTTATAGTAAAGTATCTTGTCTTTTGGGGGTCTGTGTTGCTAATGAAGGTGGATGGGTTTGCTCTGGTGCAGTAGAACTACTGCTCACGCACAAAGTAGCTTTTGGAGAAACAAGAGCTGGAGAGGCTAGAACTCTCGCCCTTGCTATCCCATGTTTCTTAGAAGGTATGGAATGCATGCTGTGTCCCATTTTGTAGTTTTGTCCATCCTCCTGTAAGAACTGTGCTCCTCATCCTCATCCAGATAGGTTATCCTGATCTCAGTCTGAGGGTCAGAGCCTTCACCTCTGAGATGACATAGGATAGAAATGTTTCCAGGTAAAATGTGAAAGGTTTTTATAGAGAGTAGCTTTAGTCTTTCTTTGTAGGGAATGTCTGTATGAAATGCTTCCTTTCCACAGAAAATGTATGCGGGGATTTGTTTTAATAAAAAGCAAATACTAGAAAATTTTTCCTAATGCTTCCCTGCAGCACTGATCTGCAGCCAGACTTTACTCCCCACAATGTATCACATAGATGTTTCCCCATGATGTGTGACCTGCTGTTGTAAATGTATTTTCTGACCAGCTCTCACTCCATTTTTTTCAAAACAGTCCCTGTTCCAAATTCACATAAGCTGAAACCAAATGGAACTATGTAGGCAGATTGCAGCGCTCTGAATCCAAAGCATAAAAATCACCTCACTTATTTCCCCTGGCTCCCCAAATCCCTGCTGCACTTCCCTTCCCAAAGCAGAAGCAGGGAATCTCACACCAAGTAGCTATTATTCACCTTTCCCCTTTCTCACTGATATCAGGAAACACGGCAGCCCGCAGACTTGCCTGTCCCATGTCCCATGCCATCTCCATGTCCATGGAAGTGCACAATGAAGGCAGGGTGAGTCTGGCAGCTCCACAACAGTTGTTATCTGTGAATGCTCAGGTGGGACAAGCAGGACTCATTGCAGCAGGCAGTAGTGTCAACACAATCACACCACTTTTTGGCTTTTCTTCCTGTTCCAGCATCAGGATGGATCTCAGCAGGAGGCCTCCACGATAGTTCTCCGTCGTGGATACATTTTTCTCGTGCTGATTTTCCCTGTTCCCTCTGGACAGTTTGGTAGATGCTGTTCCTGACATTGTTGCTGTAAGACACCTCAAATCCATCAGTTAACCTGTGAAATGTAAGAGCTGAATATACTTTTTAAAGCTCAATATATCTTGTATTAAAGGACACAGAGAAGAGCTTGTCAGGGAAAAAAGAGAGACTTAATATTAAGTTTAAAAGAGACAACTGAATGTTGTTTCTATGAATTGTACACTGTTTAATCTACTTTAAGCGACAGGAAATAAGCATCTCCCCTGTGTCTGATTATACCCTTATTAATGCTGCTGCATTGCTGGAGTGAGAGGCAAGGCAGGTTTGGCAGGGATGAGCCCTTGGCTGCCTGCCCCCAGACCATGGGATTGCAGGAGGCACTACACCGACTGCCTCCACCAGCTCCATCCTTCCCATTACCACGAGCAGCCCTTCAGGCTCCATGCTCACCGTCAGTCACTATGGGAGCTTTGACAAGGCCCAGGCTTTGCTCCAAAAGAGACAGAGGTGGTAACGTCACACCTACAGGTCAGAAGATAAAGGCAGGTAAAACACCCTGCTTGCAGAAGCAAAAAAAGGAGATCAAATCAGCTCCCATGAAAGGGTAACTCATTGACTGAGCTCCAATGAGAGGATGTCATTGTCCTCCTTTTAGCAAGCCCCTCCTCTTTTTTCCAACACATACTAATAAAAGATATTCAAGCACAAAACAAAGTAAATCCAAATGAAAAATTCAGGCTGCCCGCTGAATGGCTGATTTAATGAAACTCATGCTTTGCAAAGTTATCTTTTAATCTTTTACTGAGGTCAAATGAAAAAAAAAAAAATCATTATACACAGCTAAGACAAAATTTGCTGTTGAACATCTTTTAACTACACAGGAGTACAACTGTTCTTCTGACTGGTGATTTTAAGAGAACTTGGAACAATAAATTAGAAAATGTCAGGTTTCAATTAGATGGATTAATGAAGGGGATAGTGGCAACTTGTGGGAGGGAAAAATAAACCATGAAAAGCAAAAACACGGGTAATACAAAACATATGTAAATGAGGATCTAAGGAACCTCTTTAGCGTACTTAGCATGAAACTATTAACACTTCGATAGGCAGAAAAGGCAGCTTTGAGGCATCCCAGCTGGAGTGAGCCAGATGCGGACACATGGACTTTTACATACTGAGACATAGGCTGCTATAGAAACTTTCCCTCTGGTTGTGAACAAAGGGAAACACATGTTCAGGTCATTTAGCCAAGGGGCATTGGACAACAAGGGTGGCTGATGTTCTCATGTACCTGTGGGCAGCAGGATACCACAGCAGCTCAGCAGAAATGAATGCACCCAACCAGAACCTGCAAACTGACAGCTCCAATACTAACATCAGGGGACTTGGCTTTTGCAGTTTTCCTTCTTTTAGTTCATGTTTTTGCAATGATCTGCCACAAACAGATAATTTAGAGTACATTGTATGAGTTGAGTGTTTTCTCATATTTATTGCTAGCCTCCAGTTTTACGTAACGTCTTTCCCTTTTCAGATTCATGCCCATAGATCCAAATCTTCCTTCCAATAAAAGCTGTGGAAATTTTGCCACTGACTTTTCTCAATTTCCAGCACTTTTCCCATACTTCTGGTTTTACATTCAGCTGAGTCTTAAATCCTCAAACTTCTCTGTATAAGACCAACACCAGGAAGGAATGAGGACATTCAGTTTTCAGCTTAGGCAAGACAACTGCTGAGCCATTAGAAACTCATGTGGGTTTATAAGGCCCCTAGGCACTAGAGAAAGGTTGACGTGCTATCTTATGCAGAAATGGAAAATATGGGGAACAACCAATGAGTTTAACCTTGGCAAGATACTGCAACAAAGTATTAAGCAACTGCTTCATAGCAAATGGGAATAACTCTCTGATAAAAAGAACTGGTTAACTTGGATTTATGAAGAACAAAGAATGTCAAACCACAGTCTCTTCCACTGAGAGGGAAAATGTTTTACTGTCTGGGAAGAATTCATCAGTTCAATTTTGAGTTTAATAATGTGTTTTCTGACATTTCCCTTGCTGCGGACATAAGTTTTAAACGAAAATTCCCCCAAATGGGCATGCAGCTGGCTGTAAAACATGCAGTCAAGTAATAACATTCAGGGCATCAGTCTCACGAAACACACTTTTTAGAGCACTGCAGGTATCTACTGGGCTTTCATTACTAGATTTCTAGCCATCCAGGTCTGAAATTTGAGGTGACAAATGGCACTTTTGCTATTAGAGGTGCGCATGAAGATACCTACACCAGCCTCACACAAGCAGAGCTGTTAGTTCAGGCATGGGAAGGTTTACTGGCACAGGCATGCAGAGAGTTATGGATGCCTCATCACTGGAGACATTCAAGGCTGGATTGGATGGGGCACTGGGCAGCCTGATCTGTTCAGTGGCAGTCCTGTCCATGACAGGGGGTTAGAACTGGATGGTCTCTAAGTTCCCTTGCAAGCTAAGCCATTATACGATTCTGTGATTCTATGATTCTGGGATAAGGTTTCACCACACAGATTGCAAGTTGTTGTGTTGAACCCTTCATCTGTGCCTTAGAACTGCTGCGATGCATCCATGCTGGGCTTTGAGTAGAGCTGTCACCAGGCTGCATGTTCCAGGTAACACAGGTGGCCCTCAGGGCAGGCATTGCCAGCCTACAGAGAGCACACTGCATCTGTCTATATTCCCAAGACAGAGGAGCTGGTCATAAAGAAGTCTGTAAGGGAGTGTAATGTAGAACTATATCTCCCAAGTCACAGGTTATTGCTCACCTGTAGGGGAAAAAGTACATTGTTTTGTATACTTGGAAAAAGGATGAAAAACAAAGGGAGGGAGGAAGGAAAGGAAGTGGGAAGGAAGGGGGAAGGGGTGGGAGGGAGGGAGAAAGGAAGGAAGAATGGAAGGAAGGGAGGGAGAGAGGAAGGGAGGAAAGCAGGAAGGGAGGAAGGAGGAAGTAGGGATGTTTGTTATAAAATATTTTACTGAAAGCTCATTGTTTGATGCTGTAAGAAAAGTTATGTTTTCCAAGCGGTGAAACTGTCAGCCATGCTTTCTATATATCTAGGACTAGGTAGCCAACAGATCTCTACAGGCAAAATACAGACATGAATTTGGTCTCACAAGGATCAAAATCGGAATTATAAGCAGAACTCCTAAGCTAATGGCCGATAACACATCTTGTAAATCATTATGTTGAACAAAAAGCCTTCTGAGATTTCTTTTCAGCATACAGCTGATCATCAAATCTCTTTTAGGTCTTTGAAAGTTATTTTGAAATTAAATCAATACTTAGCTCTGCTGCTGTCCTTCATTGAACGCATCCAAAAGACAGAACCCTTTTCTCAAAGGGAATCCTTGTCCTAACTTTGACTAAAAACTCTTCACTCCAATATATGGAATACTGGAATATTCCAGGAAAGCTTCTAAATAAGTTCAGCAAACAGTTGCTCAATCCTTCCTTCCCTCCCTTTGGATCCCGGGTGCTGACCTGGCATTCATTCCTTGTTTGCCATGGGGAGCTCTGCAAACCAAGTTTCCATGGCAGCGCTAATCTGTGAATGCGGCTGTCTCCATCCATGGTCACTGAGGACATGCTTTGTCCTTCTGGTGTCCCATTGCTGGCTGCTCCTGGTGACAGAAAACAAGCACCTTCAGCAAACATGACCTATTGAGCTCTGCCAGGGGCCTGGGCAGTGCAGTGCAGGGACATCCTCACTCCTGGGATTTTCCACCCAGGTCTCTCAAAGGCTTCCCACCCTTAATATAGTCTGTTTTTTTTAGATGCAGGTATGACTTAAGAAAAGGTAAACCCAGCACTGCAAATCCTTTCCCATCAGCCCCAGAAATCTCTGGCAAATGGTTTCTGCACAGAAACAATGAACACAATTAAAGTCCACCACGTTCCCCAAACATCACCTAACTTATTCATTTCATGCCTAACAATCAAAGACAGTTCTTCTGGGCAGTAAAATAGTTGTTTACAAAAATTGCATAAGAGGATGACAGAGAAACGTTTCTAGATTGCACTTATTAAACTGCTAAAAATGGTACTATTTCCATTGGCTGGTTGGAAAAGTGTCTGAAATGCGTTCAAGCAGAAAAACTGTCTATTTGGAGGATATAACCTATCTATTCTTTAAAGCATAACTCTTTCCTGTCTCCCCCAGGTTTCCTTCCTTTGTTCTGGGGTACTCAAGTCTTGCTACTCACCTTCTTTTAACCAGGTTCATAAGGAGCAACACAAAGGCTGGGCACCATGTGCATGGCCTTTGTGCACTGTCAGTCACTGCCGCAGTGTTGTCTGATTTCATGTGTTTGCCCTCACGTAGCACAGAATGTTGTCACATTCTGATCATTATCTCCAAGTTCTGCAAATACTTCTCAGAAAATACAGACAGCTAAGTCCCTCACTTTGGGAAAATTCCCACTGCCACCATGCAATAGATGTTTTACCCACAATTAGCAGCTACCATCAGTGTATTTATAGGAATTCCTCTGAAATCGAAAACACAGCCTAATGGGGTATAAAAGAAAGAGAAAGGAAGTGACTTTTGGACATGGCATGCTTCTACCCCACAGAGCTGAGGTTGGACAGTGAAAGGACCCCTGGCCCAGAGTCCTGTCAGTTACTTTAATCCTGACCTGAAGAGGAACGATACTAAACACTCCACAAAAATGCTTCCAAACATTGCCATAGGAGAAAGGAAAAATGTTAACTCTGCCCTCACTGATCCAGCTCTGGTAGGGGGCAAATTCCACTTTACGTGGAGTAACATATAAACATGAAAGACATACCCTCCAGTGAAAATCTTGCACAACCTCCTAGAATGGGCAGAATTAATCACAGGGAATAATTACGGTTCTAAACAAGAATATTTATGGCATTACATAAACACCATTAAAACAAACTGAAAGGCAATAATTTTTCGAAGGAGGAAAGGAGGAAGTGTGTGTGTGTGTGTGTGGGGGGGGGGGGGGGGCCGCAAAAACCAATCAAAATTTATAGTTGAAAAGATAAAAGTTCCTATGTGTCAATCATTTTGGAAATTGTTTCTTCAGCCATCACTTGCACCTTGTTTAATTCCTTTAATAAAATGAGGAAAGAATTTTGTTTATAAAGTTAGCCAGTATTTGGAATTTAAAGCAGTTTTCCTTAAAAAAAGATTCTTTCAAACGGAAGAAGAAAAGTGGAAAAGTTCTTTCCAAAATGTTTCAACTTAAAAAAAAACAAAACAAAACAAAACAAAAAAACACCAAAAACAATTTCAAGGCATTATCATCCCAGAAACCCTCTTTTCTTCCTCCTTCCCTTTTTTCTCTTTTTCCTGAGGCAGAAAAGGATGAAGGGAAGAGGGAGTTTTCCTCCCTTGTCACTGACTGAAAAAATTAAGACAGCTGTATTATTAAATGAGAAAGTGGAAAGAGTTGCAGAGAAAGGCATTTGGGAATTTTCTTTTGCAATGTTCTTGAGGCATTTTTCTAACCAGTTCTAAGTATTAGAGCTGGGGCAAAAGCTTCCTGTGCCTTTTACACACCAGATGCTATTCTGGAAAAGTGGAGTTGCAGACGTGCCCCGCACAGTGTGGGGCTGCCTGAGCAGCAGAGTGTCTGACAGCAAGTGAGGGCACATCTGCAGATCCAGAAATCTCCTCGTCAAGTAAGCTCCTGTTACCCTCCATTGGATTCTGGTTAGACACAGGTGAAAGCAGTGCCTACATGTACCAGGAGCATGTGGAAGTGGTTTAGAATTATGCTGTTAAAAGAAAAGTTTTGTTCAAAATGCTGTTCCCTTGTTGTCTATTCAGACTTGGGCATATTCCAGCATCTAGAAATGGACGGGAGCTAGCAACACCCAGAGCCAGAAAACACATTTATCTCCTTTAAAATTCCCTCTTTAAGGAGCTGGCTTCTGGGAAATGCAGTCCAACTTCCTCCCATGCAGAGGACTAGCCCAAAAATGTATGGGGGATTTTTGAGCCAGGCAGAGCACAAGAGGCTCGTGTTGGAGGCTCATGGCAGTGATGAGGGCAGTCTGTGAATGTGCCATGGGCTGACATTCAGCAACAGGGAGTTGCTAAATGCGGATGTGCACTTGAAAACTGGATGCACTTCTGCAGTAGATTTTGTGGAAATGGTCTCCTACGGCCTCGCTCCAGATGAGCATGAAAATGTTCTCAGCTGGCTGCAAGCTGTGGGATCAATATCAAGTCTGTGATTTGCATAGAAATGCTGTAATCTAATTGATGCACATGGGCAACAGATATGCTTTTGCAAATCAGCTGTGATTACCAGGATCCCTCCTAGGAGTCACTAAACAATGTCTGGCTGCTGGGCCGCGGAACACACACAGGGCAACTCAAACCTCCCAAACAATTTTCCACTCTGCCACCCAGGCTCCATTAGCCAAACACTTGTAAAAGAGAACACGACAACACAGACAGCTTGGTTTTAGCTGAAAGGCCCAAAGTACAAAAATTCATTCTAGCCCAATTGTTTGAAAGTACAAAAACTCACATAACCCAATTGTTTGAAAATACAGAATCCCATCTAGCCCAACACAGACTGCCTCCAATTTCTCTTCTGGTGCAGCAGAACGTGTCACTTTGCATGTTGTGTTGGGGCTCCATGTTTGGGACAAGGAAGATGTGGAGCTGTTGGAGCAGAGGGGTCAAAAAGATGCTCAGAGGGATGGAGCACCTCTCCCATGGAAACTGGCTGAGGGAGCTGGGACTAGAGAAGAGAAGGCTCCAGGAATGCCGCACTGCAGCCTTTTAGTACTTGAAAGAAACTTATGGTCAGGAGAGGAGCCACCATTTTACACAGTCTGATAGCAATAGGACAAGGAGGAGTGGTTTTAGACTAAAATAGGAGAGATTTAGGTTGGATGTTAGGAGGAAATTCTTTACTCATAGATTAGTGGAATGGGTTGCCTAGAGACATTGTGGATACCCAATCCCCAGTGCATTCAGGGCCAGACTGGATGGGGCCCTGGACAATCTGATCACTGCTACCATGACACAAGTATTGGAACTAGACAGTCTTTAAGTCCTTTCCAACCCAAAGTATTCTATAATTCTGTGATTCTGTGATTATTCTTCTGAAACAAGAGATGTCCACCTGCTCCCCATTTCCCAGGCACAGTCTGAGCCCTCACTTGGGCCTGCTAGCCCGTCTGGCAAGTCAGAGGGCCAGGCATGGCTACATTTCCTGCCTCAGATTCTCCTGGTGGCAGCAGCCAGGTGCAGGGCCAGGAACATCCCTACCCCCCAGTGTGCTCATTGAGGCGTTGGGGAGGGTTTGTGCTGCTGACTTCAGTAGTCAGGCAGCATTTTTTGAGTCAGAATGATGGTTTAAGTGAGGTCCTTCCCGTGACCTTCCCATGACACTGTGCTCATGAATAACCAGGTCTGTTGCTGCCCCTCGCGCTTAATTTTCTCTGAGGAAATCTTCTGTTAAGGGGCAACAGTTTTCCATTTCAGTATACAGCACTACCCAGCTGCTTGTTATTTCACTTGGCTGAGCCTAACAAGCTAATGGTATGTTTGATTTGCACTACCAGTTCCTGCTAGAGACATCATAACTTTTATTACAGACGTGGTTCTTGTTAGAGACTCAGTTGTCCACAGAAGAAAAAAAATATGCATTTATTTCACTCGACTCACTGTTTAACTCATTATTTGCAAGCACAGCACTGGCAGGGATCATGCTATCAGCTGCATTTCTTTTTAGTGTCCTTCACCGTTTCTACAGCAAACAGGGAAATCGTTCTGGCTGTTCTCCTTCCAGCTGCTTTGATATGCGCTGCCATTGCTGTCCCAAACCCTGGGAGGACAATCACGTTTCTGATTGCTACATCATTTGCTGTAAACTTTCTTAGAGCTGAGCAGTTAGACCCAGACTGACAGTTGCCATGGGGAAATAGGGATACAGAAGGAAGATAAACAAGAATACATTGAATTGGACTTAGCTCAGTGCAATATTTCTGCCTTGGTTTAGTCACTAGTAAAGAAAGATGG
Organism: Lagopus leucura; assembly: GCF_019238085.1. Taxonomy (NCBI): domain Eukaryota; kingdom Metazoa; phylum Chordata; class Aves; order Galliformes; family Phasianidae; genus Lagopus; species Lagopus leucura. Next base: position 35,910,287 of record NW_024962334.1, on the reverse strand, counting down.
TATTCACACACATCATCACACCACAGCCTTTTGTAAAATAAACCTCACTGAAAGACAACATGTAAAGCAAAACGTAAGTATGTGCATTTTGTTGGTTTTTCCAATGAGCCAGAGTAGAAATCGTTAAGGTTGGAAAAGACCTCTAAGATCATTTAGTTCAGCTGCCCACCTACCACCAATATTGCCCACCAAACCATGTCCCTTAGTACCACATCTCCCCTTTCTTTAAACACCACCAGGGATGTGACTCCACCACTCCCCTGGGCAGCCTGTTCCAAAACCTCACCAGGGTTTGTTGTGTACAGGTCCTCCATTGTGAGGTATCAATTTGCAGTTTTATCAAACATTGTGAATTTCAAATGCATAACATACTCTGAAAGCTGCTGAACTTTTGGTCCTCAGGGCATCCAGCCTGAGGAGCTTTTCTTCCCATCTTTGAAGTCACAGAACTCATAAAGCTGAGCAAAACTGTTTGTGAGTTTGTTTTCCGTCCATATCTCTCTCTTGCTTTAAGACCAGACAGAAGATGACATTATTAGCAGGCTGCTCACAAGCACCTAGCTGTTTAGGGGCAAGCTTTTTACTTCTGCTTTCAAGCAGAGATGAAAGATTGTAAAAACCTCTCTTTTTTTTTTTTTTCCTAAGGGAATTACAGCTCACAAAAGTTCTTATAACTCCTTACAGCAGCTATTTTACTACTCAGAGAGAATATTTACTGGGTCACTTTCTTCCTGCAGCAGGCCTCAGTGTTAATAAACGGTGTCTGTGAGTTACTTTATGCTCTTCATACTTTATTTTGATCTAGCTGTGTGTTTAAGGAGCTAAAGAGAGTGTGTCTTGATGAACTGCTTACACCAGAGCCTTGCTCTAGGCCAAAATGTAGAGGGCTTTTTTTTTTTTTTTTTTTTTTTTTTTTTTTGGTGAGTTTTTGTAGGTGCACTGAAATCTGAAAAGCAGGGCACCCTGCCAGTGTTACTCTGTGAGTCTGTTAGCTGCTGCTCACTCAGCACTCACATCTGTCTTCACTAAGCCGGGACAGACCCCAGCACCCTGAGCACAGCACGCTCCAGAGCCACTTACAGACTGCAGAGCTGGGGGAGCCTGTGCCCCACGCCCCCCCCCAGGGCCAGGAGGATGTAGCCAGCAGGAACCCGGAGCTGGGCTCTCTATGAGCCTTGCATCCTGTTCAAAAGGTCATGTAAAATACAGCAGAGAGTCTTTTTTTTTCAATTTCCAAACAAGCAGTCAGATGATTTTAGTGAAGGATTCAAACTCAAAGTGCAATATCCCTGGAGGCCAGTTACCCCTAAGCCCTCAAATGAGGCACGCAGTCATTACAACATCAAGCTCAGTGCTAACACACCCAACACAAGGCAGCACCGCATGCCTCTGCAGTGAGGTTGCACAATAGCTTTGAATTAACATCTATGTGTCTGTTCTGCAAGGAAATCAGTTCTATGTCCATGTAAAATACAAGAGTCTTACCCAGACTGTTCTACCAAGGTCAGAAATCACAAACACATGCCCCGTAATGTCCATTCGGATGTCTTGCACGACAATTCAGTGTGCAAACCCAAACGAGCTGTAACCGTGTGGGGAATCATAACTAGCCTCTGAAGGCACATCTTCAGCATAGGCACCTTCTCATTTCACAAAGCGAGGTCCTTGAGCTGACAAATTTCCAGGTTTGCCTTTGTGTACTGCATGCTTATATGCTAGCCACACAATCAGCAGAACCGGGATTTATGGATTTATTGGCTGTGACCAGTCATGGGCTAAGTAAACAGATTAATATGTATTAACATACTGCATTTGTTCAAAGTTCAGAACTTGTGTGCGCATGTGAACTTGGTATTTATCCCCAGTTCTTACTGAGGAAGCTGATTAAAAACAAGATTGTGCAAAGTAAGCAGGGCATTAAAAAGACAGCATTGTAACATTTCTTTTTTGTTACTGAAATACCCTGAATAATGGTTGCCTGATTTAATGGCTCATCAAGCTATAACTCTCGCATAATCTTCAAGGGTTTGGTGGTTTTATGTTGTAACTTGTAGTGGATGCTGCAAGAAGTGAAAGTTCTTATGAAATTATTTCTGTGCTGTTATCCTTAAAGATCATCCCTAAGACAAGTCATAATGCCTCACCTACAAAAGACAAAGGAAGAGAAAGGACAGTCACGTATCGGTCACCTCGTGAAAACAAGGTCTCAATACAGAAGCAGTGACTTATTATTATAGCACGTATTTTTTCTTAAGGTTTTGGCTTTTGGTCTTGAAAGCTTTGTATATGTTCTGTCTAAACATCATGGGACAGTAACTCAACTGAACTCCTGTTTTATAATAGCAGTAAAAAGCTCCAGGTGTGTGTTAACACTGTCAGAGCTGCTGGTGTTAAGTGTAGTGATACAAGCTGCTACTACCCCCTCCCACAAAGCCCTGACCTGGTTCCCTGCAGAGCATCTCCACTCCTGGCTCATCTGCAGCATAGGGATGTCTGGACAGGACTGAAGAGAAGGGCTTTTGTGCTGTTTGCCCCTGAGGAATCCTTCACTGTTTCTAACACAACTTTAACACAAAATCAGAGATGAAGCAGGAACACAACATTTTTCACAGGAGAGGACTTCCGTGGAGGTTCCCATTGCTGTCCACTGTAAGCCATCCCCCAAAACCTCCTGCTGGGGTAAGGGACATGAATCAACATTCATTAGGGAAATTATTAACAAGAACTTGTTGAACATGTTTGTAGGAAGGTCTTTCCAGCACAAAAGCCCCTTCCCAGCTGGAGGAGGCAGAAGTAAGCTGGATGCGTGGTAGTGCTGCCAGCCCAAAAGTTCTCTGATAAGATGATCAGATTTGTTATTTTGACTCTTAAAAATCTAGCCCCTTGCTCTATTGCCTGAACAACAGCTCTCTTTTATGCAACATCAGCATGAATTTTCAAGGCAGATTACTGATTTAAGATGTTAATTAACAGCTCTCCCAAAGAACCATCCTACTGGAAAGCAAGAATCTAACACATTTCTCTTAGCCTGGTCTGACTTCACTGCAGCTTGTCTGTACATTAAGAAAATATCACCTAGAGATGAATCAGTGCCTCTTTCTAACTTGCAGCCTTCCAAAAATTCTGATTACTTCTGCAACACAGAACCAAATCAACAGATAGGTGGAGGAGAACACATCTCAGACCTTCTCAAATACTTTCCTGGGATGTGAGAGAGCCTAGAATCTGGTGAGAATTCAAAAGCAGGACTCCCTGTCCCAGGAATACGGTACAGACCAGCAGACACACAGCCCAGCCCTAGAAATTGTGCCCTGTGCTGCTTGCCATGCAAAGTATGATTCACCAAGCATCCTCTGAGCCTACCAGCTGGCTCCCACTTGATGAGCAAGATAAGGAAGTGGCAAGGTATAACAGGGCTTATCTGGAACTCCCTGCAGCCTGGTGAGGTCTAAAGCAGGGTGCAGTGGCTGTAGACATGCTGCCAGTGGAAACAAATGCTGTAAGGGCTTTAAGCATCTACAGAGTTGGACAAGTTGAAAATAGGCTTTCTAGGATTTGGCTGATGAATTTAAGCACTTAATGTGAAACTCAGAGTTTCTTAGTGGATCTAGCCTTTATCAAGCATGGTGAAAACACAGGTTGGCCTAGTTTCTTACTCCAGTATCATCTGGAATTATTACACAGGGCTTTGTTGTAACTCCCTAAACAGCCTGTGACACCAGCAGCACTGCTTGTCTGTCTTTTCCAATTAAGCACTTAAGAGTTTCCCAAGGTAAATATTAATACTTTAGAAAGGAAATACTAACATGTACAAAATCCTTTCCAACCTTTCTGCTTAAATAGCTATCATTTTTTAGTGAGGTCACAGCATCCAGCTTTTCATAATAAAAAATAAGCAGGATAAGTAGTTTTACTCATGTCAAAACTTGAATGCAATTTTATGTTTTTCTTTGACTTACCCTATAAATATTTTTACTACAACATTCAAAGTTTATGAGATCTCTAAGACTTGTAAAGAGGTTGAGTAACTGGAAACCAAAAGCTAATACCTACCACAGGGACCTGGGGGTTCTTAAGAAAGCTATTTATTAATATTAACAAAAGCTTTTTTACTGATGATCTGGTTTACAGAAGTGAATGTTATTTTACCTTTCCGTTCCAGTGTAAACAAATCGGTGAGGGGGGACGAACAAGAAACAGCACCGCAATGCCTGACAGCATTGTTTGAGGGATATTTCTCGGGTTACAGTCTTCTGCCAGTACCCCTTGAGCTGAGCTTCCACAGTCAGATTACTGCTGAGAGTCCAAGCGCAACTCAGGAGCCACAAATCATAGCCTTGCTGAACTAGAGGAAAGAACAGAGCTGGCCATTTGTTGTGGATGCCTTTGACAAGCTATTATAGCTTTGATATTTATAATCAAGCTATTATATTTAGCTTTGATAAGCTAAAACCTATTTAAAATGAACTAATAAAAACAATGGTATTTTTACTTTAGTATTACTGAGCTCCATCTCCATTTTCTGTTTTCAGTTGTTTTGGTGCAGATTCCTTTTTTCTGTTTATGAGACCCTCACCACGACACTTTATCTTTCCTAATGCATTTACTATCTATAATTGTAGTTGCAACAGTTATCCGCCTTGTAATAAAATGTTCCTGTGCCTGAACATGACCAGGAGGAGCTGTGTCAGAGGCCGGGAGGTAGGAGATTACCTGCCTGTGTCTGCCATGGCCACAAGAGAACATGCAGGTTTCAGCCCATCTGCTGGCACAGTTGAGCAGAGTTCTGTGTCACTGCCTATTTGCTAGTCACTATTTTAATTTTGGTCCCAAACCATGATTTACTGACTGAAGATTAACTATTCCAAAAAGTTCGTGCAAGTGAGCATCCCAGCATTTTGTACAAACATTTGTGGATGGTCATTAAGAGAATAATGTGGGGCCAACTGAGCAACTAGTCAAAACACTTAGAATTTGGCCCACTCCAGTAGGAGCAGGTCCTGGCACCTTGGTTTGGTCCATTCTTGTAGGCTTTCCTCTAGCTGCTCCTTCAGAACCACTTTTGGACATGGCTGCTCCCGACTCTGTTTCTAATCCTCCTTTCTTTATGGATTAAAGAATTAATCTATAAGAGGGATTAAAACTTTCGCATCCATAAAGCTCCACATTCGCATCCATAAAGCTCCAAATTCTGTTGTTTCAATACAAACTGGATCTGCTCCAGTGGCAGTCAGTGGCAAAGGACAGACAGAATCACTTCCAAAGTGGACTTCGTTTCCAATGAAAGTGTGGTAGGACAGCAACTTTTGTGCCATGCTCTGGTCTGCTCAACACAAATGCCATGACTGTAATAAGGGTAATGATTAATTTGAGTGCAGTAATGCCTGCATTTTTGTGGCCATGTGGGTGGATAGGCTTTGGCAGCAGCTTGCTGGAGATTTTGATTGCTGGACAAATAAGAGATAGAGGCAGAAAGTGAGCAGACTTTGATTTGGAGTGGTTTTGCTCAGTTTGACTTCCCAGACTAGGAAAAATGTTTAACTGTGACAAGATCCTGAGCTCTCTGGACATGCCAGTCTTTCCCTGGTGGTTGTATAGGGATCCTGCAAAAGTTGTTCGGACCAATTGCCATGAAGATAGATTAAATTAGAGAAAATGAACTAGACGGTGATAAACATTGATTTTCCTCCTTCCTTTTGAGATGCCAGTTTCCTCTCTTCTTCAGGACAGAAAGAGGCTTTGAAAACACTTCTGTTCTTGTATAATCATGGGAGCAAAGCACCTTAGTGTTACATGGCCACAATCAGCCAGCAATCAATTGCCCTTGTCTAACTTTCCAGTTGTCCACCTCTGTCCGTGTCAGCCCTTTGCAGGCCTCTGGTAGCCAAAGAGGAGTTGGATCCCAAAAGGCAATGGCGAGGTCAGAGTAAGAGCAATATTGCTGCTGTACCAGTTGATGTGAGCTGGGGCTCAAAGGGTAAACCCTAGTGAACAATTTCCCCCTACACAGCCCGTATCAAACATATTGCTGCATTATACTCTTGTCTGGTGCCTACAAATCAGTTTAAAAACACATTATAAAATAAATAGGATTCTGTGGTAATTGTTCTGCTACAATAAACATCTGACATGAAACATGGTGAATTTTTTGGCTTCTCTGGTGCCCATTTCTTGAAGGCGACCATGACAGGATGAGAAAGAAAGGGAAATAACTCTGAAAAGAAATCATCAAGGTCACCCAGCTGATCAATAATTATGGGATTTGATGTCATCAGAAAATTAACATTTTTATGATTGGCCAAGCAGAAAAAGAAAAGCTCTCAGCTCTTCCCAAAATAAGCAAGCATATCTAGTGCATGTCTCCTCATGCAGTTGGATTACCAAGCAGGATGTATTTCTTACTGCTTCTCTCTGCCTGTAAGATGCTTGGGGTTTGCATGTGTTCCATTTCCCCATCACGTTCCTCTCCCTTGACTCAGTCATTGACCGCCCAGAGGTGTGCACTACGATTTTGGTGACTTTCCTGCAGACAGAACTGGCAGCATTGGTAGAGGGAGACAACTTCAGGTTCTCCAAAGACGTCTACATAGGGTTACTGTGGTGGCTGTGAATTCACTATTACTTTCTCTGGTTTTTCAAAGGAGTATTTCATGGTTTCTTGCCAGCCATTTAAACAGAGATGACATCTGGTCAAAACATCTGGTCAAGATGACCAAGGAGATGTGGAGGGCACACAGGTACAAAAAGGAGTTGACAAGTATGAAGCAGTGTTGTGAGGCAAGAGTGGGAGAGCTGCCAAAAGAAAAATAGGAATGTGCCCGTAAATTGAAAACAAACACACTCCCTACAAAATGGAGCTACTTCTAGTCGGGAAGGTTTATGGACTGCAAAGTTGTCCCATATCCCTTTGGAAGAAGAGGTTTTGTTTTAAGGCACTTTGTACACACAAGTTTCAGTTTATCCACAGTTATACTATTCATTAGATTCACTGTCACGATCTACATCTCCTTTGTATAGGATCACTGAGTTTGTCTTGAACCTAAGGACACTTGTCTCTTTAGAGTGTATTTTAGGAAGTAAAAAACGTGCCTGTTTTTCTCTGCATTTTAAATTAAAAATAAACTTAGATGATTTGCCTCAAACATTCCAAAAGAAAAAATAAATCTGCTGTGGCTTCACATTATATATGAAGTGTTTCAAGCCTAACATAGATTTGGGGTTTTATGTTTAGTGGTGAATTTAGAAAATATTACAGTTCAAATTTAGAATACATCGCTCCCTGTAACCTCAACCCCAAACTCCACAACTCCAAGTTTAGCTCATAATAGGCTCTATCTACAGAATAAGCTAAGTACCTTGCTGCTGCCTACGTGCTCCTTCAGTTAGCAAAGTCAAAATTTGAGATTCTCAGAGCCCCCACTCAGCTTTATGCAGGTATCCTAGAGTTAAGTGCTTTGTATGAATAAGTGTAATTTTTCTGGGCACGCGTGTCTGAGCATCCCTGTTTCTTCTTCTCAAATTGTGCCTCTCACATAGACTAAAGCAGATAACCTTGTCCTGGAGCAGTTTTTGGATGCCATGTTTCCTTTCCCTCTCTTCTAAGTACTGAAAGCCATTCTCTAGAGTCAAACACTATCTTGGTCTGTTCAGCCTAACTCAGCTATCCATAGGAGATTGCCTGGGAAAAGTTAGAATATCTGAGAGCTTTCCCAGAAAATGTCTGAAATGGGTTCAAGTCCCTCCAGGTTGGTTTGGGATTTGAGCCAAGGTGCCTGGCACAGTTGATGAGTGCTGACACAACTGGACAACCAGAGCTGACAGAACAGGGAGGAAATGGGGGTAATGGTGGGGAGGAGGAAGATAGAGCAATAGTCCCTCTGTTTTTCTGTTTGTTCTCCCTGGACTTTCTACATCACTGTGGCACACTCTGAAACATCTTACATTACAGACATTGTAACTTAGAGAGGAAGAGGTAATCTGGATTCACCTGAGGACGAATCTTTAATCTGAAGGAGGGGAAGCAAAACAGGGACTCCTTTGTACTCAAGAAAAAAAAGTGTTCAAGCTTACTGAGGGAGCCAAGAAAAAGAAATTCATATAGATATGTTTATTATTTTGCCTCTATCTGCATATCCCCTATACTACGTAAATGGTAAAATTAATTTAATTTCATAGTTTTGAGGATTTTTTTTGGATCTCTTTCAGCTTCCTTATCTGTGTTTGTTCAACAAAGCAGAAAATTCTGAATTCAGGTCACCCACAACACTGGTGCTCCAGCAAAAAGGATATTTAAACCTCTGTCTTTAATGATGGAGAGCAGAGTGAAGCCAAAACAGGGATGTATACCTTTAGAAGAGTTCTTTCTAGCAGGCTGAGCATTAGCAGTATGCACAGGCTTTCATACTTCCCCTGCTCACCGAATAGCAACATTACTTCCACTCTGACACGTGTCCAAGACACTGGAAGTCTTGTGCTAGTCTACAGAATTGAGCCCATTTTATCCAGTTGCTGGAGGTCTCCAGGTCTCGCACTGACACCCGCAAAGAATGAGACACCAATTTGAAGCCAGAGACAAAAAGGCGAGGGGTTGCACTGTAGTAATATTCACTGAACTCTTCTCAGAGTCAAAAAGTAATCTATTATGGTGCACTCTTGCCAAGATTTTAGTATTCATATAACTCAGGAATAGTCTCCAACACAAACTGAATAATCATATCCAGAACACAAGCTTAGTTTCCGCTTCCAATTGACATTCAGTAAAGGTCAAGTCCTGCTTCCCCTGAAGTCAATGTGAAAATCCTAATTAACTTCAGTAGAAACTTGAATGGGCCCCAAAGAGTTAATGGTAGTAGGATAAAAAACAGAAACAAAGCAAACTCTTAATCAAAAATTTATGGCACGCAGCTAAGAGCAACCTCTCTGGGGTTGTACTGTTTAAAATAGGAGCAGAATTTTAGCCTGAGACACTCACTGATACCATTCAAAATGCATAATTTGTGATATTTCAGTTCCAGAGACAACACATTCCAATATGCATAACATTTTAGTTACTTATCTTCTATGAGTTGCAGGGCACAATGTTTTTTGTTTAGAAATAAGTCAGCTCTGAGTCACCACTGAAAATCCCTGCACTAAATTGGATTTCCCCAGCTAACCTTGACTAACTCACTTAATTCAAAAAGTGCAAAGAAACCACAGAACCTGCTTTGCAGCCATCAGTCTGTGCCTGCTGCCCCATGACCACCTTGCATGGGGTGTGAGGAGAGTTCAGGTCAGCTGGGATGCTCTGGGGAACCTCACTCTGTTGGACATGACCACAGCACAAGGGGCACAGAGCCTGAAGCAGAACCACTCTTTCAAAGTCATCATTGTCATTTCCTCCTCCCACTATGCAGCAGGGCATTTCCAGATTGAAACCCTCATCATTCGTTTCAGACTCTCTCCGACTTTCAAAAAGCACTTAAAAATCTCCCACAGTGTCTGTGCCCAGTACCACAGTGCAACACGTTATCAGGCCGATCTCATGTATCCATTGCTAGCAGGAGGTTTGGGATGCAAGGCTGGATTTCCTGGGTGCTGCACATCCACTTCAGCTAAAATCTGGCATTTCTAGAGATCTGCAATGCTTGCCTTATCACGCTTCTTCTGCAGGAAAGGTTTGGCCACAGACTATGCAATTTATGTTCTTTTAATGGAGAATATGGCCGGAAACTGCAGCATAGGAAGTTCTGCACAAATGTGCACAAGAACTTCTTTACAGTGAGGTGACGGAGCACTGGAACAGGCTGCCCAGGGAGGTGGTGGAGTCTCCTTCTCTGGAGATGCTCAAGACCTGCCTGGATGCCTACCTGTGCGACCTGCTGTAGGGAACCTGCTTTGGCAGGGGGGTTGGACTCGATGATCTCTGGTTGTCCCTTCCAACCCCTACAATTCTGTGATTCTGTGATTCTGTAATACTTCCACAAGTACAAGAAGTTCTCTCAACCAGCTCATTCATGCTTTAACTTTTGTGCTCACTAATCTGAAAATTGGTTCAGATTTTACAGCTTTGGCTGCATTCTCAAGGCTTCTACTTGAGGTTGTAATTCAAATTGCATTTGAGTTGGCACCTCCAAGAGGGTGACTGTGCTGTTTCTTCTCCTTGGAACTGCAGCACACAGTGCAACTGTGCTGGCCTTAATTCACATCACTCCTGAGGGTCCCAGTTCTGTACCACAACCTTTGCAGACAAAGGGACTGGAAAGTATTGCAGGAAAAGTTTTGTATTGGTGCTGCCTCCAGTGAAGCTTTAGGAAGATTTGAGGCTCCCTTGCTAAAGCATAACTGAGTCTAGGCAGTGAGTTGATCATAACACAAGTTCCATGAAAGCTCCTGCGAAGGCCCTGGGGTACACAAAGCCTTCCTCTCAGAGCCTTTTCTCCTGCCACTCATTTTACTTTATTCCTGGTGCATGGAGTTCTTCTCTTCAGGTGCAGGACATGGCACTTCTTGTTAAACTTCACAAGCACCTCATCAGCCCATTTCTTCAGCCTGTCACAGTCTCCTTAATGGCAACACAACTATCTTGTACACCAGCCACTCCTCCCAGTTCTCCATCATCTGCAAACCTGCAGAAGGGACATTATGCCCTGTTGTCCAGGCCATAAATGAAGATGTTAAACAGTGATCACATTATAGACCTTTGTGGCACACTGCAGTAACTAGCCATGAACTGAACTTTATTCTGTTGGACTTCACGTTCTGAGCCAAGAAGTTCAGCCAGCTTTCACCCCACCTCATTTTCCATTCATCTAGCCCATTCTTCTTCATTTTCTCTAATAAGGACGTATAGAAACCGGAGCTGAAAGTTTTGCTAATGTTAACATAAACACTGCCTGATTATCTCCCCTTGTTCGCTAAGCTAGCAATTTGATTTTAGAACGTCAGGAATGATTTCACCTTCATAAAGCTATACTAACTGTTCCCTATCACCTTCTTGTTCTGGAAACGTCTAGTAATTCTATTCACTTTTAGTTATTCCATCATCTTCCCAGGGATAGAAATGAGACCAACCGAACTGTACTGCTCTTAGTCTTTCTTCCTTTCTTGCAGTCCTCAGGAACCACTCTCAATTTTTGTGATCTTTTGGAGATTACGGACAGTAGCCTTACAATCAACCATCTCCCTCAACCCTTGTGGATGTATCCTATCAAGCCCCATGGATTTGTGTATGTGTTCCCTAATCTGATCCAGTTCCACTGAGGCAAGTCGTATTTGCTCCAGACTTTCTGCCCGGTATCAGAGAGCTGGAATTTTAGAGGATATTGTCAGTAAAGTTTGATAAGAAGACGGCATTAAGTACTTCCGTTTTTTTTTCCATGTCTTTTGTCACAAGATCCTATTCAGCAATGAATCCATATTTTCCCTACCCTTCATTTTGTTGCTAATATAACTGTAGCAGATGCAACTCCCTTACCAGTCTCAACACCAAAAAGGCTTTGCTTTCCTAATACTACATTTGCACACTACATCTGCTCCGGGTTAATTGGCTTCACTTCCACTTGTGTGACATCTTTTTATGTCTGAGTTTTTTCAGAAGCACCTTCTTCATCTGTGCAGGCCTCCTTTTGCCTTTGATGTTTTGTACATTGGCATTGACTGTTCTTGAGTCTGAAAGAGACAATTCTTCTAAAACAACCAGCTCTCATGGACTTCTCAATCTTACCTGTGAGCATATACTTGGGGTGGAATTCTACCTCACTTTTTTGTTGGCTTTGAAGTCTCTTCTGTCCACACCCCCCTTTCCTTGACATCCAGGTCTACCACTTCCTCACTTGTTTGCGGATTATTTCCTTTTCCTATCATTCCTAGTTTAAATCTCTTCTCTCCAGGTTTGCCTGCCTGTTGGCAAAGACATTTTACCTCAGTTGGTCAGGTGTATCCCTTCTCTCATTCACTGTTCTCAATTGTCAGAGACTGCCATGGTCCTAAGCAGCAAACCTCCCTTGCCAACACCATCTGCACAACCAACTGTTAACCTAAAGGATCCACCCAGTCCTCCTCAAGCCCTTCACTTTCCTTGCTAAGATTGAGAAGAAACCCAGATGGGCATTGGGCCCTTGGCCTCTATGCTAGAGCCATGCAGTCACTCTTGTTACATTGCACATCACAGAATCACAGAATTGTAGGGGTTGGAAGGGACCTCCAGAGATCATCGAGTCCAACCCCCCTGCCAAAGCAGGTTCCCTACAGCAGGTAGCACAGGTAGGCATCCAGGCAGGTCTTGAACATCTCCAGAGAAGGAGACTCCACCACCTCCCTGGGCAGCCTGTTCCAGTGCTCCGTCACCTCACTGTAAAGAAGTTCTTGCGCATGTTTGTGTGGAACTTCCTATGCTCCAGTTTCTGGCCATTTCCCCTTGTCCTGTCTCCACTCACCACTGAAAACAGTCCGGCCTCGCCATTCAGCCCCCCACACCTTAGATATTTATAGACCTGGATCAGGTCCCCTCTCAGTCTCCTTTTCTCAAGGCTGAACAGACCCAGTTCACTCAGCCTTTCCTCATAGGGGAGATGCCAGACCAGAAAGGTGAAACAAAGAAGTCAGTTTTCTGAAGCTGTTTGTATTTTAAGGGAGATAGAAGAGTGACAGAGAGATGGGAAGATGGATTTCATTTCCTTTCCTGTACTCAAATATTTGACATTTGCAGAATCTTTTATTTGGTTTGCAAATCTGCTCTTCTTGTAGCCCTGAAGGAAAAGGGAAAAAGAAATGTGAATCCACAATTTAAACAAAAACCATTCCCTGTAATTAGCATTTCTTTGATGATCCTTTGGTTTATTGTTGTGCATTAACTTCTGTATAATCATGTAATTACTACAACATTCATATAAATAATGCATTTGGAAGAGAAAGTAAACAGTATGTCACGTTCTATTCTCCAGTGAGTTTAGCGAGACCCTCTGGCTCAACTTTAGTGTTAAAGCTGTTCTTTTTGCTTGGAGGTAGCCAATACCTATTAATGAAGTCAAAGTGAACAAGGAAAATAAAAGCGCTTTCATTTTATCATGAAGGAAATGTAATGGGTCAGTCCTGAACTACTCACTGAATTTATTTTATGACAAAAATAATGTCTTGTCTTTGCTGTATTGCTGCCTCAGGGGAGCTGTTGTACATTAGCTATCGCAAGCAAGAAAGACAAACACCATTTGTAGCCCCCTTTCCCCAGGTCCTCTTGGGTTTTTCTTTTATGAAAGTTTCTGGTAAACACTTCTGTAAAGCTGCAGAACAGAATCACTCAGGTCTGCCAGCAGTTTTTTTTCCACTACATGAAAATATTTCTCAAGTACAATCCTCTGTTCTCTATCCCTTTGCAGTTTAAAAAAAAAAAAAAAAAAAAACCTAAAAAAAAGCCAGTTTTAGTTCCAAAATCTACAGCCAGCTTTTAACATTGCAACTTATAAAAAGCTAGTTTTACAGCTAGAAAAAAGTCACATCACAGTGTCAGAGGTAGAGCTGGAACAGACAACTGAATTTTGTACCACAAGCATCTGGATTTTGCCCAGATATTTGGGCCTGAATTTTGCTAGCTTTTTATACCAGGTATTTCAAAGTCTTACAGGTTTGGTGAGTGTGGGATGGGAGGAAGATCTGCTTTGGGGTTTTACTGACGCAGACTGTGGATTGGTTCTGGTTAACTTTAGCATGTCAACATACAGAGGCATGCAGAATGGAGGGTTCATAAGGAGGGAGTAAGATTACTTGGTCATGGATATATGAAGTCCTAATTTTGCAGAATATGCTTATATTCTGCCAGTCTATTTGACTGGTAGGTAGGATCTGAGGCTCTGTGCAACAGCTCTCATTGAATCTAGGAGGAAAACATAAATTTAGCACTGGTAGAGTTCCATCCTACCCTTACTCAGATATTTTCTATCTATGTGGCATCAAATTGAGTGACATTTTAATGATAAAGTAGAACAACCTTCACAAAGGAGAAGCATACTGCTGCAAACTGAGCAGCAAGTGAGCCAGGAGGGCCATGAGGAAATGGGAAGTTCTTCATGTGATCATGAGGACTGCTAGGAAGAAAAGTCAGCGTGCAGTAGCTGATAAGATCCCATAGGCAGAGACCTGAATTATCTCTGGTCTTAAATGTCTGCTGACTCAGGGCCCAATCCCACACTCTGGTTTTACAGAATCATTTTTTCTCCCTATGTCCTAGGACTGGCCATGTACTTAGCCTTATAGAGATGTAAACTCCTCCTGCACCAGAGTAGGAAGCACCTAACATGATTGCCTTGTATAGAGATAGCCCAGAAAGGCATATATTTCAATGGAATACTTCAAATTTTTGAAGCTTCTTCAGTTCTCTATCTACCTTTGTTGTCCTAGTCATGGTATCACTACTCTCTGTGTTGTCCTGAAAGCACAGTTGTGTCTGTCATCATCTTTGGGTGATAAGATCAGATTTTGAACTTGGATGCGTTACACACAACCACATGGTAATCCCCTGCTCTATAAAGGACAAGAAAGACAATAAAAAGCCCTCAGCACTTGTTCTCTCTACTTTTGTTTCCTCTGAGTCTCATTAGGCACTTAGCTAGCGACTAGTCAGGTACAAAGGGACAAGAACTCAGAAACAGGCCTCAGAGGTCCTGCCTTCCATCTGTGAGGGGTGTGAACTATAAGCCAAATTCATTTAGTTCCTTTTACATAATTGTCAGCTTCACTCAAAGCGGTTTCTTCTCCTTGCTTGCAAGGGAAGACAGTCAATTGTTGTTCTATTCACTTCGTCACATAAATCCATTTGACAGGCATGACAGCAACTGCTTGCTAATTATGGAGCAAAATTTGCAGTGCAAGGTTTGTTGTGCCAACGGTCCCCGGAACAATCCTGGGATTGTTTTATGAGAAGATTGGGCAGTCAGGGTTGAGCACTTTCTCTTCAATTATCCCCATGTGCTGTCATGGCTTGGAGCTGCTCTAGTGGAATGAAGAGAAGAAAATGAGTGAGCTCTGCTCCAACCCTGGGAGCAGTCGCTGAACCCTAAAGAGTTTGGTTGGTTGTATCTTTGTTAGCTGTTATTACAGATATTATTGCCTGTAGCGGCACTGGAGCTGCAGGTCCATTAGCACTGCTGTGCTATGTCCAGGGATTTATAGCTGTGCTGCACAGACTGCCTCTGGAGTGAAGCTCAGCATGTGGGCTCAACTAAGCCCAGCTCTCTATTATTCACTACTTTTGGTGACCTAATAAAACTCAGATATTGCTAGCATTGGATGTAGTTGGTTTGCTGATTTTATCAAGAAAATGAATTGATTTTGGGGTGAGGGTTGACTAACAGGAAAGTTCATCTCACTGGGGTAGAGTAAAAAAAATAATTTAAGAATCAAGTGCCTTAATGCTGGAATCTGAATGATGTGCAGAGATCTAAAAATATGGTCTTGAAAGAGGAAATGTAACTAGCTGGTCAAAAATCAGAACTTCCACTGAATTTTCACAAGAAAGTTAATTCCTACAGAAGTTACTGGACCACACATTCGCAGCACCTTATATGACTTAGGTTTGCAAAGCACCCTCTTGAGCCCCACTGGCTACCTTGCTCAAGAGTTTCCTCTTAGTGACCTGGCTACACTTGTATGGCTGTTGTTTCCAGCACATCTTTAGGGATAAATTGGGAAAAGAAAATGTGGGGAAGGGGTTGCTTTTGTCTGAGTACCCACAGGATGGAAGGACTGTCCCAGCACCAGGCCTCCTACACCTTCTCTTGCCCTGCTGGCATCACCTGCCAGGTCACAGTGGGACCAGTTCAGCTCAGCAGCCCAGCAGAAGACTAATCAATTCCTTCTGCTGAGTTGGCTCCCTAGCAGATGGCACATTGCATCAGCTCACCAGGCTGTCTGACAAGCCAGAACCAGAGGACTCTCACAAGTGAGGGCAACAGTATGAGCACGCCTTTTGTTTGTAGCAAGATATTAGATCAAATGCCTGAAAGTTTAACCACATCCTCCTGTCGCTGCAGATTTACAGCATGGATTTGGATGGTGGGGAAGGATGAGTTACGCCCCAGCTCCAATAAAAGTGTACCTAGAGCCCTTCAGAGCATTTAGGAGAATAGCTCCATAACAGCTACAAATACTTGTCTCTGCCATAGCCTGAAAGGGCTTTTGAAGGAACTACTTCTCTCTTTTATGAAAATGAATCACAAAGCAAGGTACATCTGAACTACAGGCAGGTTATCCATCCTTTTCCACTTCAGCTGAAAAGTTTTCGAGAAGGTCAGAAAAACTGCAGAAAATCTGAGGTTTCACCAAATCTATCTGAATTTCACTACACAAAGTCTCTTTCCACCCATCTCCAAACCCTCATACACACAGATATTACATTTTCAGAAACATCTTTTACAGGTCAGTGATATTAACTGAAGGCAGGTGGGAGAGGAGAGGAGAGGAGAGGAGAGGAGAGGAGAGGAGAGGAGAGGAGAAATAAAGCAGTAGGTGTTCACCTGTCAGTCGCAGCATAGGCCAATTTGGTACAGTGCCAGGTGAGGCCAAGCCCAGCAGGCACAGGAAAGCAACAGAAGAGATCAATGAAAATTCTTCAAAATCTGTCCTACTTGCAGCAGTAGGGTACTAAAAAACAGTGCCTCAAATTTTGGTTATTTTCCATAAGCATGTCAAAATTCTTCTAGTTCTCTTCAAAAGAAGAGTGAAGGATTATTCATCCCCTTTCCAGAAAATGATTTAAGAAGGCTGAGATCGTGCGACTCATGTGTAGCCCAATTCTCATGCTGTGCTGCAGAGTGCATGTTAATCCAGTTAAAACAAAAGCTAAAGTGTCTCTTCAGCTGCAACTGCAAGCATGCCTTCAGCAGTGCTATGGACCAAAGAAATTTCTGTCTTCACTGTTCCTAGAAGCTCCTCCATTCCCCTTTCCTCCTCACCCCTGGCATTCCCTTCCTTCACCTCTGCTCTTCATTATTTGTGGAGAACCAGTCTGGCTGGGAAACATCTGCTGTGTTCAGGTCAGTTCACCACAAGATCTACAAAGGCAGCACTGAGGTTGCACTCACTATCGTTTGGGTCTGGAGGAGACAGAACTCTGACTTGGATTTGTCAGATTAAAGCAATTGGAGAACCACAGGCCAGGTACTTACATGAGGTTAAAAGTAAGCCGTTAATTGCTCTTTAATCTGGACATCAGAAACATGATGAAAGATACTAGCTGGAATTTGGTTCAAATTCAGGTTGGGAGTAGGGCTAGGTTCACTGCAGTAACCTGAGTGTTCTGTACCAAGCCACATCTTCTGTCGGTTAAATAGCTCTATATTATTATATAAAATAGTTGAATTTTAGGGGAATTCCTAACACTTTCTGGCCCACGAATACTTAATCAGAAGTTACAGGAGCTGACCCTGGAAATCCTGTGGTTAGGGCATCTCCAAGAGATTGCAGCTCAAACCTCTGCTCGGGGTGGGGTGGGAGAAGAGCACCAACCCAGTCCCCTCCCTATGAGCGCGCTTACTTCCAGATAAAGGTCTCTGCGATTTGGTATGATCATGCATGTTTCAGGCAAGTCCAGAGACAAGACAGAGAAATACACATCTACCTGTGTTTTGACATGTATCTGTTGATCCTGTTGCCCATGATATGATGGTTCATTCATATGAACCTTCTCCTACCAATAGTGCCATATGTACATACATGTTTAGGAAGCAACAGAAGGCTGTTCTGGAAGCACCAGCACATGCAGATCTTACGCAGGTAACAGACACTGTGTAAACTGAAGTCCTCCATAGAAATCCATCCCAAAGTATCTCTGGTGGCTTCTGTTTCTAAACACACAAAGAGTAGAGCTGAGTACTTCAGCAGCATACCTCCAGCGGATGTGGACTGTGTGGGCCGAAGGGTCTTTCAGCAACAGCCTGGATTCCTTTCTGAAAGGCACACTCCAGTTCAGCCAGAGGTTATAGGCTTCATGCAGAAATTCCTCAGCTACAATCTGCGTTTTAATGCAGCAGGTCAAACTACCCTCATAATAGAACCTCTTGTCTTGTATAGATTATATGACATTTAAGAGGAGAAAGGGGGCACTCGAAGCTAAATCTCAGGATACTCCAACGTCTGAGATGGTGTACAGGTCTGGCAGATGGATTTAGACACTCTTAACAAGAATACTTCAGTTTTCACTCAGCCTCTAGCTGTTTTACTGCTGGTGTGAGGTAACTTCAAGGTTAGCTTTCCCCATTAGTTGGCCCAGATAGGGTTTTTCCCCATACAAGTTAAAACAGCTTTTCACCTACTCTAAACACACCCTTAGGTGTTGACCAAGATAAATGGTAGTGTAAGAGTCACATTGCCCCAGAAGTCCAACGGGGTATTACAAGGTTTCCCAAGAAAACAGCAGGTTTGGGGCAATACAGCTCTCTCCACATGAAGTAGGTAGCTATGCAGTGGGATGTGAAGGGGAACATGGTGACAAGCAACAGCTGGTTCATACAGCCTTGCTTAGCAAACAGAAGAAGGTATCATCACCAGTCTACCAGATGGGACTTTCCCCTCCATTGTCAGTGTGAAGGAAGGCCTGCTCCCAGGTACATCACTATGGCACATGCATATGTAGCACCTAGTGATGAGGACAAAGCCTGGAAGGATGGTAACAGCTAAGCTGGAGCAAAAGAGCATTTTCAGAAAACAGCTTCAAAAAGCTTTCCCTTTCTTTGTGCATGTTTGGAGTCATCAAATTCCCAGAGCTGGAAATTACAGTAATCAAGGCATGAAATGGAGCCCTGGGCAGAAGCTGAGTTCGATAGCATAAGGCCCTTTTTCTGAGTGGTTTGAACAGCTTACAGTTTTCCTATAGTTACTGCTTATTAAAAACTCATTGTGGAATTATTTTCATGAGTAATTCTTGGCCTCTGCATCCACTACAAGCAGCTTACTGTAGTCAACTGAAAGTCAGGACTGGTCAGTCCATTTTGCCCATTCATGTGGGTATCTTGCTTTGCTGCAGAGAAGTTGCTGTAGCAGGGGCTCACCCTGAGGCTGACAGAGGCTGCATCTCCCTGTGCACTGGGAACAAGTCTAGTTTTGTTCCCTGACTGCACAACTACCAGCACAGCGTTTGCTAATGTTCTTATTAGCCACTGAGTTTGCACTGAGAAGCCTTACGTGAGGACTCCAGCCAAAGGAGGAAGTAAAGCCTGCTGTTCAAGCAAAGCACTATCAGCCACCCATGCACAGCAAAGTAAACAGAGCCCAGCAGCATCAATCAAAGATAACTGAACCTTCATGTGGGACATGGTGAAATAAGATCGATACGCACAGACAGCAGGCTGCTTTCAGGCTGCTTTCACAAAAACTGTTTTGTTTTAAATCATGCCTCAAACATACCTAAGTTGTTAATTACCGACCACATACTGTATGAGGAGACAAATATAAGACCCATGAGTTTCAGAGCCAGGATATCAGGAGGAAGAATAAATTGACTCAGTGCAGATAAGTGTCACCATTAGATGATATGAATAGTGTCTTTGTTTCCCCAGCAGCTTTTAAAGCAGCTGTACTTTGAAGTATCTTGTTTTGGGGTCTCTACTGCACCCTGAAATTCTGAAATGAACTGAAAGCTGCTCCATTTTAATGAACTAAAAGACTTAAAATTATAATTTTATTGCATTTCCTATCCCAGTGAAGTTAATGAGAGCCTGGAAAGCACACGCTGCCCATTAGGGATTATTAGGAAAGCATTTGGAAGCTGTACAGACACCTTGGACTTCTATCACTATTAGACCCTTTTGTGGCCTTTCTGAGGAAAAGTAGCTTTTCTTAAGCAAATATAAAATCATTAGAATAAATATACCACCCATCACAGCTCCGGTAGTCCTCTAAGGATTTCCAAAGCTTTCTCTTCCCTTTGCCATCCCAGGAGTGCTTCAAAATTATGCAGGCTTTGTGGCTTCCTGGTAAGAGAGAGAAAAGCTAATCACATAAAAACATGGGAGAGATGCATAAGTATTTGGGAAGACTGAAAATCTCCTTGACTTGGTCCTGCTGCTCCATCCCACCTGCTGTGTCTGCAGCCCGTTTCTCCTCTGCTCCACACACTGTACTTGCACAAGGCACCATGGATGCCCAGTGACCCACTGTCACTGCTGGCAGCCAGTACCTGCGGAGCTTAGCTCCTGTTAGGAGCTGTCTTCATGAGACCTTTTCCATGTTATGATGGAAACTAAGTTAGAAATAACTCTGGAGTTGGCAAGATTTCTCTGAGTTTTCATTTACTGAAGCACTTTACTGCCAAGCTATGTTATTCACATCTTCTTGGGAATCTGCAGGATTATTATTTTTTTAATGCAATTCTTTGTTTGGGAGAGGTGAGAGATGTAAAATCTATGCTTTCCAAGAGGAGTAAGCAAGCTGAGAATTATTGTTATGAGTGGGCAGAGCTGCCATCCATCATGTCACATCCACATAGGTAGGATGAGTCTGATATTTCTGCAGGACCACATTTGGTGTCCCACATCATAGCAGCTGCTGCACCTGGCAGTTGGCATCACAAGCCAGAATAAGGCTGCACTTTGCATGTTTGTTACAGAAGGTACCACTTTGCTGTAGGTAGGCACAAGGCTACATTCCCAGATTCCCTGCCAGCATCCACACTGGCCAGGGAAGTCACACAACAGCCCCCCCCCCCCCCCCCCCTCCCCTTCACTCTCCTTGTGTATGTTCTGGAAAGCAAATTCTGCTTCACAGTTACAAAAAAACATCATCAGTGGTAGACAACACCTATCTTGGACCTTGCACAGCAAAGAAAAGCACAGACTAATTAGTGTCAATGAGATGTTTAACAACAAAAGATCAGTGTGTGAGAAGAGGGTCTGATTCACCCAAGGATGAGACTAAAAGTTGATCCATGACTGTATGGCCAAATCCAACACTTCTTTAAAATACCAAGGGCTCAGAGAAAGCTGGAGCAGAACCAGAGAAGAGCCTCCAGAAATGTTTCACTATTTGAAGGACGCACCAGTGGTTCCCCTCGTGGGAACCTATCTCTACTGACAGAGATAGGTAGAGAACAGAGATGGACTGCTACAAGTCAGAAGACAAAGAAAACTTCCCTGCTGCAGAATGAGTAGAAAGCTATGTTAAAAATATGCATATAAAACTCCCTGCCACTGACTGCATATCCATTAATCACTGGCCAAAAACATTTCCAGCCAGAGCCTGCTAAATGAAAATGTTGTGTGAAACTTGTGCTCGTAGCACACTGCAGAAAAAGTGCTTATATGTGTGCATAGAAAAGCAAGAAAATCTTGAAAAGACAAAGTCCTTGATGCCAGTGCTGTGCAAAATGGAAAAAAAGTCTAGAATAGCCCCACATGCAACACATCTTCTAGCACAGGCAGCCACAAAAAATCTGCAAGGAGCTCCTGGAACAGGGACCAGAACTAAGAGCATCACTCAGATCTGCCCCTCTGGGCACTGAACTGGGAGATTTGGACTTCATAATCTGCAGCTACATGTTAGCAATGGAAAAATACTACTGAACAACTAATTACCAAAAGCATTGGGTAACAAAATCCCGATTAAAATATTTGCAGGAGGTAGACAGAAAGGTGCCAGCCTGAAGCTTGTAATTGCTTTTATTTCTGGCAAGCATCAGGATCTACTTCTAATAATGACTATGGGCACACAGTATTAGTTAGAAGGGCAGGGGATACTTGTTCCCAGGTGCAGCTGAGACCAAATAGGGCAGGACATGTCCCAAAATGGGTATGGGCAGGCATGGTAGCTATAGGGACGGGATGTGCACAGTGCTATGGCACTGCCCAAGCAACCATCGTGTGCCTCCATGGACAGAAATGCTCCAAGGCACCTCTCTCTTGTGAGCAAAGCATCACCAGGTGCCAGCCTCATCCTCCCACTTCTGCCCTGAACAGCCCCAATGTCCCTGCCTTGGCCCCAGCCTAGACAGCACAAGTAGGGCAAAGGCTGTGCTTCCAGCACCAGCACCCTCTGCTCAGAGGCTGCCCAGTGTTGATGAATTGCCCCTTCTGGCATTGCCTTTTCCAGGCTTCCTGGGCTGCATTCAGTGCCTTGGGCCCTTCTGGCTATTCAGTCCATGACTGAGTTCCACTCTCCATGATATAAATTATGTCATTATGTTTTTTTGAGTCATTCCATCTCCCTACTCTCCATTTTCCTGTCAGCTCGCTAACACATTAATTATACAAGGAGCACACATCAAAGTCAAGCTACCTTGATGCAGCAGTTTCCATATGCTGTTCGTGTCCCACAGATCTCTAGTTTGCCCCCTGGTCCCTTTTATTTCTGCAGCACACAACACAGGCACTCTGCTCAGTGCACTAGCACATGCCATCAGCGACACAGCTCACTGCTGTGCTTATTCTCAGCAGAGCCCTGTTTGATTGCTGGGGCATTAAATGTGTACACTTATAGTGGTGTATAAAATCTGTGACCACATAAGCCACACTGTCAAGTTTAGGAAAATCCAAACTGAGTTATAGTGGGGAAACAAGTTACCACATCAATTGAAAAAAGAGTTTGAATTAATTGGAAACTTTACAGGCTTAGCTTCGGTTTCCAGAACATTCCCAGCCCATGTCCCTATCTGTACTGTCCCTTTTTTCACATGTATTATCAGTTCCTGCTCTTCTCATTCTGACACCTCTGCAAGGCACAAAAGCAAGGCTGCAGTGCATTTCTGGAGCGGCAGTTTAACCAATATTCTGCCTTCCTTGCATAAGCGCTGAAGGACAGACCTCAACCCATTCAAGGGGGCCCCTTCTTTGACTTCATAGGATGGTGTAACTACTGACAGATCCTTCTGTAGAGGCAACCGAACCAATGAACTTTACTGCTCTCCCATATTCCCCTTCTCAACATTGGACTTTTTCCACTTCAGTTGGATATATTATGCGCCTACCAGAGACCCGTGTTCACAACTCTGGCTTGCACACATGTTGCAAGGCAGGGAAATTCTGCATTGTGACCAATGGGATTCATAGTCTGCCAAATGGAAGAGTGCAGCACGGAGGTGTGGGAGGATGAGCCAATTGATGCTCAGAGCTCAGAACATGGGTTTTGCTGTTTTGCACAACCAAAGCTGTGCCGCAGAGGCAGCAGTCCTGAGTTTTCCTTGGAAGCGGCTGCATTAACTTCTGAAAGTTGCTTCAGAGCTTTGGAAACACATGAATCTCATATTTTCTGACAGAGGTGTATTGTTCCTTTGTGAATGGTTGTCTCATCCAAAAAAATACATGTGGGACACTCTCTGATCTCAAGCAGGTGATCAATGAATCCAGATCCCAGGTAAAGCTCAAAGGTCCTGCTGGTGAAAGGAACAATTTACCATCTGCATCCAGCAGTGCTTAGGTGCAGAGTCCCTTCTTCATACCACTTTGTAGCTATTAGTCCAAATCAGCTCTAATCCACCTCTTAACAGTCTAAAGCTATGTGTCTTCTTTGATGCATGGGAGCTTAGGGTCTTTCTCTAAAGGAAGCCCACACAGCGCTCCTTGCAAGCATCACTTTTCATGACCTTCCCAAATCTTTGTTTCAGATCAGCTCAGATAGATGAAAGTAGAACAGGTAAATCTCTCAAAAGACAGTGAGCTCACATCTCATTCTCTAAAATGCAGAGGGCAGTTCTGAAAGTCAGCACAACCTGCAGGCAGTCACAGATTTCACCCAGCAAGTCCTTTGACTTCAGTCAGGCTTCAACAGAGCCACACTCATCAGAGCACAGCGCACCGCCTGCCTGATGCACGGCTGCACAGCATCACTGGCATTCATATTTGCCTGCACTGACTGCTAAAGGAAACGAGCAGCAAAGCAATTCTTAGTGAGCTCAGATGTGCACAAGGCTTAGCATGGAGAAAGAGAAAGCGTTGTTTGAGCTTTATGGGCCTTACAGTCAATAGCTTATCCTTCAAGTTACTCATTTACATTACTGCTGGCAAAAGTCACACCACCTCTCCAGAAACAGTCTCAAATGAGACTCAGTCTTACAGAGCATATGAAAGACAGGGGAGGAAGTATAACTAAGAGGAGAACTAAATTTATGGTGTAGTTAAAGGATGCAGTGCAAAAGCCCTCTACTTGCAGCACTAAGCTTAGTGGCATGTGGGCACAGCTCTCTCCTCCCCCTGCATTTCAGTAGTACTGGGGACAATTTTGCAAACCTTTGGACACAGTGACTGCACCAGCACCACATTTAGTTTAATTTAGAATCCCTTGAGGGCAAAGTTGCCAATGGGGAATAGGAGTTTGGCATACATGAGCATGCATGTGGAAGATCTCATTTTTTCAGGTTACCTTGAAAAAGCCCCATTAAAAACAACTAACTTGTTCTGAAAGTATTTTTCAGCATTTTTCTTCTAGTATCTAAACATCTGAAATGCTTTTCAACATCAGGTTCATGCCCAGCATGAATTCCTCAAAAAAAAAATCTTTGAACATATCTGCATTCACTTCATTTATTTCTTTTAAAGAACGTATCATGTATCGGAAGGCTACAGCTGGCTGGCACGGCACAGAGGGAAGCTCTGCACAAGTGCAACAGCAGGCTTTATTTCAGGCCACTTTCCGAGTTATGTTTCTGCAATTCAAAATGTCTAATGAGCTTATTTGATTGTATCCATGCCAACAAAGAGATATAAACAGCTTTAATCACTGTTTCGCGTTGCTCTTGACCCCCTGCTTGGCTTCATTATTTTCCTTTTAGCCACATCAAGGCACAACACTCCAACTAAATCATTCGACTACTTGCTGAAGACCTGTCCACGTAATAAGATTTCTTTTTTTTTTCTTTTTAAATCATCTCATGGTTTTTTTGCACTGCGGTTTAACAAGCAGCAGCCAAGCTGAGTGTTAGTTCCAAAGTAGCAGCTAGGCAAGGAATTAATGTCAATAGCTCTTGTTGGTTCTTGGTTCCTTTATTTTCAGATAAATTTCTGAAATTATTGCCCTGAACTGATTAATGGCCAGAGACAGGGAGTAGGTTACAGCTTCTAATCTCCTGCTCTGCCCCTAACAATGATGGAGGGAGGGCAGAACATGGAAACAAAGGGAAAAGGAAGCGTTAACAGTTCGAGTCACACTAAGTGTTGGCCTGCTTAAACTAATAATATCAGACAATTCTCTATAGTCTGAAACACTCACAGTCCTCCTACAGAGCTCCAAGCACTTCATGATCAGTGAACCATTTTAATGACACATTCTCTTGTAGAGCTTAAAGGTTTGAAATATTAAATCTTTTCTCTTACGCATGCTAGCAGCAAATGAATCTGATGCCTATCCATTAATGAAGTTTGTCTCTCGATCATTATAACAAGGGCATTAGCTAACATTACTTCCCCTCTACACTTTTTAAAAAATGAAGAAGCATGTCAAGGAGTACACACAGTGTGACACACAACTCTAAGTTCAAAAGGTCCCTGAGGACAGAGGTCAGACAGCATGGAGAAAAATCTTTGCCTTCCTAAAATGTAGGTCATTTCCTCCAGCCCTGCACGAAGCTAGGAAGAATCCCCAGGCACACACACAACCTCTGCTCTGTAAAAGACATAGCTGGAAAGTTGTTTCTTTTTCAAAAATACTTCTTTTTTCATTCTTTATTTGGAAGTGCTTCTTAATGTGTTATTGACACATTCTGGAGAAAAGATCACAGAGTAGCAGTATGCCTGATTTCTCTGACACTCAGGTCTGCTGCTTGCTAAATATTGCAAGAAGTGTCAGTGACTTCTGGAACTTTAAAGACATCCATTTTTCCATCTACTTGATTTCATCAGAGCTGTCTGATGAAGGCTACGGTGCGAGAGCAGCACAGGGACAAAGGCTGTGGCCTCATGGGTCACTCACACTGCAGGCATCTGCTGAGCCAACCCTCTGCCTCTAGGCAGGAGCCAATCACACTGGGGAACCAGCTGACTTCACCACACAGACCTTCACAGACCTCACTGCCACGGCTTTGAAGAAGTTCTCCACCACCTAAGTCATCTCTCCCTTGCTATAATTCGGGCTGACTATATCTTATCTTAACCAGCATGGGCACTGAAAGGTTATTTCCTCTTCTCGTTTAACATTTCTTGTTTTCATGAAACCGAACAACACTAATTGTTTTAATCCTTTGTATAGGTCATTTCTGTAGACCCGTGATCACTCTCCCTGCTCTTTCCCAGATGTCCTACATTAGCACACAGTGCTGTCACTGAGGTCTCAGCTAGCACCAAACGGAAATTTATGGGTGTTTCAGGATATACACTTCAATGCACATCCTACTGTACATCCCTTCATACAGCAGTGCATCTCTGAGCTGATGTCCCTCACTGCCATTTCAGCCTTTAGTGTCCCACTCCCCGAGTAGAACAACAGTTGCCACTCCTATCTGGCAAGAGAGACATTGACTTTTCCACTTCAAGATCTTACAGAACTGCAAGTTACTATATCAGCTGATGACAACTGAGGCTGTACTTATTAATTCCTACTCCCATAGACAAAAACCTGACAGCATATAGCATATCAATTACTGTTCATAATAAATGGGCATGAGACCCCAACCATAGGAGAGGTTCTTCAGCCTTCTGGGCACTGTGTGGTTAAAATATCGTGGCCATCTCATATAGCTGCAAGACAGATAAGTTGGAACAACATGTTACTGTTATAGCTGCACTCCCAAATAGCTTTGCTGCAAGGGTTAATTAGAAATGCTTTCCATTAGCAACAAGTCTTGCAGCTGTAGTATGATAGGATTGTGGCTGCAAAAGCCCCATTGTTAAAACTAATCTGCTGTTAAAGTGCTTAATCGAGAGATTATTAACATTTCTGATGAAATACTTAGCTAAAGTGCAAAATGTAATCATAGGGCTTTGCTGTCTGGACTTCCAGCTAATATCACAAGCACCACAAGCACACTAAATACCTCAGCAGCGTACAGGGCTATTAGCCTAATCCACTGTGAGAGCAGACACTCCCTCCCACTGCTCCCTATACATTTCATCTTAATGAAAACACTAAGTATTTTGCTGCCTAGCAGGAAGGACAGATGCATCATCTCACACGGCAGAATGAATGCCAAAGCCATCAGACTGCTCCACAATGAGGGTCAAATCCTGAGCCACACTGAGCATCCATCACTCTCAGTGCAGCCCATGGTGCTGGGCACTCAGCAGATTTCTGCTATTATCGATTTCCACAGAGTAGAAGCAGCTTTTCCTGCAGTTAGAATATATTTTCTGACCAAGACCAGGAACGGCTCTGCTGTCTGGAAAAGCAGCAGTTGCCCCTGGCACTGGCCATCACAGCATGCCCACACAGCATCATCAACGGAGACAGCAATCAGAGACACCTCATGAGGAAATTTTATCTCATGCCTCAATTTTCAAAGATCTCAGACACTGATTTGCCACTCCCTGACCTCAAAAAAAAAAAAAAAAAAAAAAAAAAAAAAATTATATTATATACGTATTCAAGACAAAGCAAACATATTTTGGTCCTTACCTATGTGAGACGTCCAGGTTTCATTTTCATCTAGGAAAACAGAAAGCCTCTGGAAAGCCTCTGGAAAACAGTTCATTTATTTATTCCTGCCCCAGGGAGGTGCCTATTCCAGCTGGGAGGGTTGTCTTTTGGAGGTGCCAGTCTCACTCACACAAATGCACAGGGATCCCTGAAGTGTAGTTTGGGCCACGCTTGTGGCCAAGTGAATCTCAACCTGTCTCCTGAAAGCCAGACATTGGACTGATGACCCTTGAAGTTCCCTTCCAACTCAGGATACTCTACAATTTTATGAAAGCACTGCTGAGAAATGAGCCACTCATCTCACGTGCATGAGTGACCACCACTGATGCACCCTTTCCTGGATTCCACAAAGGTCAGAATAGCCTTCGTGTCAGGGGCCCATCCCCTGTAGCATGCGTTTGGGAAAGCTTTCCGTTTCTTCAGTTCAAAACTCCATAACCACAAGAGATTTTCCTAACCCAGAACAATCGTAACCTCACTATTAGAAACAATGCAGTGTTTCAAAATAAGCAACAAGCATCCAAATCTGGACCAGAAGATACCTCCCAGAACAATGGCTGTGCTGAACTCCACTCATGCTTTTTTAAAAGCAGAGCCGCTTTTGAAATAATACAAAAATCAGAGCTCTGTAATAAAAGTCCTGCTTGCTCTTGTTTAGTCTCTTTCTTCAGGTCATCACTTTATTTCCAGTATGTCCAGACTAATGAAATTCTTCACCTCATCCTGCTTTGGTGTCACTTGAGTTTTATCCATCACAACCAATAAATATTTCTGCTTTCTGAGAGTACAGATTTGTGGCAAACATCAGCCTACCGCAGGCAAAGCAAGTGGGGTAAACTGAGCTAAGTCAAACTGGAATGCCACTGGAGTACTAGCTAGATTAAATATTAATAATGACTTTTCTCCTTTTGATCACTGAAGTGGCAACGAAGCAGTAGGAAGAAAGCCCAAAATGTTGACATATGTTTTTATTATCTTTAGTCTTCTTTTTTTGAAGTCTTGGGAAGAGGCTCCACAAATACTGCCCAGGTTAAAAGCAAAGAATTATGTTACTTATTTCAGCAGTGAGAATTTTATTAATAAGGATAACTAGATTTATCCCTTCAAAGATTATCAGGAAAACAATCATATGAAAACTGAAAGAAAAAATAATTAATCCAAGTTTTAAAATTCACTAACCGAGAAGTGGTGTAGATTAAAGAGATCCAAGCATACGTCCTACAATAACCCTTCAACAATGGAAAGCCAGCTAAGCTTTATTTTCCTCGCTTTTATCATTTTTAGTCATTTCTGTCTCCTTTGGGTCTGCCAGGACTGGGAGCAGCTTCCCTATGGCTTTCAGTGAGAAATGTTCATTCCTTTCACTCCTTAACCAAAGCAACCCCACATAAAACTCATGCCTTCACAAGATTCCAGCCGAATCCCCCAGACTGTAAAGGATAAAGTTCTCTAAGAAATCCTTCTCTTGAGAAGTAGATCTGAAACATATCCAGTCCTTTACAGACTTGCCATTCCTTAAGATCTGTTAAGATGTTGGCAGAAAAGGGAAAGACTGAGGAAAAGCAGGAAATAGGAAACAAATTTACATTAAGAAAATATAAAAATAAAAGCAATATATCACTCACAGCTGTTGTTATCCACCTTCTCCCTGACCAGGAGAATTTTTGGTACCAACTACAAGAATACTTTAGGACAGAAAATTCTCTTGTTTTAATTTAATAGAAAACAATTCCTCTTTTAATGGATTTCCTTACCTTGTTCCCTCAAGACTTAGTTTTATAAGAAAACAAACAAAAAAAAAAAACCCACAAAGTTTTTGTTAACGCTAAAGAGGTAATATGAAAGGTTTTTTTTTCCCCCCAATGAGTATTTCTGGATCACTGAAAAGTGCACTTCTAGCAGAAAAGTCCACATACTTGAGCAGTACCTATCTCTTGTTTTGTGTGTTCTAAAAGAGACTGAAGCCATCCAAGTATTTCTTGTTTTGCACTGAAAGAAACAATCAAACAACATGTAGCTTGAAACAATTTGCCGTTACAGAATCATAGGCTACAGACCTACTTAAGCAATCATGGCACCAAGCTTGTCAGAGTTCAGGGAGCACCTGGACTTCACCCAAATTCCAGACAGTGCTCACCAAGGCTTCTGAGCCAAATACACCTTCTTAAACGCAGTCCTGATGGTGCATGAATTTAACATAAAAGCCTGCTTCCTCAACAGAAGCATGCATCTTGTACCAGCACTCCCTGAGACTGCACCTGATTCACTAAGCTTTCTGCATTTAAGCCTCACTATTTGCTGAGCTTGTAAATTCACTGTGACTTCTGGAGTTACCACACCTGATTCCTTTACAAACTCACCCCAAGAGAAAATAAGCTACAGCAAGGCTACTTATCATCTCCACTGACAAAACCATAAGCACCTGTGAAACCAGCACGTGCAGCCTTGTAGTTTGGCTATTCCCTTTCTTCCAATGAGATTTGGTCTTCTGCACAAATGTGTGTTTGTGTGCTGAACTTTGTGGGAAGAACAGGGGAGCATCTGGATCTAATGAACAGAGAAGAATGTAACTAGGAGTAGTTTAGGTAGCTGAGTATTTTAGGTATTATGGTTTTGGTTGCTGAATACAGCTCAGGTGTGGAGAAAAGCTCAGATGAGAGAGCAGTAGAGCGCTCAGTCTGCAGTGTTGCTGTGGTCTGTTGTGGAGCAGTAAAAGTGTTCTGCTTTTTCTCCCTCCCTTCCTCATAGGATTAACTCATAACCAATATAAAAGTGACAAAAAGCAAAGTGTCTCACTGAAAGCTTTACTGTGAAAAAGCCTGCGGATGTTTTCAGAAGTCCTTTTATTCAAACTATGGGGCAATTTGACCCTGTGATAACTTCACAGTTGTTTACAATGTGATTCCATCGTAAGTTTCTACACAAAACTTACGCTGCCTGAGCCAGCCAAGGTGTTATTTCTGCAGTAGAAACCCCCTCTAAAATGTTATTCATAGGATACTTGGTGTGCTTTTCTTTTAATTCCAACTATTCATCTCTTCACTTTGGATCAGCTTCATTGCCTGAGTCACTCTGGAGAGGGAAATTTCTTGCTCAGCTCTCCTCCACGCAAACAGGACTAGAGAAACAGCTCCCTTGTAGCCTGATAAATGATGCATTAGAGTCTGAGGATCTCGTCAGGAATATGAATGCAGGCTCTTCTCTGGGGTGTGCAGCAACAGGATGAGAGGCAACAGGCAGCAAGATAGTGAAACTCGATACTCTTTTCTACTTGAATTATTCTATAATCCTATGATTTTAAGTATTAGCAAGCAAGATAAATGCACGTCAGGACATTTCTTCTTGCAGATCTGGGAATCAAATTGCTTCAAATGACCTAAACTGCCATCATGCAACATTGGTACGGGCCACATCGTCAGCACCTGCATTGAGGCAGATCACTTCTCATATATATACTGTAGTAATTAACTTTTAAAATTCTTCCTGGATTTTAGTTTTCCACAGGAGACGTAGGCTACTGAGCGAATGCTGTTGATGCTACAAAGAAGCTCACATTTAAAATAATTGGGTGGAATTAAGGGATCACCTTACTAGTTTGTATATGCTCTGTTATCATGAAGGAGAGTTGTTTGGTACTAGGTAAGCACTGCTAAACCCCTGCTTGGGATGCTATAAAGAGGTGACATAGACTGTTTTGTTACACAGTCATACATGTGAAACGCAGAAGCTAGAACTGTAAAGCAGCTCATGACATAATCTCTTTCTGGCTTCAAATGAGGACATGTTACTTTAAACTCACAGCAGAAGAAACATTTTGTAGCTCATGTCAGGAAAGGAGATAATTTGTATGTTATAGATTCGCCTTAATTAGTATTCATTGTTTAAAATGAGTAAGTTCTTTAGTGGTTTCAAATGGCAAAAATAAGGAGAAGTAACTGAAATGGTAACTAAATGTGTCACTACAGATTTGCATAATAACTTGGGGAAGAGGAAAACAGCTCTTCAGGTAGCAGTGAACTTCAGGAAAGTGACCAGTGATTACAACACGTTAGGGAAAAATGTATGTAGACCATGGAATGTAAGTTTGTCCCAGTAAGAAGGAAATAGGATAATATGTTTACATTTTCAAAAGAAGCATTTTTGCCTTCATAATTAAGTTAGTTATCTTCAATTT
Organism: Lagopus leucura; assembly: GCF_019238085.1. Classification (NCBI taxonomy): domain Eukaryota; kingdom Metazoa; phylum Chordata; class Aves; order Galliformes; family Phasianidae; genus Lagopus; species Lagopus leucura. Next base: position 35,878,591 of record NW_024962334.1, on the reverse strand, counting down.
GATTTTCCTGTCCAACTTCCAGCAGCATTGTAACTGTAAATGTCCTGAATAAAACACTGCCATAGGAAAAATCTGGTATTACTTTGTGAACTGAGAACTGAGTTTGGGTTGTGTTTTTATTTATTTATTTATTTAAGAATGGGCATAAATGCTTCCATGTGCTGACATGTCCCTGCTAGCACTTAACTGTGTCCTCCTGCTTAACTCCCATGGCTGCCCAGGCAGACTCTTGGGCAAGGGACACCTGCTTTCAACGCTCACCTTCTCTTGGTGGATGTCCCCAGCCATCAGCTCCATGTCTTTATTGGTGTGAAAGGCAGGAGCACTGTGCCAAACCAAAGCCATGGGCTTTCCAATGAGCTCCAAAGTGCAGACACAAGGCACAGGCACTGCGTGGCACTGGATGGCCCTCTGAGATGGGCCTTTGAGATTTGATGAAACCAAGCAGGAGGGGGAAACAGAGAAAGAAGTGAAGAAAGAGAGAGGCTAGACAGAAAACGGAGCATGTGATGCAGACAATGTTCTTTTGCTGGTACCCAGGCTGGAGCTCTGGAGAAGGAGGTGGCAGTGACCTCTGCCACCACCATGGTGTGCAGCTGGAGCCGGGCAGCCCTGACAGCAAATCCTGTGCTCAGAAAATGTGTCCTGCTGGCTTGAACAAGAGCCCCCTGCACAATGCCAGGACGTGGCTCTTTCATGTAGCACCAACACTTCAGATTCAGCACAAAGGACACAGGAAAAGTGATGACAGCAGTTCAAAGGCTGTTCTGAGCTTTTGCCTTCAGCAGTCCCTTTGAGCCTCAAATTATCTGTACTTTCAAAGCCTTATGTTTGAACTGCTGCATCCCAGAGGAAAGCCGACCCTTAATGGCAACTGCTCTGAGTCCACATTCAATTGCAATCCTGTTAGCACCAGGACACTCAATGTTCCTATGTGTTTTGAAGCTCTTGCCAGTCTTCCTCACCAACCGGGGCCCCTCCTTTTGAGGCTCCCCACTGTCCCTGCAACGCACAGGCTGCAGCATTCTGCCTCTCTGAGGAGCAGGACGCATGGCAGGGCTGCAGGCAGGAAGGAGGGAACAGGCTGCGCAATTGAACTGGACAGAGTCCTCCACAAGGACACAGCTCATTGTTTGGGAGCTACCGAGTTTCAGGCAGCACCGAGAGCAAGGTCTGCAGACGCCGGTTTGACCCAAAGGGATATGGAGCTACTGCCAGTGCTGTTCCTCTGGCAGCACCACCAATGGTCCAGCACAGACAGCAAAAGCTTCACTGCAGGACTCATTTGTGCAGCAAAATCCCAATGTATTCACCTGGATCTTTCTCGCCATCTCTCCATCTCCTTTTCCCATCTGTGCTGTCCTAGTGCACACTGCTGGGAGGAGGCCAGCCCAAAGGCAGGGTGTCTGGGCTGATAGAAGGGGAGGCCCTGAGGACAGAACACACATCAGCACAGTACACAATCAAATCCATCAGCAGCCACACAGCTAGAAGTTATGGGAAGTTCAGAGTTAACCCGGTGAAGGTCTCAAACTGGTACAACTTCTTGTGATACTTAAAATTTTAATTTAAAAAATAATTTTTAATAAAGCTATTTACCCCCTAGTGAGCACACCAACTCCCTCGGTCACCTGCCAGTGCTCTTTGCCATGATGGGAAGCAGCCTTCCTCTCATGGCCAGGGACTTTAGGCTACCTCCCTTTATTTCTCCTCCTTGCTTTTCCTGGCATTTTCCATGTCCTGTTCTTGTTTTCTTGTTAGCACTATTTCCCTCTCCATTTTGATCACTTGTTTCTTAATTTCTCCACAGTCTATGGGAGCTAAAGTTGATTCCACCTCTAGTATGTGCTTGAGGAACCAATAGCATGAAATATAAATCAGCTCTAAAAGAAGAAAAGATTTTATTAAGTTATATGCCTGTCTGGCATCCAGAAATGCCCTCCTGCAACATCCCTGGAGATCACAAAGAAATGCATTTTACTCCAGTGGAAGAAATATATGACATTAGAATAATGCCTTTTAAACATTTTTGTAAGAACATGACACTTTAAACCATATTCTGCAGTTTGGAACTGGACCAAAAACAGACTTTGATTTGAAACAACTTACAATAGAATTTCTATCCTAAAGAGGCATATTTTCTGAGTTCTGTGGTAGCTGAATTTAATAGGCAAGCCCTACTTCTACACGGTCCACGACAACTGAGATCAGCCATGACCCCAAGCTCTTCTGTCCTTGCACACAACCATCTTTTTCACATTGCCCAAGAGCTCTGCACTGCTCACTGTAGGGCTTTTCCTGCAGACCTTGCTGGGCAATTGCAACCTTTATTGCAATGGTGATGTGAGTCTCAATAATATGTATATAAAGGTCGGAGACACAAATTTCACCATGGAAATCTAAATGGAAAATACAGTGCTATCTCTGCTGTCCTCCTTGAAAGACTCATGCATAGCAGGGGGAAACCTGTTTTTGTTATTTCTGCTTTTGGACCAACATTGAATTATTGCTAAACTAATTGCAAGTGATTTATGAGTTTGAATCAACCCTCCCAATACCAGTAGAATGTCTTAGCTGGGTGCTGGATTCACTGTTGGTGACCCAAAGCAGTCCAATGGATCATCTGTTAACTGTTTGCACTGACTGCTTACTGCTCGTGGTCTGCAGACTGCTCCTCTCAGACATATGGCACTGCTGTTGAAGCCCAGCCAGCTGGCGATCAGGGCTCTCACCAAGGACATGTGTGTTCTTCCAGAAACAGAGGGATGACAGATGAGAAAACTCCTGTGGTTTGTTTTTCCATGCAAACAAAAATGCTTTTTCATAAACACAACTGAGGATGCAGGAAGCTACAGTAGGAAAACAAACTTAGGAAAACTACTCTTGGCTGCAAAGTTTATTCTCCATCCCCAAAACCATGTAGCACCAAATTCTCTGCAAGTAATGGAAGCAACACCAGAGGGAGATGTGTTTGGAGATGTCTGGGACATTTTTTACAGGAGCTATTCAAACTACTGTCCAGGGAAGTTCGACTAATGTACAGCTTAAAGCCTGTCCATTGGAGATCCTGATTTCCCTCCTCAGTCAATAGAGAAAGATTTGCTCCTCCAGAGAATCACAGAATCACAGAATCGTAGGGGTTGGAAGGGACCTCCAGAGATCATCGAGTCCAACCCCCCTGCCAAAGCAGGTTCCCTACAGCAGGTTGCACAGGTAGGCATCCAGGCAGGTCTTGAACATCTCCAGAGAAGGAGACTCCACCACCTCCCTGGGCAGCCTGTTAACATTAGTTAACATAGAGAACATTAGTGTTAGATGTCTGAAATTCCCAGAGGTGTTTCTCCTACAGTGCTGGGACACGTAGGTCCCTGTTCCAAAGGCCACTTCCACACCTGGCCACTGGGCAGTTTTATGTCAGAAAGAAAGTGAAGAAAATCCTCTCTTGGCCATTTATCCCTGAGCAGACAGAAACAATCCTTGTTGGTGGAGGAACTGGGTGCTGAGACCCCTTATCATCCCTGAATGTGCATCTCTCAATCAGCATCCCTTGATGAACATCCCTTGATGATCATCTCTCTGCCCCTCTGTCCAGCACAGAATACCATTACAGTTTACAACAATTATTCAACAGCCCACTTATTGCTAACATATAACAGACACTAACCACATATCCTAAATATACTTGATAACATTTCTGAGATTCAGATTCCTTTTTAACACCCCAAAGCACTTAAAAATATTAGAGCTCCATACTGGAAGTGAAGTTTTATACTTTTTCACTAACATTTTATATAGAATTTTTATAGCAGCACAGCCCTTGGGGTCTCCCATGTCTCCCAGCTATTTGTAGCCTTAAAAATAGATATTTTGTTGTTGTTGTTGTTGAAGGATAAAGCATATACCAAGACATTCAGATGTTTTCAGGAGAAAAAAAAAATCAGGATGTTTACAGCTGGCTCCATTTACCGATCACAATTTCATTAAACATGGTAATAGTATTCCTGCTAGTAAATACTTGCTGAAGTATTTACTTTACAATGCTAAAATATTGCTAGGAAACAATACTTCCCATTGTTTTCTCATTCCGATAGAGTTACAGTAAGATTGCAAAGGAGTCTGGTCCCAGTGGAGGGCTGCAGTGGGATTACACACAAACGTACATACACACCTAGATTATCTCTATACATTATCTCAATTACATGATTAACAGCTATTTATCCAACATTTTTTGTGTTTTTACCAAACAGAAGGTTTGCCTTAATAATCTAAACCTTTTCTCTACACAGCAAGTATTCCTGTTTTCTAACTGAGAAGGTAAATATCTGAACCAGAACTGCAGTTCAGCATTTATTTCTTAAATAGTCATAAGGGGTAAAGACAGAAGTTTTTGCATGGGTCAAATGAGCACTTGGGAATAGGGAGCAGGACTCTGGCAGGACAGGACAGGAAAGGACAGGACAGGACAGGACAGGACAGGCAGCTGGCAGCACTTCCTGAGGCACATTGTGTCCCCGGGTTTACTGCTTTGTCCCCTCCACGTCTGCATCTCCTTTTATGTTTGCAGGCAGTCCCAAGCACAGCCTGCTTTGCCATTGCAGCTCCAGTTTGCATCAGTACCTTGATAAAGCAGGGCTGGCTCCTTGTTCTCTTTTGTTCTTTTGTTCTGCACCTCTGAGAAATTCGTCTACAGTTAGGAGGCATCTGTTGTCTCTTAAAGACTTCCAAGAGTCACTGAATACTTCTCCATCTGTCACTCTAACATCTGTTGGGGATCGAGCAGAAATTAAACAAGCTCTGTGTCTCAGGATCTTGCTCTATAAAACATTAAAGAAATATAAAATCATCACTTGGTTTCCACTGGAGCAAGAATTTAATTTGATTTTACAATCTCCATGTTTTCCAAGGTCTCTTCCCAGTTCAGCACAGGCTGGGCCCTTGCCTGTTTGCTCTCTGAAAGGAGGCCCTACATTGAAAACAACATCTTTGATCCACTGAAAAGCACGACCAGTATTTACAAAGACTGTGTTTTACCAGTGAGTTACCTCTGCTTGACACTACTTTTCTATGGAGGAGCTGTGCTCAAACACTTTGTGCATTTGCAACTGTATTGCATATCCACCAGGGACATGTTCAAAATTTGCTATGCCTTCAGCGGTATCTTCAAGGATTGTGAAGCGCTTGGGGAGCTCACAGCGCTGACTTTCACGGACTGAAAAAAGCCCATCAATTTTAAAATGTCCCAATTTAAAGAGAAATTGCTTTGTTAGGGATTTTTCTAAAAAGTCTTGCTGTGATTTGTACCGACAATAAAAAAGCACTGATGGACTGAATTAATTTCTGATGTGATCAAAACACATGATGTACTTGATAATGGAATTACAGAACACTCTGCTCTCATAAAGACGTTGCTACAATCAAATATTCTTTTCTGTATCTGGCACAGTTGACATGTGAGCCTACACATGAGGTGGGGGCAGGGGAAAAGCAAGATGAGTTTGACTTGGGACCAGAGAGGAAGCCAGCAAAGAAGGCCACTGTGACTGTGACAGCAGGTCTTGTGGGGACAAGGTAACCCAGTCAGATATATGATGAGGGGAACAGGGGAAAAGGGTGGTGGGCTTTGGCTGGCCGTGGGGCTGTAGGAATCCTCATTCTGACGACAACCTCTCAGAGGAGAGCACTCGCTCTCATTCTCACAGAGATAAGATGCAGCACCTGGCACAAGAAGTAGAATTATGTCCATTGGTACCCATTCAAGGTATGTGCGAAGATGCTGACTTGCAGCCAGACTCCCAGCAACATCATGGCAGCTCTGAGGGACATCCCCTGAGCAAGCAGCCACTTGCATTCAGCACGTCCTCAACTATCTCTGATCAAGCGGGAAAGGCTGGTGTTGCCTATAATAGCATGAGCAGAAATACATTTGTCCCAACTGAAGTCTGACTTTTTGTCTTTCACCTTTCTACTGCAGCAGCATCTGCACTCAGCCACCACCTTGGTAGGCATCCTTCCACAGAACAGTTCCGTACGCACAGTGAGTTTTTCCTGTTGGGGCTGTGTTGGTAAACATGCACACACACCTCTCTGAACATATTGCTTTTCAGGGGACCTGAAACCCCTTCCTGGAGGTGGAGAAGCCAAGGCACCATCCTTTGGTTTTATCCAGTGTGGCTACACACAAACATTTTCTGCCTTGTGAGTGGTCAGTGATTTCCCTCTCCCACATGCTATTCTCATGGAGAATGCATTCCAAGAAGCCTGAGGAATGGAAAGAACAAGAACTTTGCCAAAAAAACAGGAACATCTGAGGTGTCTAACCCTTTTCAGTCTTCCCAGGTACACTGTCAGGGGACTGTTGTAGGGACAGATGGTATATCTGCTTCCTTTGAATTTTACGGCCTGTATTCACTTACCAAGCTGGGCTGATTTTAAAACATGTATTCCATTCACTGTGCTATGCATCACCGCTTTGGGGGAAGATGCTGTTTGTGTCAGCTTACTATTTTTAAAAGGAGAGAGACATTTTAAAAGCCACCTTCTGGGTTAATTTCAGCCAGCCACGGACATGCCTTTGAAGCTTTGGGTTTGAAGGGATGTGCAATCAGTGATCTTGACAAACATCTCAGTTTGCCCACTGCCATCCAGGGACTGTGCACACAAGTTTGCTTTTACTGACTGCAGAAATACAAGCAGAACAGACTTACAGTAGGTATATAAACAAGAAGGTCACAAGGTTAATGTTCTACTCTAATCCTAATGACTTTTTTCAGCCACGCACAAAGCACGACACCAGAAAGAATTCACTAACAATATAGTAAAGATAAACAAGTACAAGAGCACAACCCTTTCCTTTGTGCACCACCTTCAGAAGTCGCACAAAAGTATTTAAAGAATAAATAAAAATGCCCTAGTTTTATAGTAGATGTAACCTTATCCATTCCTCTCCATTATACGTGCAATAAGTTGCTCCAAGGTATCAATAAATATATCAGAGGAACTAACTGGTTTATAAATATTTGGAAAAAATAGAAACTATTGCTTAAATAACCACTGTATAGAGAAAATAATCTCCCACGGAATCTATTAAACTGAGTTAATGAACTAGCAGGAAAAAGTTTCAAACCTATTCCCCCAACATCTAATTCAGAGCAATTCTTTCAAGCTGAGTTTCAGACAAAAATAATGAGCAAGGTTCCTGAATATGGTTTTAAGTGAACAGAAATTAAGTCAACTGTTTACAGAAATGTTTGCAAGCTGTGACAAATACATTCTGAATTGTTTAGTTAACGGTCAAGGTGATTTGAAATACAGCAACTACATTATGGTGTTACAAGGGTTCTGTCAAAATATAATAATGCCGCTAAGGGCTCTTGAGACACAGATAGCAGTCCCAAGCCAGTAAACAAACCCCAAAAGAAGTGCACATAGTTTACAAAAAGCACAAGTGCTGCCAGCAGCTCTCTTCTCATTTCTTTTCACAGACCTTATCAAAAAAAAAGAAAGAAATCTTATCAAAAGGCTGCTTCTGTGCCCAGAATATTTGCTGTTTCAGGACAGTTTACTTTGGCAACTTGTTCAACTTTGCATCTGTAATTAAATGATGAAGATGAGACATTGTGGCTCTGGAGAGATCATAGGAAACTCCATCTTATCTGTTTGCCTTTTATTTACAGAGCTCCTCATGTTTTGGCCTCCCTAATGCATTTTTCATTAAAGCAGGAGGGCAAGTTGAACACACAGCCTTCTCCCTCGGTGCACGCAGGAAGCACTATCCAAAGGCACGAATCCAGCTTTTTGTATTCCCTCAGCTTCTACTCCCACCAACAGTCCTTAAGTGATTCCCTCTGCTTTGGGGAGCAGACATGTCTCCCTGTGCTGCTTCATAATACAGTGGGAAAAGGTTCAAGCTCTCTCCTGACTCTGCAGAAGTAAGGCATGAGGGAGTCTCTTGGTCACAGTTAAGTCCACATCTTGTTTAATATGAACCTCTACCATTTCCAGCATAGAATTACCCTTACCGCAGAGAGTCCGAGGGTCCCTTGATACGGTGACATCTCAGCTGACATCTAAAGGCTGAGTACTCAGCCTGCTGGGGCCACCATGGCCGCTTCTGTGGTCAAGGCACAGAATGGCTGTGAGACAGTGGGGTGGCATCCCCTGGAGTCACTAGTCTTCCTCCCCTGAAATACATGGATAGCTTACTCACAGTTAGTCAGGACTCAGTCCCAGTGTAGATGTCTGATGTGTAGATGTTTCTGAACTAGCAGCATCAAGGTCCTTCCACAGTTAGTGGAGGTTTCATTAGTATAGCCATGACATCTCAGGCATAAGCCATCTCCGCTCGAAGTACATATCTAAAATACCTACCTCCCAGGAAGCACTCGTTTTTCTGGTGGATGATAAAGAGAATATGGGCTATCTACCTCAGGTGTAAGCTTCAACAGTGCACTTATCCAAAACTAAGATGACTCTCACCACTTTTAATTAGCAAATCAGATCTCCTAGGGAAAACCACCATGCAGTGCCTGGTCTCAGGTGCCATGAGGTGGGATCATAATCCCTCATGACAGGGCGGAGGATGGCTCTGCAGTGGGGGGAGAGAGAACTGTGATGGTTCTCAAGGCACAGCCATTTCGCAGTGAGCTCACACCTGCACACAGTTCATTGGCATCAGCGGGTGATGTGAACACTTAGATTATGAAGAGAGCCATGGTTTGGTTTCTTATCTGCTAAAGTCAGCTTGTGGTTGTAAATGACTGTGACAGCAGTAGCAGAGCTGACCTTCCAGCCTGGACCCTTGGGCCAGAAAGCTTTTTTCCCCTCTCTCACCTTTTCAGGTTCCCACTGCCATTATTCTAACAAGAAGATCTAAATATAACCCTGCTCTCTGATCTGCAGTGTCTCAAAGTAAAACACAATTCTTACAAGAGGAAATATCATGCCAAGTTGCAAAGAGAAGTATGAAATAACCCTGCTTGAATGCAGTGATGGGAAATCTGTTAGCAATAACAGCTGCAGCAGCAAGCCTATAAAACATGCTTGCCAAACCTAGGAATCCCTGAAACACAGCCAAGCTGCATGCTGGTCAATGCAGATTCCAACCTATGTGGCTACATGAAGGACAGTGGCAGCAAGGGGCACTGACCTGGCCAGTGCCTGCGGTTCCTGTACTTCAGACACTTCCAGATGCCAGGACTGAGTTGAGCGAGCGTAAGTCCTCACTGTTTCTGCTTTGCTTTTCCAGGCTCAGGTAGTCAGACTAGCAGGAAAACATTCAACTCCTACCATGAAAATGCAATAGAACAGCAACAAAAAAGAGCACAATTTCTACACTTCTCAAGTGTACACAACATTTTCCCCAATTCCTGAGCAGCAATGCTCTGAGATGGGCTGAGACATGTTTAAAAACTAGCTCCTCATTAGGGACAGGAATTGAATTTCTCAAACATTCTTATGAATAAACAAAACAGCAAAGGGTTTGTCTCTTTGCCATCATCAGCTAGGATGTGTCAAGAATTTGCTTCCATAATGAAGACAGCTTGGCTGAAGCACTTGCAACCTGCAGAATAAATTAATTGGGTTGAAAGCAAACATTAAACTTAAGAGTGAGAGACAAGCTTTGTCATACTGGCTCCAAACTAAAACCAAGCCAGCAACATGGATATTCCCTCTGGATTCAAGGTGATACTGCTTCAGTCGTGTTTTTGGCTCTTCATGTCCTCTGTGTCTCTCTTCCATACAATTGTAGAAACCCAATTTTAAAGCCCTGCACTTCCCCCGCGATACATTCTGTACAAAAAGAGAGGCTCCTGGAGGTGCCAGGAGCCAGTCTTTTGTGGTTCTGAGCCAGAGGTTACTAAGTAAGGGAGAAAGCATCTCTGCAAACTGTGCAGAAAAGGCCTGGCCACTAGATTTCTTAATGTGAATCAGAAACAAGAGTGCAATCTGAACATTACACCCAGACAATATATCTCATAACTGCCTCACGGTTTCTGAGGATACCAAAGAGAGAAATAGGTGGCTGAGAAAATAGAATTTTAAACATTTGCTAAAACTCTTCAGTATCATTGAGTTGCAATTCTACTTCTCTCTAAATAGTTATCTTTCCCTGGCTCCTGGAGACCTCAAGAGCATCTTTCAGCTGGTCTGGGAACTGGGTATCAGTAAACACAGCACAGTCTGAGATACAGAACCACATGTCAGCCAAGTCAAATGAATGTGCTGTTACTCAAACACAAACAGCAACATCTGGGAAATAATATGAATCTGTCTTTCAAATTAAAGAAATCAAAATGGCACTGCTTGGGCTAGCTCTGCAACCCAAATCTTAAGACCCGAGTTTTGTTGAGTAAGGGACTGAACAAGGCATACCAATGGGGCAGTCAAAGTCCTGGCCCATTGTGCAGCACCCATTGTGGCTCAGGTAAGGGCTGGTGAAGTCCTGAGAGCAACATTTCCCCATCACTCCAAATCTGAATGCCCAGGAAGACTGGCTTGTCAAACAAACCATTTTTCACTTGTTTTGCCCAGTTTTATATATGGACTTAAACTGACAAATCTTTTCCAGAGCTCTGAGCTTTTAGTCTGCCTGTCTCTGACTCCCAAAACATCTATCACACATCTATTCTAAGCAAAGCCTAAGTACACAGAGGTTATTCCCTTCCAGGTCCCCACCGCAGGGAGGGACTCAGGAGATCTCTGGTGATGAGCAGCAACCTGTTCTCCACTCCCATTTCCCTGAGCTCATCTGTACAATGCAGAGTTTGTCCCTCTTGTAAACTTCTCATGTGTTGCCAGGCAGAGCATATACAGCAGCATCAGTGACCTCTGAGAGCACAAAAACAGAGGCAGAAAGTGCCAGAAGGGAGGATTCATTTTTTCCTAATGATATCAACAAACCCTTGGATCCCACTGCATGATATGGTCAGGAATGCTATGGATGCTCCCAATGGGATGAAGACTTTTCTTCACCTTACAAGAGACACTGCAGATCAGCTTGGCATCAGCTGTGGGTCCATGATACAAAATATGGATGTCCAACCTTTTGGCTTGCCGCACTGTGTGAAGAGGAATTGTCTTGAGCCAGTGTTGCAGTTGTTGCTAAGTGATGGGTGCGTGCCTGGGGCCAGGTCATGCTGCTCAGCAGTAAAGAGTCACCACACTGATGGCATAGTGGCAGGGAGCAGGGTACATTGCTACCTGTCCTAGGTTGCATCCCACATGTGGTGTCCATTCTTATTTCCATTCTGGCACTGTACTGCACCGCCTCTGATTCTCAAATGGCACCACTGTTCATGGGACAAGATTTAGTGAAGATTGATCCCCAATCAGACTTAAAAAAACACAGGAAAAAAATCTTTTTTTCTAACTTTCTAATGCCAGATTTAATCTTGAATAGCTTCACAGCACAGCCTCCAAATTGGTATGCCAGCTCAGATGGTAAGAGGTACATGGCAGAACTGAACATAAAGATTAGAGGAAACAGGCAGAACTCTCACAGAGCAGTATTTCCACTCATTACTGTCATAGTGAAACCAAGCCATTGTGTAGAGTTAGCACTAACAGGAAGCTCCCTGCTGTGTGGCTGCTGGTCTTGATGTGCAAGAAACTGTAGAGTGGAGTGACAAATGCAGTCTGCATGACAATGAGAAAGGAGCTCAAGAACTGTGTGGTACCTTCATCACTCACTCCTCTGCCAGGCTTCCAAAGATGACACCAGGCTGAGATGCATCCCAGCAGAGAGAACCCATTTACCATTTGGAGATGGGCTCGATTCCAGGAGATGATGCTCAAAACAGGAGGTTGCCCAGAGACTCCAAACTGACTTTTGCTCTTTCTTCTGCAATCAGACTTACCTGGCAATAGCCAGGAAAGGGACCCAAAACATAAAATTGAGTCAAGCTCAAGATCAGAGTCCACAGGGAATGCCAAACAGTGGCAGACAGGTCTAATGTTTGGGCAGCGATCTGAGTAGTATTAGAAGAGCATCAAGGAATTAGTTATCAGAGCAATGGATACTTGAGATGCTGACAACAAAAGGGTTCAGCCTGAAAGCCAGTGGGACCATTATTCATGTTAAGCTATTTCACATACTGTGGTGTTCCCAGAAAACCTGATACAGCACAAAGCAGATAAGGCAGTGAAGGGGGTTTCCAGAGGTGATCCGAAGAAGCATGTGAAAAATGCCTGCATGAAAAAGCAGCACATGGGAAAGAGCACAATTTATACAGCTCTGAGGACAGAAAAGGCAGGAGCAAGATAACTTTTTAGGCTGAAAATTTTAACTTTCAAGCTACACGTGAGCTAGGACGAGATGGGATGGCTGCTGCAGAACACAAGAATCCAATGGGGAAGCCCCCGTGCAATGCTCAGGATGCTGCTGAGGATGAAATGGTGTAGAAAGAGTTTCTGAGCTAGGGGAGGCCCCGGCAGCATATCCCAAACTCTGCCAGGAAACTCAGTGCTAGGTGGGGTTTTGTTTGGAGGCATGGTGACCTCATCAGCAACACGGAACAATGCTCTGCAAAGAGCGCAAGGAAGCCAGTTAGCAATTAAAATGTCTGAGAAAAGAACTAACTTTTATAGCAAGCAGTGGATTTAGGGAAGACAATAAACCCTACTGCAGATTGCAGAAAAGTAGAAGTCAAGTCAGGCCAATGTGAGTGATGTGAGGAAACTGTTCCTTGGAAGCAGGGGAAGCAAGGAGATGTAAAACTGAAAGAAAACCGAATGCTCACCTCAGGCATCTCTTTACCATCCTGATCCGTCCGTACTAACATACTGTAACTACATGCAGGATCATGGATATCCTACTTTTTCCTCTATAGCCTGTGAAGCAAATACAAGTTGGTGGAGTGCATTCAGACCATTTAGGATAGGGCAGTGCTATCTCAGAGGAAGAATCCTGTGGGAAGATTGACAGAAATGGGTTTGTTGCCTTAAATTCATAACCAGAATGAATGAAACAGAAATAAAGCCTGTTGTTTTACCTTCCCAAAGATCTGCATGTTTCCTTTGAGTACTATTCCATCCCACATATCGTACACATGGAAAATAAAGCCCTGAAAGGGTAAAATTATTGCATGGAACCAGTGCCAATATTGGTAAAAGGGACAAGAAATGGTTTCTGGATCATTGTTAACAAAAATAACCTTCTTTATTTGGAGACGTACATATTCTTTCTCCAACCTATGTATCAGTAGATGTTTATCCTCTCTAATGACTTCAGATTTTACTTGTGGAGAGCTAAAGAAATGGTTTGTGCTTTTATGGCTGTTCATAGCGTTCTTAACCATATCACATAATTTATTCCAGAAATATCACTATCACAATGCAAACTTCATTAGGCTTTAGTAGAAGTAACTACATTGTCAACTAAGTACATGATTAAGAAAATGGCAACTAACTTACTTCTTGGCTCTCATACCTTAGAATTAGATTACTATAAATATATATAATTGCATGTACTGCCAAATACTGTACTTCAGTGTTTGTCCATAAAATGTAATTTGAAATGCATGTAGGATGGTACAGCCTTTGTAAAAGGAAGTGATTATCCGTGATAAAAGCAATTGTTGACATTAGAAATACAGACTAGAGGATTCAGACGGGAAATTTAATAAAAACAAAACAAATGTAGAAAGGAAAAGGGAGGTTAAGTATATGGCAAAGCAAAGCCAGACGCAGCAGTAAATATCTGCCCAGAGGCAAACCTGGACTGCTACCTATCAGAGTGGCAGCACAGCTGGTTTATGTTTCGTGCTGGACATGGCTGATAGTCAGACACCAGGCAAGTATGCACTTAAGCTGAGAAAAAGCAAGGCTAAGCATGCATTTCTCTCTGATGTGTTATCTTAAAAGAGAGAAAGGGCCATTTGATCAGGTGGCTTTCTGGCATTTGCTCTGTGCTTGAAACAAACTCTGTCCACACGTCCTCTTAGCAATCATTTGAGCTGCATGGGTAAGTAAACCAGTAGCACTGGTCAACACAAGTGCTTCTTCAGTGTGTGGTGAGATGTAGGAGGTATCTCAAACCATGACATCGAAGCCTGTGTGTCTCCAGCACACAGACCCTTCCAACTGTGCAGGTCTGAGTACCCCCAAACTAAAAGTCTTTTTCTCCAGCTTCAACCCTTCTCCCAGCATGCAGCACCTGCATAACAACATAAGTGAAGAAAGAAAGAAAACAAAGCTTTGAAAACTGCAGAAGGCACTCTCAGTACAAGCACACTTGCAGAGGATGAGCAGAAACAGGGAACGATTTATGTCATGAAACTCATGTTGGGACATGATGATCCCCCTTGGAATAATGAGAAACTTTGAATAATCTAATACACTATACACTGTATAAGTTTTTTTTCAGCTTGTCAGGAAGAGGTTGTTACAGCAGGACACAGAACAAGCTGGCTCATATTACTATCTTCCAACTTTTTTGTTTTCTTGTTTTAGTCTTGTACCCTGCAGTTGTAGCACTTCATAGTAACAACCTGCTGAGTGAGAAGGTGATTTACAGCATCCTTCCCCTGTTCTTAACGCATTTCTGTCACTTAGCTGCCATTTCAGAGTTAAAGAAGTGCTCTTCAGTACACATTTTGGACTGACCTATCTGTTTTCTCCCTTTTAAAGAAAGTTTTTCAATGACAAATGTGGTTAAAAGTATGTTGCACTGTGGGAGAGAAGCAGTGTTTGGTATCCAAGGGGTACATCTGCACTAAATTATCATGCTCTAAAGTTTGGACTGATTTTTGATTAGCTAACTGTTCTACCATGTTCCTGTGATTATTGGAGAAATAAGTTGTCTGACGGTGCTTTTCAGCCCTGTTACAAAGCTTGGCAGTAGATGGTAAGTGGGATAGAATTAGAAGCTGCAGAGCCCGTAGCAGGGAGTTGGCACCTGCACCTTTAGATCAGCATGGGGGAGAATTAACTTTTAAAATCATTAAAAATAGAAAATAAAGTTGTATACTTTATTTGTGTGCATACAACTGTATGATGCTGCTGAAACTCTCTGCAACAAGAGTTCAGCAGGTTCTGTATTTAAGCCACTTTTGAAGCAGTTGCTTGCTGTGGCTAAACGGTACTGCACAGCCACTGAGGGGACTGGGAGGGAAGGGTGGGAGGGAGGGAACTGAGGAGATGTAGGCTGCCTACAAGGAGAGGGAGCCAGGCCCATTCACAATGATATCTTGGGAGGGACAGGTCTCTTCAGCATTATTTCCATCCTTTGTAATTGGTGTGAACACAAAAACATTGGCTGCCAGAGTGGGTGGGGAGAAGGACATAAAGGCATTGAGGAGGACAGATGTTGCACCTTCCTTTAGGCTAACGGAGTGCTGAGTGACAAGCAGAGGAGAGAAAGAAACAAAGTGAAATGGAGATGTGTGAGATTGTGGCACAAGAGTCTGTGAGCTGGCACTGAAGGAATGGGTGAGGAGGAGTTTGGCGGCCCCTGACAGAGCTTGGCTGAAGCAAAACACTCCAGAATAAGCCCGGAAACTCCATCTAGAAATGTCTTGAGTCAGAACCAGGAGAATTTTCCAGCTGCACTGTGATGAGTTAGGCTTCTCAGTGTGATGAGATCCTTCCTGGCTGCCTGCACTTCTATGTGGCAGCAGGGCTGGGCTTCAGGTCAGAGCATCTGAGTGCACTGAGGCAGCTGAGAAGTAAAGGTGGCAATAAATCTGTGGTGGTTTCTTTTCCTCATAATAAATTCAGGTAAGGGCTTCTATCTTTTCCATAAGTCACTGTTGTTTAAACTATCAAGCAACTAAAATTTTCCAGGGATATAAAGAATAAAATGAGTAAAAAAATTATGAAACAATAACCTTCAGACTAGGGCAATTAGTCCTTTTAGCAAAGTCTTCCTTCAGCACAGGTGGGTAGCCCTCTCACCATTTCTTCTCTGGTCATATGTGGGCAGTTTTATGCATTTTCTCAAGTTCATTCCCAAGCTTGAGATCTAGAGGGTCTGAGGATTCTGTTAACTCATCCACAGGAACCACAGTGTGAGTTTTTTGAGTGGGCTGCAGTTGTATCTAGCTGTGGAAACTGAACTGAAGTTCCATGCAAAGAGAGACCCTCCAGCCCCAGCCCAGTGCTTGCCTTCCTCCTCTTCAGGGAGCAGAGGGTGAACAGAGGGAAGTGACAGGGGCTGCTTTACAGGTCATCTACTGCAGGAGTGGAGAAGTTATCTCATGTCTTGTGAATGCTGATCCTGTGCCCTTTACACAACTAGATGAGACCTCAAATTGTACACTGTAGAGAGTCACAATCATAAATAAAAAGGAGGGCTCCTCATATAATGGCATTCCAGTAGGCTTACAAATATGCCTCAATTGGGAACATAATACATTACAGTTTTGAACTCGCCAAATGATATTCTGTTTTGTGAATTAACAGCAGCTTTATGTCAAAATCATATTTGAAGTTCTAAATTTGTTCAACATTTCTACTGCTTCAAATGAAAGATTTTATTTTGCCCCTTGATCCCAGTGCTTTTAACATTTCCAAATCAGAACTGACAAAGGGTGAAAGGAAAAGCGTTGATGTACTCTGGAATTTTTCCTCAGGTGACCAGAACCCATAGTACAACAATAAGAGCCCACAACCTCAGCTTAAGGGTTTCTGCCAGGTGCCTGATGAGAGACCTCCCAGGGAAAGGGGTCTCTGGTTATGCAGCCCCCTCCCAATCCTTTTTGTTGGAACACAGTATGGGGCTCCACTTGGTTTTGGAAAGATTTATAGAAGCATAGCATCATTAAGGTTGGAATAGTTCACAAAGATCATCCAACCATCAGCCCATCCCTACCATGCCCACTAACCGCATCCCTCAGTGCCACACTACCCTTTTCTTGAAAACATCCAGGGATGGTGACTCCACCACCTCCCTGGGCAGCCTGTGCCAACGCATTACCACCCTTTCTTAGGAGAAACTTCTCCTAATATCCAGTCTGAACCTGCCCTGGCACGACTTGAAGCTATTCCCTTTCATCCTATTGCTTTTACCTGAGAGATGAGGCTGACCTCTGCTTCGCCACAACCTCCTGTTAGGCAGTTGTAGAGAGCAATGTCTCCCCTGAGCCTCCTCCAAACCGATCAATCCCACTTCCCTTAGCCGCTACCCACAAAACTTGTGTTCCAGACACTTCTCAGCTCTGGTTGCCCTTCTCTGGACACACTCCAGGGTCACAATGTCTTTCTTGTAGTGAAGGGCCCAAAACTGAACACAGTACTTGAGGTGGGGCCACATCAGTTCTGAGTACAGGAGGATGATCACCCCCTTGTCCTACGCTTCCTAAAAAAGAGAAACTGCAGGGAAGAATATGTGTTTTCTTTCTGTTGTCACAAGAGATCTCCTCTAGTACTAGGAGTTCTTTTAAGGGCATCTGTGGAGAAGTCCATTTGCAGACTCCTGCTCAATGTGCTTCATTGGCCAAACAAACTAACAACTTCACATACAGAATTCCATCAGAGACATCCAGTAAAGTGAAACGGCACATGTAGAAAGGTTTGAATTATTATTATTTGGATAATTCATCAGCCAACCCAGCTCTGTCAAAGCGCTCTGTGGTCTTGCCCGGGGTTTTAGCCATGCATTATGAGGAGCAGCTGCTGCTGCAGGAAGCATGCCTCAGTCCGGGCAGGATCGAGCCCTGAGAGTCCCTGGTGCATGTTTTAGGGAAATCAGCTTCAATCCTAGGTATCCAAGTTGGCTGTGGTAAATATTTATTCATTAAAGAAAGTACTTGTTTGCTTCTGGTGCTGTTTCATAGCTTTCCAAAGATTCACAAAGTGTATGGTCAGGGAATGGGGGAGGAGGAATTTCCTCCCTTTCCATATAAGTAAAAAGAAAAATTACAAAACCGGCTCATCTTGTGGAAAATAAACTTGTCCAGTTTTGTATACTTGTGTTTACTGTACAAACTTTCAGTGACTCAGATGTGAAATGTGCCTCAGGTTTGTTATGTGTTTTGTTTAGATTTCTAGCTCTCCCTGAGAAAACATGGGCTGCAGTGAAGGCTGATGACTATCCTGCCCAGTGGATTGCAGGGGGTGCACAACAAAACCCCAATCTTGTGAGCGTTTGTGCACGCATGAATAGACCTGCATTCACCGGGCTTTTTCATGCATGTAATCGTCTTCAGGATCAGGGCCTCGGGCACAGCTCAGAATTTGGGTTTCTACATTTATTCGAGGCTGGAATTTGTTACATTATTTTGACATAAAGCACTCATCCCATTCCAGAATTTACTGCTGTATTTGCTCCAGCTTTCCCAGCTGGACAGGACAGGTTTTAAGCCACCTTTAGGAGACTACCCATCGCCCTTTCCTTTCCTGTCAGCACTGATCTCCATCAGACCCAATGTGCTTCCTTTTTAATCAGCTTGCCTCTCCCACAGCTCTCCGATTAGGTCACATTTCAATTTACGCCTGCAGAGTTGCTCCCATGCTAGTGGCTGGCTGTGTTACAGACACAATTTCTTGGCATTCACAAATGAACCAATTCATAGGCCCTCAAAGTAACTATGGATAGCCGGGAATTATTTCCAAGTTTTGAGTTATTTCTGCTTCCTTATGATACATAAAAAGATACGACGTGATTGACAAGATGTATTTGATTTATTTGGAACCTCATTTTGTTTGTCTGGAAAAATTTACTGTGACTTCAAACACTTTAATTGAACATCTGAGGGTGCTGACCTTCAGCAGCAGCCCTTCTATTCCACACATCCATCAGTCTTTGTGGCTAAATCATGTGATGTTATTTAAAAAAAAAATCATCTCAGCATCTGTCAGTCCCTTAGGTCACATAGATCACTTCATTCATTCAGTAGATAGTGAGAGCAAGGAAAAAGGAGCCCCACCTGCACTTGATCTGGGCTGAGGCAGGTCTCAGAAGCTGTGGGTAAGCAGCATAAGGCAACCTAGGGGTTAAGCCTTGACCCATGAATAATATTCACATATTTGGGGTTCTGACCCTTTGTTTATGACTTTGCAATGAGACTCCCCCCTTGGTGAAATAAAACTTCATCTCATTTTAGTTTTGTCTGGTGTTGGAGGTCCATGAGTAGGGCTGTCAAAGACAGGGACGTTGTCTGGAGATAACCAAGCCCAAGAGAGGCTCTTCCCCAGGAGAAATGCTTTGGGTACTCGGAGGCCCAGTGGAGCTCCTTGCCACCTGAACAGGATGTAGCAGCAGAGTTACTGATGCACAGCCTGTATTGTGAGAAGGAGCTCCCTGCAAGAGGTACAGGCTTGTGTGAGGGACTCCATTTCCTGCCCGGTACAGAATGCCAGAGATACCCAACAGCTCCACGCAAACCCTGAGCAGCACTTCCACTTCACTCAAATATTTCAGTTGCTTGTGTGTTTGGGAACAGAAATACATGAAAACTATAATCCAGCTTCATGGGCTCTTGGTAGCATGCTGTTTATTGTTCCCAGAGGAACAATAAGGATTCTTAAAAGCAGATGGACTCAGACGCTCCGATGATTTGCTGTAGAAGCAAACAATGGGCCAATTTTTTTAAAAATAGAAAATAAATCCCATGCACAAGTGAAGCCCACTCTCCTTTTTGCAGAAAGTGAGGAATGATGGACAATGTTTTGCAGCACTTTTTGCAAATACAACCGAGGAAAGTGTTTTTCTGACACAGTAGTGTAGCAAAGGGAAGCAAAGAATATTTTCTTACTAGCCACTGTGGAAAACAGCCCTGAATAAATTCAAGGCACTACTGAGACTGAGGAAATATAAAATCCATGAGAAATTGCTATAAGCAGGGCTTCCATGTTACTTCTCCACACTTGTGGAGAAAGCTAAAATGGAATGTCAGAAGGCCCAGCCTGACCTTCTGTAGGTCAGCGTTACACCTGGATTGAAACCAGTGTATATACATACACACACATCAAACACAAGTATATACACATCAAACTGTGGAACTAAAACCAAACTATATAATATAAAGATCAGGTATTATGCAGCATGTATAATAATGTCTTCTCTTTAAAGGCTAGTGGGCCTTTGGCTTTGATGAGCTAACACATTTCAGAGGGTGTGTATCTGATTCATGATTAAAGCTTATGTATTTCCAGCACCAGAAGAAATTAAACCAACTTGCTGATCCTGTAAGTAGTCTGGTGTTAGAAAGAACAGTTGTTTCTTTTTACATGGTAAACTCAATAATCACAGGTAGAGGGGAACTAACCCACATCAAAAACCAGAACTGGTTTTCCTAAATGAAATTTTGTAATGTGAAAGAAGTGCTTTAAAGTAACTAATGAAGCCTAGATATTGCATCATAATTTGTCCTATTAGTGTTGGTATCTTCACTTTAAAATCCACATTACGTATATTTTTCAGACAGCCAACATAGAGCAAAAGAGAGACAAAAAAAGAAGGACATATTTTCAGCTGCATCATTTTCTTATGTAAACTGCAGATCACAGTGTATACATGCAACTTATGCATCTGCATTTGTCCAGTGGTTTAAAGAAGACTATCTACTTTGATTTTCATGAAATTCGTTACCTAACATGTCAACTACACTCAATAATTGATGCTAAATGTCAGTGACATACCAGCAGAAAGGAATTTTTTCCACATGAATATGGTATGAGTGGAATGTGTCAGGAATAATGTCACTGCCCACAACACGAAGCCCATTACTCCAGAGCACGTCTTCTGATGAATACTGAAAGCAGTGTAGGGCAATACAAGGGCCCAGTCTCCTCATTTTCTGTATACTCTGTATAGGTATGCTCTTCAGGGCATTTGGGTTTTGTTTTAGTGTTCTAATACCACAACAATTTCCAAAAAATCGTGTATTAACATGTAAGGAGGGTACACAGCTCCAAGAAAGACTTGGAGGCAGATCCTATGTGGCTCCAAAATATTTATAAGGAGACATTTCCACGTATCCATGAATCTGGGACCCCAGTTTTGCTCACCTTCTCCCTCTGGCCCATGCAGCCTACCTCCCATCTCAAACCAACTCCAAAAACAACTCCACCACCTTCACACTCCATATCTCCAAGGCTCCAAATCAGGAACATATCCTTCTGGTGCAATTCAGGCTTATCATCACCTTCCCACACCAAGGATGAGTAGGGAATCACCAGAAAAGCCAGGCATCACATCTTGCATTGGATGGATACAGCTTTACCTGTTAGAACACATCTGGCTCCAGTTTGCCCTTCAGACTGGTCTTGCCAGGAAACCTCGAATGTTTTCAGAGGAAGGCCTCTGTCTGCTGTCCCATTCTCATCCATTCCAGGCACTCACTCTTCACAAAGATTCTCCAAAGGGCTACACCACTACATTACCTGCTCTAGCTCTTTGTCAGTGCAGGCCACTTCCACTCTCTTGAGAAGGAAAAGGTAGAGAGGAGGAAGAAGAAAGCTTACTACTGAATACCAGAAGTTGGTATACACTCTGTAACACATTTAATCTAGTAAGAAGTCTGTCGTAGACGACAAATTTTCTCAGAGGTATGGAGTTGTGATTGCAGTAATAGTTAATGACTTATATCAAGGTTTTCAAAGGCAATTGGTGATTTCGCATGTTCTTTTTTGATACCCATGGTACATGCTGTACATGGAGAAGAAAAGCACAGCTTCTGAAAAATTGAGCTGACACAAAACAAGTATTTCCCAAAATCATTTTTTAACTTTTTTTTTGCCTGGCTTTCATAGTCCTCACAGGCACCCTGAACACATGAGAATAAAAGCTGAAACTGTGCCTTTTCGTAGCCAGGGTGTATCACAGCCATGTCAGCATTCATGTTTGGAGCAGCAGAATCAGGTCAGTGAAATATGAGCAATTGCAAGCTGAACTGGCTAGCCAGGCTGCTGATTTCTTATCCTCTCAGAGTACTTCCAGCAAGAGGAAAGGGGCCATCTTCCCCAGATCGCTGCCTCCTTGGTAATCTGTCCTGGCAGCTAAAACCTACCCCTCCAGCACTCCCGTGTTTCGAATCCAAGTAAAAGCTTTGGCAGCTGTAAACCTATCATGGGCTTGTTTTAAATGATGAGAGGAAGCAGGCTGACAGTGAGCTGATTAGAAAGCTCTTGGAGCCCTCCCGGCTGAGTGGGAGAAAAGGACAATGTCTTCATGTGCTGCCAGGGTGGGGAAAGCGGGATGCCTGCAGCTCAGCTTGCTGTGCTGGGCAAGCATGTCAGGATATGGGAACAGATCAATTTGAGGACACTGAGCTGCCTCTTCCTGACAGCACGCTTGAAGATAGCGCGGGAGGAAATCATGCAACACCATGGCAAGAACAAAATGAGTCTGAAGAGATGACTGCAAGCTGTTTCCTGGCCCAAGCCTTATCTGGAGTCCCAGAAAATAACCCTTTCTGTTTCCAATAAATCACCCTGTTGATCAGGGTGAAATATTTGATTGAATTTCTACCACTTAGTGCTGGGTAGGAGGACATGCTTTTCATGAGAAGGACCAAAGATATTTCTCACTGCACTTTGACACACAGAATGTGAGAGATTAAAGAGCCTGAAGAAACCTCCAGGAGCTTGTGGGTTAAGCAAGTGGTATGTTAGAGCACTGAAGAAGATGAAGACACTGAGCAGGGATGGGAAAGACAAGTTAAAAAGATGGACTCATGTTATGTAGAGGTTATTGAATGTACAAAGCAACAAACATTAAAAATAATTCAGCCAAAAAATTAAAGTAAATATGGGAGGAAATTACTTCATCACAGCCCACATTGCGTTATCAGTATGAAAGCACTGCGAGTTGCTTTTCTTTCCAACATGGCAGCTGATAGCTGACCTAAACAAAAGAGAAGCGGGACAGCAGGGGACAGGAGGAGGCTCGGGGAGGGGATGAGCAGAAGATGCTCTGGAGCAGAACTTTAAGGCAATGCCATGGCTACTGGCATGGGCAGCCCAACCTGGACAAACATGCATCTTGGTTCATGCTGATAATTTCTTACTGTTGCATTCTCATTTTCATTACTGTTTCCACTTGGCTTTAACAATGCAGTGAAATTTGTGTGAGAGCATACCACGTTACATCTCTACTTGTCTCAAAGAACCCCCCCTAGGAGATCCTCAGATTTACAAGTTGCAGCTCTACTCTGCCTCTGCTAGAAAATGACCTCCATGAAGCAATCAGCTTTTTGCTGGTCCCTTGAGTAGTTAGAGGCAGTTTACACTGCAGTTCATTTCTGCTATCTTCATAAAGAAAAAAAACAAAGAAAAGGAAGAAAAAAAGCTGCTCCTTTTCAACTACAAAAGTGTGAGGCAAAACCCAGTTCAACCATATGGTAGTGTCCATAAAACTAGCCATCTTAGTTGTAAGTCTGGTTTGGGGTTGGGATTTTTTTTTCCTAGGTAATGAAATAACCAGGAGAAATAGTCATAAAATCTTTCATTGAGTTTCCTGGGGTCTTCAGAACTACTGGGAGGACTATGGGAGAAATACCACGTGTGGTGGCTGTGGTTGGATCAGCCCTGTTCTATCTGTAATTGTGGAACTTGGCCTCAAGTAAAGGCTGAAGCAGTGCCAGAGTTGCACAATACCAATGCAGTGGTTCAGCATCCTAACTCTCTTCTTGACTTCCTCCCCTTAGACCCTGCTCACCTCAGCATTTTCCATACCTATTTTCTCTTTCTTGTTGTCCTATACCTGCTGAGGTTTGCATCAGATAGAGAAAGCTGTTTCCATACTGGCAAGGGAAGGGAAGGATTAGGGCTAGGTGCCTGGGCCACCTGCCCCATGCTTGGTCATGCAGACAGCTTGGTCACCACCAGGCACTGGTTGTATTGGCCAGGATGAAAGGAGACATCACTGGCCCCTTTTGCAAAGCATCACCAAGATGGTGAACAAGGAGAGAGGACGGCCCTGGGAGGGATGCACCTTGTTGTGAAGTGCCTCCTTCCCAGTCAGATGCAGGTCTTGATGGACCTTCAGGGACATTGGCAGGCACAGCTACTCCCTGGGACACAGCAACACAGCTGTGCCTTGCAGCAATGATGTGCTTTCTTCTTCCTTCTCCTAATCTGTCTCTTGCCATATCTCAGCCTCATGATACCAACAGAGAAATCTTATCACAGTTCTGTTAAAGAACAGCTCTATATTAATCAGGGATCCTGGAAAAAGTCAAAAAGAGGGAGAAGAATTTGTCAGTGCAGACAGACACATTTTTGTGAAGGCAGATAACCAGTTTTCCACAAAGAATCTAGAGCTTTTGCTGCCTTCCAAAATAGCCTACATACCTCCAGATGGCTTCCCAAAAAAGCACCAGAGGTTCTTTGATCAGGGTGCACATCCTTATGAAAAGGGGAGGGTAAAATTGCAGAGATTGGGCAATGCTTGACAGAAGTTCCCACAGTGCCTCTGACCCTGGCCAGCTCTCGAGGTCCTGTGCCAGAGATCACAGACTGAGTTTGAGCAGTCATGGGCTGAAACGGCAGAACAGGGCTGTCCAGGTCAAACCAGCTGCTTAGCTCTGCTTGCCTTTTGTGATGGGTGGCGGAGTTTGGTGAAAATTAGGATGATAAGAAAGAAGAACAACAACAAAAAAAAGAGTAATGAGACATTTCATATTCAGAAACATCAGCCTCCTCAGTACATATCATCAGATTCAAAAAGTTGCCTAGAATTTCCAAGTTAAAGAGTTTCACTGGAACTTGCTGTATCCCCAACCTTCCAGCCAACACACCTCGCACAGCTTTTGCACACTACAATCTATTATTTTTGCTGATGCTAGAACAGAATTCCAGGCCTGGAGAGGACAGAACTTGCCCAAATGATAAGAGCTTAAATAACATTAAAAATAAGCAAATGTTCAGATAGATATTCTTTGTTTCTGACAGAAATTCCTCTGTGTAGGAAGAATTTCAGACTGCAATCAAGGACTCCAATCTTTTCTCATTCCTGTCTTCTCATTGAATCCATGCATGTGAAGCATTCACCTAAAGACTTTTTCTCCCAGGAGACCAAACTTATCCCAAAAAACCACAGAATCAAAGGGATTGATTCCCCTCCCTCTTGTATTGCTAGCTTCTGCCAGAACTCCAGTCATGTTAATGGCTCTCTGTGGACATACATGAGCAAAAGTAAATGAAACTATCAACTATCAAACTATCCTAGATTTAAGAAAGCAAAAGAGTTTTTCTCTGCATTGGGTTCTGCTATTATCTAAAACACTGGAGTCATTCTGGAAAAAAGAAATCAGCTATTGAGAATCTCAGCTGAGGCCTGAATAAATACTTTGAGTCTGACATGAAAGGAGGGCATACAAACTGCGAAATCTTTAGCTGCAAAAGCAGTGGTTTTGCTTTCCTTCATCAGACCACCTCTCAGAAAGGGATGTGTGCCAAAATGCTGACATTGGCTATTTGAAAACAAAAGAAGAGTGCTGCAAATGGAACCAGTAGGCAGCAGACAGTGCTCAGTAGACTTTATTGTCTATTAACTAGGAGCCAGAAGAATTAAATGTATAAATAGAAGCAATAACCTGGTGATGGCAATATCAAAAGGCTGGAAACTGTCCTGGGTTGTTTGAGAAAGTTTCCCTGGAGGTGGAATGGTAATCTCTCCTGAGCAAACAATTGTGGCAAACACAGGACTTCCTGGCTGGGGCTCTGAAGAAAGCCCTGCCACCAAAATCTCAGTAGCTCTCCTTCTGCCATGGGCACAGCCCGGAGTTCACTATGTAGTTTGCTGGCAGCTTAGGTGAATACCACAGAGAAGAAAAATCTCTGGATTCTAAGAAAGCAGACATAGTTGCAGAAAGGACAAATAATTGTTAACCTCTTTGCTTGAAGGAGGGAAAGAACCAGTTAAGGGGCTGGGGGCTGTAGTGGAGAGCAAGAAAAAAACTGCTTCAGATTTTTCCCCTGACTAATTCTATGCATGAAGAATGGAAGTCCTGGGGCCAGAGGCACATCAGGTGGAGAGGAGACAGACACAAAAGCTGCCATACTTACTGGGAGGTGCATCTCAACACTGTTTTTCCCAATATTCTTAGCATATACATCTAGCCACAGACAAAAGGAAGTAATTCATTCAGCAGCTTTGGTAGTGACAATTACTTCAAGCTTTATTCCAGTTTGCATGCCAAGCACATGCATGATGCGAACTCCACAGTAACAGCCCTATACATAAAACAGTTAGTTGTGTTGTTTTGGGACCCAAAACTAAACCTGGAGATGAAAAGACCATCAACAAAGCCACAGTGTTGAGACTTCTGAAATAGGAAACATCTATCTGCAAGGAGGCCCTGCCTGCCCAACATGAGCGAGACATGGAGAGACTAACGACCCAGTTCTCCACAAAGGTCTTGGGGCAAGAATCACATCCCTGGACTTGATATTCGTTCTTCCTTAATATACATGCATGGCTGTGTGTGTAGCACTGTACGTACTCGACCTGAACTACACAAGCAGAAAGATTGATCAAGAAGTTGTTATTCTAGTGGGCCATTCACATCCTGTCACTCAGTATGAGAAGATAGTTTTGTGTTGGGCTATGGTGTAATATCGGAGATGGAGGGAGATGGGGCTTCCAGGTAGGCTGCAAAGAAATATGATCAGCAATTAATGGGTCTTCAGTTTATTGTAGGCAGCAGGAGCAATGGTTCAGCTGAAATCCACGTGATTTGGAAAGCCCTCAGCTGAAACCAGGGCTTCTCAGAG
Organism: Lagopus leucura; assembly: GCF_019238085.1. Classification (NCBI taxonomy): domain Eukaryota; kingdom Metazoa; phylum Chordata; class Aves; order Galliformes; family Phasianidae; genus Lagopus; species Lagopus leucura. The sequence continues at coordinate 35,851,936 of NW_024962334.1, read as the reverse complement.
GTCTGAAGAACAAAAAAGTGAGAAAAATCATGCCAAATAAAGTAACAATATGATGTTATTGATAATAACATATGATATTATAAAGAATATGATAAAGAACAGCGAGGGGGAAGCTTGAGCAGAAGGAAATGTGCAAGTTTTATTTTTGGCTGTATGTTTCACTGCAGAAAGCAAACACTACATAATGGGTGCACTAGTGCTCCAAAAACCACATCTCAGAGATACTATTAGCTCAGGACTTTCACAGCATATATAAGCTCAAAAAGACAAATATATACTTTGTGTAATCATGGTCCGAGTAAAGACTGCAGAGACCATTACCACACCAAAAGGATAACCCAGCCAACCACAGTCTGGTAGGTTATACAAAACTGCATTCTAGAAAGTCAATTAGGCTCCACAGAGCTCTCGAAATGACAGAAATGACAGGAAAGCAAAAGCATTTCTGAGCTGGAGGGGCAAATCCTGTCCAGCCGGTCAAGGAACGCAGTGTGAACTGTGCATAATTATCTGAGGACAGAAACATAAAGAACAAGAAAATAATGCTTTTTAAAGCCAGTAATTGTTTCCTATGGTTTCACGAAGCTGTGCTGAATAAAATGCATTTGTTATATTATGACAGTGGGTCACAGAAACCATAGCAAGGGAGGGAAATGTAGGAAGATTATATGTTATGAGAAGATTTAGCTACAGTAAAGATGAACATAAAAAGCAAAACTGAATAGAAATCTAGAATTTCTAAATTACCCTTTGCCCAGAAGTTTGCCTTACCACTGTAATAGTATAATTATAAAGCTGGCATAAAACAGGACATGTATCTAGTTACTAATTTCTTACTAGCAAGAGCAGCAAAACAGTTTCTGCCAGTAGCAGCTCTCTTGACAAAAACCTTGTGTCTTCTGCATGATGTGACCTATAGGGAAAACTGTTTTTAATCAGGCAAATCTATAAATGGTATGCAGTTGTGGTTGCTCCTCTCAGATGTCAAAAGGAACAGAGGAGAAAGTGGGGGAAGGGGGGGGGGGGGAATCTTCACTGTAATTTCTGATGTAACACTTCACTTTCTCTGAAATGCACAGTGGGATCTGTGAATTTAGGAGGTGGTCTCTGTCATGCAGGCCAGCAATGGCAGCGATGTCACCAGCAGGCCAAGTGGAAAAAAATAAATAGAAGAACAAATCTTTCTATCATCACTGTCCTAGCCCCAGCGCCCCAGTGAAGTTTTGATTGCAAATGCACTTTTTTCTTTTTTTTCGTGGCTGCTGTTCTGAACTCAGTCCCTCTAATCTCTATTTTCCAGCACATACTTAAGCCCAAGCACATGAGCTACACCACTAACTGGAGTCAATGGCACAGCTCCCTCACCAAGATGTTAAGCATGTGTTCTCACTGGGTCTGTCCAAAGAGCTTGGACAGAAAACAATCCCAAATTGTTTTCTCTCTGTGAATGTGGTAGGATTCCATGAAAACCAGCAGTCAATGGAATGGTGTCACTAAATTAACATTTAAGTGTCTTAAACCATATAGCACTCTGTGCGCAGTTAACTGTAGTATGAAGTTTTCTTCTCTGTCATTTTTACCAGTGAAAAAACTTGTCTCCAAAAAAGAAGAGGAGAGGAGAGGAGAGGAGAGGAGAG